>NW_027590122.1:1997142-2330000 GCF_964213995.1 Mustelus asterias | reverse complement strand
CCGTTTGCACTCCCTCCCTCGGCAACGAGTTCCAGGCACCCACCACCCTCTGTGTAAAAAAACTTTCCTCCCACATCTCCTTTAAACCTTGCCCCTCGCACCTTAAACCTATGCCCCCGAGTAATAACTCTTCCACCCTGGGAAAAAGCTTCTGACTATCCACTCTGTTCATGCCCCTCATAATCTGGCAGACTTCTGTCAGGTGTACAGGTTAGGTGGATTGGCCAAGCGAAATTGTCCCTTAGTGTCAGGAGGATTAGCTGAGATAAATGTATGGGATGATAGGGATGGGGCCTGGGTGGGATTGTGGTCAGTGCAGACTCGATGGGCCGAATGGCCTCCTGCACTGCAGGATTCTATGAACCCTGTTCTGTATTTGGTTTGGGATTGTTTGTTGAAAACTGTAGTTGAAGTGTTACTCTGTAATGCTGGAATTTAGGCTACAGGATGATTGGATCAAACACTTCAAGATAATAAGGGGAATGGAGAGGAATGATAAAGAACAACTTTTCCTGCTGGTTGGGGAGTCCAGGACTTGGGGACATTGGATTTCAAACAATGTTGAGGATTCTAGACTTGTAGGAGTGGAATTCAGAAACACTTTGCCACACCAGCTGTGATATTAGTTTGGAACTACCTTCTATAATTCGCAGTTGATGCTCAGTCGCTTATTAATGTTTAACTCTGAGGTCGATAGATTATATTTTTATACAGGAGAAGCAATTTAAAATCAATGGGTCAATATTAAAATGGATGCAGGAACAGAGAGACCTGGGCTTTCAGTTCAGTTTTACATCTTAAAGATTCAACCTGGGGCTCAGAATCTGTCAGTTGAATCTACTTTTCCCACCTGATAAAATGTCAACAATTGTCTTGGGGAATGTGACAAAAGGTGACATTCCTGCACAGTGGGGTTGGGAGGTTGTTTGAAAGGAGATTCAGATTGTATCAGAAAGCGTCAATTAGATTGTGTCTCTTTGGAGAAGGCGCATATTTCACAGGAAACGCCCCGAGATAAAGACTAGTTTCACCAATGTCTGAGTAACTTTCAAAGTCTGCAGACGCATGAAGGGGGCAGAGATATTGTAATATTCAGAGCAGGAGATGGGGGACAATCACAGAATTGAAGATGTGAGGCCATCTCTTGTTTCCGAATGTCAGTGTTTAGCTTTAAAACTTTAGTCCTGGGCTAATAATTCCAAGTTTGCAATCCCACACTTTGCTGTTGTGAATTAGAGTTGTGAATTTTCTGAAATTGGTTGTGTAATAAAACTCGGTGCAGGATGCAATGATTCCCATTCTGCCTGCTGCTGCAAAGCCCCCGTGTCTGTCTCAGTTTCATCGTATTTATCAATGATTTGAGATCCTAGAATCATAGAATCCCTAAAGGGCAGACCATTCGGCCCATCGAGTCTGCATCGACCACAATCCCACCCAGGCCCGATTCCCGTAACCCCATATATTTACCCTGTTAATCCCCTGACACTAGGGTCAATTTATCATGGCCAATCCACCTGACCCGCACATGTTTGGAGTGTGGGAGGAAACTGGAGCACCCGGAGGAAACCCACGCAGACACTGGGAGAACTCTACACAGACAGCGAGCTGAGGCTGGAATTGAACCTGGGTCCCTGGCGCTGTGCTAACCACTGTGCCACCTTGCCATTCATCATAGAATCCCTAAAGTGCAGAAGGAGGTCCTTTGGCCCATCAAGCCTGCCCCCGACAACAAGACCACCCGGGCCTGAATCCCCCTAACACTAAGGGACAATTGAGCACGGCCAATCAACCTAACCCGCACGTCTTTGGAGTGTGGGAGGAAACCAGAGCACCCGGAGGAAACCCACGCAGACACTGGGCGAATGTACAAACTCCACACAGTCACCCGAGGCTGGAATTGAACCCGGGTCCCTGGCGCTGTGAGGCAGCAGTACGAACCACTGTGCCACCGTGCCGCCCGAAAGTTAAATGTCTTAACTGAATGGTTCAAAGAGTGAAAGATGGATTTCAGTGTAGACAATTGTGTGGTCACCCACTTGAAAAAGGATAGAACAGATTGCTTTATGAATGGGGAAAAGCTGGAAAGAGTGGAGGCCCAAAGAGACTTGGGGCGGTCACATCAACATAGAAAATAGGAGGAGGAGGAGGCCATTCAGCCCTTCGAGCCTGACCCACCATTCAACGCTATCATGGCCGATCCTCTGCCTCAATGCCATACCCCAGCGCTCTCCCCATACACCTCGACACCTTCAGAGTCTAGAAATCTATCTATTTCCTTCTTAAATATATTCAGTGACTTGGTCTCCACAGCTTTCTGTGGGAGAGAATTCCACAGGTTCACCACCCTCTGAGTGAAGAGGTTTCCCCTCATCTCAGTCCCAAATGGCCTCCCCCGTATCCTGAGACTGTGACCCCTTGTTCCAGACACCCCCAGCCGGAGGAAACAATATCCCTGTATCCAGCCTGTCCAGCACTGTCAGAATTTTATACCTTTCAATTAGATCCCCGCTCACTCTTCTACATTCCCGTGAATACAGGCCCAGCCGACCCAATCTCCCCTCAGACATCAATGCTGCCATCCCAGGAATCAGTCTGGTGAACATTCACTGCTCTCCCTCTGTGGCAAGTACATCCTTCCTCAGATAAGGAGAGGAACACTGTACACAAGACTCCAGGTGTGGTCTCACCGAGGCTCTGTCCAGCTGCAGTAAGACATCCTTGCTCTTCTACTCCAATCCTCTTGCAATGAAGGACAACATCCCATTGGTCTTCCTAACTGCTTGCTGTAGCTGCATGCTTGCTTTCAGTGACTGGTGTTCTCAGATACCCAGGTCCCTTTGTACAACATTTCCCAATCTATCACCATTCAACTAATACTCTGCCATTCTCTTCCTCCGTCCAAAGTGATAACGTCACATTTATCCACATTATTCTGCATCTGCCATGTATTTCCCCACTCACTCAACTTGTCTAAATCACCCCGAAGCCTCTTAACATCCTCCTCATCACTCACATTCCCACCAAGTTTCGTCTCATCATCAAACTTGAGAATATTACGTTTGGTTCCCTCATCCAAATCACTGATGTGTTTTGAGAATAGCTGGGACCCAAGAACTGACCCCTGCGGGACCCCACTCGTCACTGCCTGCTGCTTAGAAAAAGATTCATTTATTCCTGTCTGTGCGGAGTCCGTATGTTCTCCCTGTGTCTGCGTGGGTTTCCTCCGGATGCTCCGGTTTCCTCGCTCAGTCTGAAAGACGTGCTGTTTAGGGTGCATTGGCCATGCTAAATTCTCCCTCAGTGTTACCCGAACAGGCGCCAGAGTGTGGTGACTAAGGGATTTTCACAGTAACTTCATTACCGTGTTAATGTAAGCCGACTTGTGACACAAATAAATAAACTTCTAAACTTCTTTCAAAGCTAAATTAGGAAGCACTTCTTCACACGAGATGTGGTTAAAGTTTGGTACTGTCTTCTGTAAATGAGCCCTCCCTATATCCCCCAGTCCCACCATCCTCTGATATCTGTTTTCCTTTAATCCTGGCTCCCTGACCATCCCCCATTTTAATCCTTTCACCATTGGGGTCTGCAGTTCAACTGTGTGGCTCCAACTCTGGAATTCCTTCCCAAAACTCTCTGTCTTCATACCTCCCTTTCCACCATTCAGACACTTCCTCAAAACAACCCCTTTTTGACCAGACCTTTGGGGCAATTCTTTTGTCCCTAAACTCGCCTGTGACTCGGCTTCTAATTTTTCACTCCAGGCTCCTGTGAAGCATCTGAGGACGTTTCTGTTCAAGGTGCTATATCAATGCAGGTTGTTGTTTTATGTGTCTGAGTGTCAGTTTCTCTCAATGTCCAGGACACTGCAGGTAACAGAGAATGATTCATTCCCCACTCAACCATTACCATCAAGCCACGGGGTCAACCTGGCATCCCTTAAAAATGAGGTGTCAACCTGGTGAAGCTCCCAAACAGGAGCGGGCAGCACGGTGGCACCAGTGGTTAGCACTGCTGTATCACAGCACCAGGGACACAAGTTCATATCCAGCCTCGGGTCACTATCTGCATGGGTTTCCTCCGAGTGCCGCTCTTCCTTCTCTCAGCCCAAAGATGTGCGGGTTCGGTGGATTGGCCATGCTAAATTTCCCCATAGTCTTAGGGGGATTAGCAGGGTAAATACTTTGACTTGATTCATTATTTTGATTTGATTTATTATTATCATATTAGTATACAGTGAAAAGTCTTGTTTCTTGCGCGCTATACATACAAAGCATACTGTTCATAGAGAAGGAAGCGAGAGAGTGCAGAATGTAGTGTTACAGTCATAGCTCGGGTGGAGAGAAAGATCAATTTAATGCAGGGTAGGTCCATTCAAAACTCTGCCAGCAGCAGGAAGAAGCTGTTCTTGAGTCGGTCGGTCCGTGACCTCAGACGTTTGTATCTTTTTCCCGACGGAAGAAGGTGGAAGAGAGAATGTCCGGGGTGGGTGAGGTCCTTCATTATGCTGGCTGCTTTTCCGAGGCAGCGGGAAGTGTCGACAGAGTCAGTGGATGGGAGGCCGGTTTGCGTGATGGATTGGGCTACATTCATGACCTTTTGTAGATCCTTGCGGTCTTGGGCAGAACAGGAGCCAGACCAAGCTGTGATACAACCAGAAAGAATGAGTTAGTGAGAGTTATAGCTGACATGCCCAATTTCCTTCATCTTCTGAGAAGGTAGAGGCATTGACTGTGTTTCTAACTCTGTGGTGTATTTTGTCACAGGAC
This sequence comes from Mustelus asterias, assembly GCF_964213995.1. Taxonomy (NCBI): domain Eukaryota; kingdom Metazoa; phylum Chordata; class Chondrichthyes; order Carcharhiniformes; family Triakidae; genus Mustelus; species Mustelus asterias. The sequence continues at coordinate 2,325,231 of NW_027590122.1, read as the reverse complement.
AGTTTCGATGGAGATTTATTCTGTATCCCTGGGATTTAGAAGGTTCAGGAGTGAGTTGATTGAAGTTTTCTTTAATTCTTTCGTGGGACATGGGCATCGCTGGCTGAACAGAATTTATTGCATCGAGTTGCTCTTCGCGGGCAGTTGAGAGTTAACCGCATTGCTGTGGCTCTGGAGTCACACGTAGCCCAGACCACGTAAGGACGGCAGATTTCCTTCCCTCAAAGACATCAGTGAACCAGATGGGATTTTCCGACAATCGACAACAGTTTCATGGTCACCAGTAGATTCTTAATTCCAGATATTTTTCATTGAATTCCAATTGGTGGGATTCAAACCCAGGTCCCCAGAACATTGGCTGAGTTTCTGGATTAATAGTCTGGAGATAATAACACTAGGCCATTGCCTCTCCTAGTGTCACCTCTCCATCCCTGTCATTCACTCATCATCTCCGCTTCCACCATCCTCATAGGCCGTGCGTCCAAACACATTCCCAGGCTCTGTGTGTATGTGAAAGATGTTTTTCCTCACTGCGTCTCTCCTGAAACTTTAAATTGTGTCTCCCCGTCATCCCTGAACCCAATCAGCTCACGGCAACAGCTTTCCTTTATCGACTTTATCGAAACCTGTCCTAATCTTGTACATCTCGAGCAAATCTCCCCTCAAGGGGAACAAGCCCCGTTTCTCCAACCTCACCCTGGAGCTCACATCCCTCATTCCCGCAATTAATCCACTCTCAAAGATGCTGCAGACCTTCATATTTCCTCCCTCGGTCTGTTTATCCCATCACAGGATCACAGAATTGTTACAGGGCAGAAGGAGGCAAGTGGAGTTCAGACAAGAAGTTGAGGAGAGCAGAGAAAATAGAAACTAAATGGGCCCAAGGTAATTCTGTTTATTTATTTTTCTCACTCTCTATGTCTGTGTCTTCTGTCCCTCTCTCCATCTCTCCCTCTCCCTCCCTGGGAATCTGAGAAAAATATCCACAAATATCAGTCAGCCATTTGGCCTTTCTTCCCAGCGGCCATTTGATGTGAGCGCAGCACTGAGATATTTCTGACAGAGTTGTCTCCTCGCTGAGGTAACATTAGTATTTTAAATGTGACAGAGACGCAGCTCTGGAGACACAAACGAGGGTTGTATTCCCGGGAAGTTTGGAGTGTCAGGGATAATTTGATCAACGTTGTCAGGAGAATAATGGAAACTGATAGGATAGAGAAAGAGAAATGTTTCTTGCTGGTTGTGGAGTCTGGGACTGGGATCATTGTCTGAAATATTAAAAATATTCTGAAACCCTTTCAAAGTGAAATTAAGGAACACGTCTTCACACAAAGGGTGTTCTCGAATCACAGAACAGCAGGAGGCCATTCGGCCCATCATGTCTGCGCCGATCCCGGAAGTCTGCGTGGCTTTCCTCTGGGTGCTCCGGTTTCCTCCCACAGTGTGAATGATGTGCTGGTTAGGGTGCATTGGCCGTGGTAAATTTTCTCTCAGTGTAACCGAACACCAGAGTGTGGCATCTGGGGAATTTTCACAGTAACTTCACAGTGTTAATGCAAGCCTACTTGTGACACTAATAAACAAAATTAAAAATTAGAAGTTAAGTCGGCTTGTGTTGTATTCATTGGAGCAGAGAAGACTGGGGGGGCGACCTGGTTGAGGTGGACAAGGTTATGAGAGACATGAAGAGTGTGGATCGGGAGCAGCTGTTCCCCTTAGTTGAAGGGTCAGTCACGAGGGGACATAGGTTCAAGGTGAGGGGCAGGAGGTTTAGGGGGGATGTGAGGAAAATCTGTTTTACCCACAGGGTGGTGCCAGTCTGGAATGCGCTGCCTGGGAGGTTGGCAGAGGCAAGTTGCCTCACATCCTTTAAAAAGTAGCTGGATAAGCACTTGGCACATCATCACATTCAGGGCTATGGGCCAAGTGCTGGTAAATGGGGTGAGGTCGGTATGTTAGGTGGTCCTCACGTGTCGGTGCAGACTCGATGGGCCGAAGGGTCTCTTCTGCACTGTATGAATCTGTGATGAGGAAATGTTTTTAACGTAGTGACTGCTGGTATCTGGAATGTTCTGCCTTGATTCGCTGTAAGTATTCACATTCCAACCATTATTCATGTAAATTGAGTCTGTGTCTTTATATGCTCTGTTTGTGAACAGAATTCCCACTCACCTGAAGAAGGGGCTTGGAGCTCCGAAAGCTTGTGTGGCTTTTGCTACCAAATAAAGCTGTTGGACTTTAAGCTGGTGTTGTTAAACTTCTTACTGTGTTTACCCCAGTCCAACGCCGGCATCTCCACATCTTGTTCTGCCTGAGTCAGAGGTGGGAGAAGATTCCATCAAGAGGAAATTGAATGGGAAGCTGAAGGGAAAATATTGACAGGGTTACGGGGAGAGGGTGGAGGATTGGGAATAGTGAAACTGCTCTTGCAGTGTGTCGATCCAGGCTTGACGGGCTGAATGGCCTCCTGTGCTGTCACCGTTCTATGATTCACACACAAGTTAACTTCTCAGTGTCTATTAGGCCCCACTCGTTCCTCCATGATCAGTTCCAGCATTTCAAGTTCAGATCGCAGTACTTTTTAGTTGGGGCATTGAGGAGTAAAACAGAAATAGGAATGAGAGTGTCGGTGCGCTTATGTTTTTGTATTTCTGTGTGTGTGTCTGTGAGTGAGTGTGTGTCTGTGTGTGTGTCTCTCTCTGTGTCTTTGTGCATGTGTGTCTGTGAGTGTGTGTTTGTGTCTCTCTGCGTGTGTGCGTGTGTCCGTGAGTGTGTGTTTGTGTCTCTCTGCGTGTGTGTCCATGAGTGTCTGTGTGTCTCTCTCTTTGTCTGTGTGTGTGTGTCTATGAGTGTGTGTATGTGTCTGTATCTCTGAGTGCGTGTGTGTGTGTGTGTGTCTGTATCTCTGTGAGTGCGTGTGCGTCTGTGTGTGTGTGTGTGTTTGTCATGATCTGTTTGAGTGGGGGAGCAGGCTCGATGGGTCAAATGGCCTCCAACTGCACATATTTGAGATTCAAATACATTGACACACATGCATGCTGACACAGACACACACACAGACACACACAGAGACACACGCACACACACACAGACAGACACACACACAGACACACACACACACACACACACACAGAGACACACGCACACACACACACAGACAGACACACACACAGACACACACACACACACGCGCGCACACAGAGACACACACGCGCACGCAGACACAGACACACACAGACACACACACAGAGAAAGATATACACAGTATTGACATATTTATTGACCATTTAATGTGACTGAATGCTACACATCCTGGTTTGCCGATGACACAAAACATTAGACAGCATTGTAAGCAGCGCAGCTGGAAACATCACATTGCAAAGAGTTATTCATATTTTGTACATGGACAAAGCTGGTGGAGAGGTTTCAGTGCTGCAGGGAAATGTAAACTGACACAACTTAGATTTAAAAGGGATAGAACAACGTACTTTAATAAATGATGAAATGACAGAAACAGTGGAAGCTCCAAATGTCCAGATATTTCACAGCTGAATTCGCACAATACACACAGCAATGGATCTGATATTGTGGAATTGTTGTAAATGTGGTTAATCTCAGTACGGAGGCTGTCTTCATGTTACAATGTTAATCTGATCACTCTCATCAAAACAGGGTCAACATTTCTGTACAATGTGAGTGAATCATCAGCTCAAATAGTTCCGGTTCAGTGTTTAAAATAACCAGTCACTTTTCTGTGGCTGCTTTGGGAATGTCAGTGGAATGTAGTTTACAGTCAAGTGTGAACAATTGTATTGGGGAATAATTGGAAGCAGTTTCCATTGAGAGCTTCCTGCATTCTGGAAATGTGTGTGATCTATTCAGAGATAGGAAATGGACGGATGAATAAAGATGCAGTTTGTTGTGAATTACATGAGATTGTCTGCCTTGAAGATTCACAAGTTCCATGTGCTGAGAGAAAGGAATGATTAAACAATGTCTATAATTCAAATCCTTCAGACAAGTGAAAAAGCAGGAGAACAACTGAATCCACAAACGCTGCCACAGACAGTATTCGAAGCTTCAACTTCATGTTTGAATGTGAAGGGCTGATTGAAATAAACAGGAGGCCACACTGGGATGCTGAGCAATTTGATTCCTGTTTTTCCTAAACTTCAAAATAAAAATCTGTGATGAAACATTCCTTGGACAGAGCAGAGGGAATTTTACTCTGTATTTAGCCCATTCCAGTATTTGTGTTGGGAACATTTGATGAACAGTGCAGGTTAAACATTATTCTTAACCGCTGGAATTTAAGTTGGGGGCTGATTTAATCAAACATTGAAAATAATGAGGGAAAGGGAGAGGCTGATAAAGAACAAGTTCTTCTGCTGGCTGGGAACTTCAGGATTTGGGAATATTTGAATGTTAGCCTCAGTTTAGAATTTTAGAATTGTAGAAATGGAAACATTGCCAGATGTGGTGTGGAGTTAGTTTGAAACAATCTTCTGCAAATGGCTATTGATGCTCAGTCACTTGTTATTATTTTAAATCTGGGTTTGATAGATTTTCCTTAGTCCAAGGGGTTAAGAGACAGAGAGTTAGATCACAGATCAGCCAGGATCTTATTGAATATTGGAACAGGCTTTCAGGAAGATTGTTCCAGATTCCAAACACCCTCTTGATGAAGTGCTTTTCCTCACTTCACTTCTGATCCATTTCCCCATCATTTAGAATCTGTGCCCTCTAGTTCATGACCATCTCTTGAGAGGGAAGAGTTTCTCACTCTTTAACCTGTGGATACCCCTTAGGATCTTGAATCTCTCTCTCAAGTCTCACCTCAGCCTTCTTTCCTCCAAGGAAAACAGTCCCAACCTCTCCAATCTACCCTCGTAGCTACGGATCTTATTCCCTGGGATCATTCTTGTGAATCTCCTCTGCACTCTCTCCAATGTCTTCACATCCCTCCTCAAGTACGGTGCCCAGAACTGGGCGCAGTTTCCAGATGAGGCCTAACAAGTGTCTTATACAAGTTCAATATGAACTCGTTACTCTTGTCCTCAATCCCTCCATTAATAAAAGCTGGGATACCATATACTTCATTTACTGCTCTCTCAAAGTGCCCTGCCACCTTCACTGACGTATGTACATATTAGAATCATGGAATCCCGACAGTGCAGAAGGAGGCCATACAGCCCATCGAGCCTGCGCTGACAACATTCCCACCCAGGCCCTATCCCCGTGATGCAACGTATTTACCCTGATAATACTGGCATGAATTGAGAAATGGTTAACGGACAGAAAACAGAGCTTAGGCACAAATGGGTCATTTTCAGGGTGGCAGGCTGTGACCAGCGGCTTATCACAAGGATCAGTACTCGGGAGCCCAGCTATTCACAATCCATATCATTGATTTGGACGTTTGGGATCAAATGTAATATTTCCGAGTTTGCAGATGACATGAAAGCATTTGGAAGTGTGAGTTGTGAGGAGGATGTAGACTCTTCAAGGGGATGTGGGAGAGGCTGAATTAGTGGTGAAACCACACACGGAGTGTTGTGGACAGTTTTATCCTCTTACCTAAGGAAAGATATTCTTGTCCGAGAGGGACTTCAATGACATTTCACTGCATTAATTCCTGGGATGGAGGGATTGTCCTCTGAGGAAAGAAAATGGACTTTTACTTTATGCACTTGAGAAGCATGAGAGGTGACCTCATTCAAACTTGGACAATTCTTACAGGGCTCAGCAGGGTCGAGTCATAGAGGTTTACAGCATGGAAACGCGCTTTGGCCCAAATTGTCCATGCCGCCCAGTTTTTACCATTAAGCTAATCACAATTGCCTGTGTTTCGCCCATGTCCCTCTATACCAATCTTACCCATGTAACTGTCTAAATGCTTTTTAAAACATAAAATTGTACCCGCCCCTACTACTGCCCCTGGCAGCTCATTCCAGACACTCACCACCCTCTGTGTGAAAAGAATTGCCCTCTGGACCCTTTTGTATCTCTCCCCTCTCACCTTAAACCTATGCCCTCTAGTTTTAGACTCCCCTACCTTTGGGAGAAGATATTGACTATCGAGCTGATCTATGCCCCTCATTATTTTATAGACCTCTATAAAATCACCCCTCAGTCTTCTACGCTACAGGGAAAAAAGTCCCACCCTGTGCAACCTCTCCTTAAAACCCAAACCATCATGTCCCGGTAGCATCCGAGTAAATCTTTTTTGCACTCTTTCCAGTTTAATAATATCTATTCTAAAATAGGGTGACCAGAACTGTACACAGTATTCCAAGCGTAGCCTTAACAATGTCTTGTACAACTTCAACAAGACGTCCCAACTCCTGTATTCAATGTTCTGGCCAATGAAACCAAGCATGCCGAATGCCTTCTTCACCACTCTGTCAACCTGTGACTCCACTGTCAAGAAGCTATGAACCTGTACCCCGAGATCTCTTTGTTCTATAACTCTCCCCAACCCCCAAACGTCAGCTGAGTAGATACAGGAAGGATGTATCCCCCGGCTGGGGGCGCTGGGGGGGGGGGGGGGGGGGTCGAGGGGGGGGGTGTCTAGAACCATGGCATAGTCGCAGAGTAAGGGGGCAGGACATTTAGGACTGAGATAAGAACATAAGAAATAGGAGCAGGAGTCGGCCATCTAGCCCCTCGAGCCTGCCCCGCCATTCAATAAGATCATGGCTGATCTGAAGTGGATCAGTTCCACTTACCCGCCTGATCCCCATAACCCCTAATTCCCTTACCAATCAGGAATCCATCCATCCGTGATGTAAACATATTCAACGAGGTAGCCTCCACCACTTAAGTGGGCAGAGAATTCCAGAGATTCACCACCCTCTGAGAGAAGAAGTTCCTCCTCAACTCTGTCCTATACTGACCCCCCTTTATTTTGAGGCTGTGCCCTCTAGTTCTAGCTTCCTTTCTAAGTGGAAAGAATCTCTCCACCTCTACCCTATCCAGCCCCTTCATTAGCTTATAGGTCTCCATAAGATCCCCCCCTCAGCCTTCTAAATTCCAACGAGTACAAACCCAATCTGCTCAGTCTCTCCTGATAATCAACACCCCTCATCTCTGGTATCAGCCTGGTGAACATTCTCTGCACTCCCTCCAAGGCCAATATATCCTTCCGCAAATAAGGGGATCAATACTGCACACAGTATTCCAGCTGCGGCCTCACCAATGCCCTGTACAGATGCAGCAAGACATCTCTGCTTTTATATTCTGTCCCCCTTGCGATATAGGCCAACATCCCATTTGCCTTCTTGATCACCTGTTGCACCTGCAGACTGGGTTTTTGCGTCTCATGCACAAGGAACCCCAGGTCCCTTTGCACAGCAGCGTGTTGTAATTTTTTTCCATTTAGATAATAATCCAATTTGCTATTATTTTCTCTAAAGTGAATAAACTCGCATTTGTCAACGTTATACTCCATCTGCCAGATCCTCGCCCACTCACTCAGCCTGTCCAAATCTCTCTGCAGACCTTCTACGCCCTCCGCACGATTCACTTTTCCACTTATCTTTGTGTCGTCTGCAAACTTTGTTACCCTACACTCAGTCCCCTCCTCCAGATCGTCTATATAAATGGTAAATAGTTGAGGCCCCAGTACCGATCCCTGCGGCACGCCACTAGTTACCATCCGCCAACCAGAAAAGCACCCATTTATTCCGACTCTCTGCTTCCTGTGAGGAGGAATTTCTTCCCTCAGAGTCATAGAGTGGTACAGTGAAGAAAAGGCCCTTCGACCCATTGAGTCTGCACCAACAGTAACTACCACTAAAGTTGTGCTAATCCAATTTTCCATCTCTTGTACCATATCTTTGAATGTTGTGATGTTTCAAGTGCTCATCCAAATGCTTTTGAAAGGTTGTAAGGTTTCCGACCTCCACTGCCTTCCCAGGCAGTACATTCCTGATTCCCATCACCCTCTGAGTGAATGTTTTTCTCAACTCTCCTCTGAATCTCCTGCCCTTTGCCCTAAAACTATGTCCCCTCAACCAAGGGGAACAGCTGTTTCCTATTCACGCTGTCCATACCCCTCATAATCTTATACACCTCAATCAGCCTTCTCTGCTCTAAAGAAAACAATCCAAACCTTTCCAGTCTCTCCTTATAGCTCAAATACTCCATCCCAGGCAACTTGTTGCTGAGCCTCCTCTGTACCCCCTCTAGTGCTATCATATCCTTCCTCTGGTGTGGTGACCAGATCTGCACACGGTACTCCAGCTGTGGCCTAACCAACGCTCTGTACAACTCCAACATTAACTCTTTGCTCTTCTACTCTGCGCCATGACTGATAAAAGCAAGTGTCTCATCTGCCTTCTTTACCACTTGATTCACCTGCTCTGCTGCCTTCAGGGATCTGTGAATAATTGCCCAAGATCCATATGTTCCTCTGAGCTTCCCAGTGTCCTGCAACTCATTAAATACTCCCATGCCTTGTTACTGCTTCCAAAGTGCATCACCTCGCACCTATCAGGGTCAAATACCATCTGCCACTGCTCTGCCTATCTGACCAACCCAGCGATATCTTCCTGTAACCTACAACCTTCTTCACTATTAACCATCCTACCAATCTTGGTGTCATCTGGAACCTTGCTTATCATTGCCCCCGCATTATCATCTGTCTCATTTATGTATAACAACAATGAGCCCCCCAGCATGGAGCCTTGTGGTGCACCACTGGACACCGGCCTCCAGCCACTCAAACAGCCTTCCAACACCACCCTTTGTGTCCAATTACTAAACCAGTTTCGGATCCATCTCGCCAAGTTTTCCTGAATTCCATGTGCTTCCAGGATGGTAAATCTTTGGAATTCCCTATCCCAGAGGGCTGTGGAGGCTCAGTCATCGTTCACAGACTGAGATGGATAGGTTTCTACAGATTAAACATATTGCAAAGTTTCACCATCTGTGACCCCTTGTTCCAGCCTCCCCCCCCCCCCCACCCCCCCGCCCCTCTCCCCACCCCCTCAGCTGGAGGAAACAACATCCCTGTATTCAGTCACTCCAGCCCGGTCAGAATTTATACATTTCAATTCGATCCCCTCTCATTCTTCGGAACTCCAGTGAATACAGGCCCAGTCGACTCAATCTCTCCTCATACGACAATCCTGCCATCCCAGGAATCAGTCTGGTGTGCCTCCGCTGCTCTCCCTCTATGGTAAACGCAGCATTTCATAGTTGCAGAGACAAAAACTGTACACAATATTCCAGGTGTGGTCTCACCGAGGGCCTGTACAGCTGCAGTAAGACATCCTTGCTCCTTTCCTCAAGTTCTCTTGCAATGAAGGCCAACATATCATTTGCCTTCCTAACTGTTTGCTGTAGCTGCATGCTTGCTTTCAGTCTCTGGTGTACTGGGACACCCAGGTCCCTTTGTATATCAACATTTCCCAATCTATCACCATTTAAATAATCCTCTGCCATTCTGCTTCTCTGTCCGAAGTAGTTAAATTCACGTTTGTCCACGTTATACAGCATCTGCCACACATTTACCCATTCACTCAATTTTCTGAAGTCACTGTGAAACATTTTAACATCCTTCTCACTACTCACATTCCCAACAAGTTTCATGGCATCAGCAAACTTGGAAATATTATTTTTGGTTCCCTCATCCAAATCATTGGTGTACATCTCGTGTGTGTCTCAATGTCAGCTCGGAAACATGTACAGCACAATCCCATCCTGTTTCTGTCTTTCTATGGCTCTGTATCTGTATATATCTCTCTCTGAAATTAGAATAAAGAAAATTACAGCACAGGAACAGGCCCTTCGGCCCTCCAAGCCTGCACCAACCATGTGTGAACTAAAAACACCGACCCTTCCAGGGACCATATCCCTCTATTCCCATCCTATTCTTGTATTTCTCCAGACGCCCCTTAAAACTCATTATTGTATCTGCTTCCACTACCTCTCCCAGCAGCGAGTTCCAGGCACCCACCACCCTCTGTGTAAAAAAACTTGCCTTGTACATCTCCTTTAAACCTTGCCCGTCGCACCTTAAACCTGTGCCCCCTAGTAATTGACTCTTCCACCCCGGGAAAAAGCTCCTGACTATCCACTCTGTCCATGCCTCTTATAATCTTGTAGACTTCTATCAGGTCACCCCCCCTTGCCTCCGTCATTCCAGTGAGAACAAACCAAGTTTCTCCAAACTCTCCTCATAGCTAATGCCCTCCACACCAGGCAACATCCTGGTAAATCTTTTCTGTACCCTCTCCAAAGCCTCCACATCCTTCTGGTAGTGTGGCGACCAGAATTGAACACTATATTCCAAGTGCGGCCTAACAATGGTTCTATAAAGCTGCAACATGGCTTGCCAATTTTTAAACTCAATGCATGTGGCGTCAAAAGTTTGCTTATTTCCTAAATAACACTGACAACATTTCAAAAGCGCTCCATTGTCGGTGAAACACTTTTGGAAACCCTAAAGCCATGAATAATACTTTAGAAATGTCCATCCCCCAAGTTGCTGTGAGGACATTCAGAGTCAGTGTGTGACTTGGGTCAAAGATAGACCAGCGAGGTCTCTCCCTTAATGACATTGAGTGACTCTTTAGCTTTTTTATGATGAGCAGAAACCTTTCATCTCTCTTGTGTCTAATTCATTCCAATTCTGTCCCTGACATTAATCAGTTGTGACTTTCTGTAGGAGCTGGAATGTTCTCTCTGGCAACAGCGAATCCATTGAGAGGAGGATCAGGTGTGACCTTTCTCTCCTGGAATCCATGTTTCCTGTTTGTGTCTTGTAGATTGTGTGTGGAGAGAGCAGAGGGAAAAGGCTGAGTGGATTTGTAATGAACAGGGGTTTGCTTTCATTCACAAACTGGAGCTGAAGCCAACGTGTGCAGATGTGAAGAATGGAGATCAGAAAAGGACCATGGGTAGAATTGGAGACTATTCTGCCCATCCAGATGTGCTGTCTTTTTGGAAGAGAAATCTAGTTAATCTCTATTTACAGAGGGAGAAGGGATTCCTCCTCCATTATATATCTGTTTAGTTTTAGGCTGTCTGTGTGAGTGTTAGTGTGTGCATATTTTTCTCAATCTGCCTGTCTCTCAGTCCCCCTGATCCCAGAATCTGTTTCTCTCTCCACAGATGCTGCCTGACCTGTTTGGTATGTCCTTATTTTCTGTTTCAGTATCTGAGGAGTTGCGTATGGTGCTGAACATTGTGCAATCATCAGCGAACATCCCCACTTCAGACCTTGTGATGGAGGGAAGGTCAGTGATGGAGCAGCTGAAGATGGTTGGGGCCTCGGACACTCACCCTGAGGAACTCCTGCAGGGACGTCCCGGGACTGAGAGGATCGGCTTTGAGATAATCGGCACATTGGGGGAAAGGTTGAAAACCAGAGGATGCTGAATTCAGGTAAATGGCGACAGCGGCAACATGAGGAAATGTTTCTAACGTAGTGAGTGTCCAGTATCTGGAATATACTGTCTGAGGGTGAGGTGGAAGCAGATTCCATCAAGGACTTCCAGGAGAAGTTGAATGGGAAGCTGAAGGGGAAATATTTACAGGGTCACGGGGAAAGGGTGGAGGAGTGGGAATAGTGACATTGCTCTTGCAGAGTGTCGCACTGGCTGGATGGGGCTGAATGGCCTCCTGTGCTGTCACCGTTCTATGATTCAGATGCAAGTTATCTTCTCAGTGTCTATTAGACCCCACTCTTTCCTCCATGATCAGTTACAGCATTTTAAGTTCAGATCCCAGAACGTTTTATTTGGGGATTTGAGGAGTGATTTGTTTTCCAGCCTGGCCGAGAATTTGATGCTGTAACTGAAGCCACGATTGAATGATTCTGAGGTCAGATTATGATCCACTGAGACACAGCTGGCTCCGAGCTTCCCTGAAAAATGTCGCTGTTGTGTTCCCGGCCAGATGATTTCTCCGTCTTGTGTCGGCCGGCTGTGCCACAAGGATCTGGACTTTGCTCCCAGATGTTCACAATGTTTACCAATGATTTGGATGTGGGGACCTCATGTAATATTTCCAAGTTTGCGGATGGCACAAAGCTCGGTGGGAATGTGAGTTGTGAGGAAAATGCAAAGTGGCTTCAAGAGGATTTGGACAGACATTGTCTCTCAGTGCCTCTCTCAATCTGGCTCTCTCTTTCTCTCACTCTCCTTGACCCTGTCATCTGTTGGTCTCTGCATCTCTCGCTCTCTCTCTCTGGGAATCTGTAAAAATATATCCACTAACATGCACACAGACAGAAACATACATACACACACACACACACACATATGTGACTGTGAGAATTGTCACAGATCAATCCCAATATCAGTGAGTAATCTCCAATGCAATAGTTTGTGACCAGGTTGTGCAACATGCATTGAAATGTGGCAATATGGAAGTTGGTTCACTCAGTTGGCTGGACAGCTGGTTTGAGATGCACAAAGTCTCCAACACGTCATGAAAGCCCAACCCTTTCAACCTTTCCCCTGGCCTGAGGTGTGGTAAATCACCGCCAGTGAGTTCTCCCCCTCAAAGGGGAGAGCAGCAGATCGTCATCTGGGACTGTGGTCACTTTCCCTTTACCGATGTTCAACTTTATTTCCCTTCCTCAATTTCTGCTCATCTGCAAGAGACTCGAGCGAAATTCACCCAATCTTTCAACACCAATATTACACACACAATACTGGAGCAATTGGGTATTTCACACAACACCCAATAGCTGGTAACAAGACCAAACAAAAACTGTTCCAAACAAGAGTGGTGGCACCAGCTGACCCACACAAATATATAACTTTAAAGGAATATCCGTCTATCCATCCAGCTGACTCTCTTTCTCTGTCTACCTAACAGAGAGATTTTTCAGTGCAGTAACAACTGAAACAGGGTAAAATGTAGGAATAAGATAGACAGGAACTTGTGTGAAATAAAACTGAGACACAGGTGAGTTGAGTAATGAATGAAACAAGGCCGAACACAGCAGTATCTCCGATGATGCTGAATGTAAGAGAAACAGATCAAATCTATTCCTGGGGAAGTGCAGCAACAGCTTAGAAATTGTCGGGTGTGGTGTAGATAGAGGCATGGCTGCGTGCGTCAATAACTGTGACTTCACTGAGTGCATTGGAAACAGTGACAGAGTTGAGTGAAGCAATAACTAAGTAAAGACCAATTGTAGTATATACAGAGGGTTGGCCCCATGCATTAAGAAGAGAAACTGTATCTAGTTTATAGGGGTGGCACAGTGGTTAGCACTGCAGCCTCTCAGCGCCAGGGACCCGGGTTCGATTCCCGACTTGCGTCACTGTCTGTGTGGAGTCTGCATGTTCTCCCCGTGTCTGGGTTTCCTCCGAGTGCTCCGGTTTCCTCCCACAGTCTGAAAGACATGCTGTTCGGTGGATTGGCCATGCTAAATTCTCCCTCAGTGAAGCCGAACAGCGCCGGAGTGTGGCAACTAGGGGATTTTCACAGCAACTTCATTGCAGTGTTAATGTAAGCCTACTTGTGACACTAATAAATAACATTGAAACTGTATAAAGTGTTATATACACAGATACAGTGCTGAGGTAAAGAGAAATGGAGACATGCTCCACACTCATTACCCAGACATGGTCTAGTTTATTTTTTATAAAGAGTGACATGGTTAAATGCAGTGATAATTTAAGCAGGTCCCCTCCCTAACAGCACTGTGGGTGTACCTACTCCACATAGACAGCAGTGGGTTCAAGACGGTAGCTCACCACCACCTTCTCCAGGGCCACTAGGAATGGGCAATAAATGCTGACCTAGCCAGTGACACCCACATCACAAGAATCAATAAATATTCATCGAACCCAGCACATTGTCCAATGAAATATCAATCCATACATGGTATTAATACAGTGAGAACTCAAAAAGGGTTGATTGTAGTGTCCACAGCAGCATGGTGTAATGTAGTATTCACTGAGACAACTGAGCGTATAAACAGCGACTGGGATGAGTGCAGTGATAACTGGGAAAGGAGCGAATGTCCGGGATTCTCCGGCTGTTCACTCGTGGGGAATTCTCTGCTCTCGTTCCCTGCCTCTGGTTTCCTGCTAGCGTGAGGTGACTTCAATGGGAAATCCCATTGACAGTGACAGGACCAAAAACTCCCTCTGCTAGTGAACGGTGTGTCACCTCTCACTGCCCAGAAAGCTGCTGAGGGGAGACTGGAGGATCCCAGAAACTATGTTAAAAATAGCCATATTGGCAACAGCAGGAAAATATTACATCTCAAACTCAGTAATATTCACAATGATATTCTCCAATCAAATGAAGGGCAGAGATTACTGATACAAGGCCCAGATTGTAATAACTGAGAGAGGTTTCGGGCAGAGATTACTGATACAAGGCCCAGATTATAATAACAGAGAGGTTTCGGGCAGAGATTACAGATACAAGGCCCAGATTGTAATAACTGAGGGAGATTTAGGGCAGAGGTTACTGATACAAGTCCCAGACTGTAATAACTGAGAGAGTTGTAGGGCAGAGATTACTGAGACAAGGCCCAGATTGTAATAACTGAAAAAGGTTTATGGCAGAGATTACTGATACAAAGGCCAGATTGTAATAACTGAGGGAGATTTAGGGCAGAGGTTACTGATACAAAACCCAGATTGTAATAATTGAGAAAGGTTTATGGCAGAGATTACTGATACAAAGCCCAGATTGAAATAACTGAGGGAGATTTAGGGCAGAGGTTACTGATACAAAACCCAGATTGTAATAATTGAGAGAGGTTTAGGGCAGAGATTACTGATACAAGGCACAGATTGTAATAACTGAGAGAGGTTTAGGGCAGAGATTACTGATACAAGGCCCAGATTGTAATAACTGAGAGAGGTTTCAGGCAGAGATTACTGATACAAAGGCCAGATTGTAATAATTGAGAAAGGTTTATGGCAGAGATTACTGATACAAAGCCCAGATTGAAATAACTGAGGGAGATTTAGGGCAGAGGTTACTGATACAAGGCCCTGATTGTAATAACTGAGAGAGGTTTCGGGCAGAGATTACTGATACAAAGCCCAGATTGTAATAACTGAGAGAGGTTTCGGGCAGAGATTACTGATACAAGGCCCAGATTGTAATAACTGAGAGAGGTTTCAGGCAGAGATTACTGATACAAAGGCCAGATTGTAATAATTGAGAAAGGTTTATGGCAGAGATTACTGATACAAAGCCCAGATTGAAATAACTGAGGGAGATTTAGGGCAGAGGTTACTGATACAAGGCCCAGATTGGAATAACTGAGAGAGGTTTCGGGCAGAGTTTACTGATACATGATCCGGCAGGATTTACTGTTTGATAATCCAGCTGTTTGGCCCCGTTATGAGCACACCTTCCATGGCCATCAAGTCCGGAAGTCGGCCTTGAACCCTTGAAGAATGAGAGGCGATCCCATTGAAACAGACTTAAAATTCTTACAGGGAGTGACAGGGTGGATGTAGATTGGATGTTTCCCCTGGCTGGTGAGACTAGAACCAGGGGACACAATCTCAGAATCAGGGGCAGACCATTGAAGACTGAGATGAGGAGGAATTTCTTCACTCAGAGGGTGGTGAATCTTTGGGATTTTCTATTCCAGGGGGATGTGGAAGCCCAATCATTCAGCATGTTCAAGAGGCAAATCGATTGTGTGAAATAAAATAGGAATCTGTGTGTGTGTGTTTGTTTGTGTGTGTGTGTGTGTGTCTGTGTGTGTGTCTGTGTGTGTGTCTGTGTGTGTGTCTGTGTGTGTGTCTGTGTGTGTGTTTGTGTGTTTGTGTTTGCGTGTGTGTCTGTTTGTGTGTGTGTGTGTGCATGCATGTGTGTATGTTTGTGTGTGTGCGTGGACATGTTTCCGTGTGTGTTTATTACTGTGTGCGTCTGAGTGTTACTGGGTGAGAATATCTGTTTCTGTGTGTTTTCATAGAATCCTAGACTCCTACAGTGCAGAAGGAGGCCATTTGGCCCATTGAGTCTGTACCGACCACAATCCCACTCAGGCCCTATCCCCATTACCCCATGCATTTACCCAAGCTAGTCTCCCTGACGCGAAGGGACAATTTAGCACGGCCAATGCACCCGAACCAGAACGTCTTTCAGTCTGTGGGAGGAAACCGGAGCACCCGGAGGAAACCCACGCAGACACGGGGAGAACATGCAAACTCCGCACACACAGTGACCCAAGTCGGGAATCGAACCCGAGTCCCTGGCACTGTGAGGCAGCAGTGCTAACTGTGTGTTTGGTGTGTGTGTGCGTGTTTTGTGTGTGTGCGTGTTTTGTGTGTGTGCGTGTTTTGTGTGTGTGCGTGTTTTATGTGTGTTTGTGTGTGCGTGCTTTGTGTGTG
Organism: Mustelus asterias; assembly: GCF_964213995.1. Taxonomy (NCBI): domain Eukaryota; kingdom Metazoa; phylum Chordata; class Chondrichthyes; order Carcharhiniformes; family Triakidae; genus Mustelus; species Mustelus asterias. Next base: position 2,308,900 of record NW_027590122.1, on the reverse strand, counting down.
TGCGTGTTTTGTGTGTGTTGGTGTGTGCGTGTTTTGTGTGCGTACGTGCACCATGATCTGTTTGAATGCTGGCGCAGGATCGATGGGCCAAATGGCCTACACCTGCTCCTATTTTCCTTTGAGATTTAAATACATTGACACACATGCACGCTGACACACACACAGAAAGATATACACAGTGTTGATGTATTTATTGACCACTTAATGTGACTGAATGCTACACATCCCAGTTTACCAAAGACACACAATATTCAGCAGCATTGTAAACAGCGCAGCTGGAAACATCAAATTGGGGATTTGGTTTGAAAAAGGGTCAAAGCCTCTCTTGCTCAAGGCTGTTTGTCTATTGTGCTGACAGTGATACACTGCCATCCTCTGCTGCCTGCTGGGCATTGCTCCAGCCGCAGAGAGAGTGAAGTAGATCAGAAACTCACTGGGAGAGAATGCAGCTTCACACAGTATCCATCCAAAATGACAGGAGCATCAGCACACACACAAGCTCCGTGTGGAGACTGAGAGGGGCTCAGTGTGGAACACAAACCTTCACACTAAACCTGGAAGGACATTGATAAAGAGTTTAAAACAAAACTTCAGCAAATGTTTTGAAACATTTTGGTCCGTGGAAAAGTGCAGTGTGTAAAAAGCTGAAGATGTTTCCATTTCACATCTTCCTGCTTTGGGGAAATGGGAGTTATCTTTGCATTTACAGGGATATGGGGAGGGAGGTGTTTGAATGGACATTCAGCTTTTTGGGTGATTAAAGTGTTAATTTGTTTCCAGAAGCTGTTTACAGTGATTGTCCCGAGAGATTGTATTGTTTCAGTGATGTCGACGTCTCCAATACTTCAGACAGAGGAAGGAAACAATATACAAAAGGAAAGATTGGGGGAATCACTACATTGAAGGTGTGAGGCCTCATCACTGGTTTTGTTCTGAAATCTTTACATTTTTAAACACTGAAATCTCTTGTCCTTGTTGGGAATATCACTGCGGTTTGAGAAAAGCAAACACTGATCCCACACTAAACACCCCCCCAACACAGGACTGAGCAGAGAGTGTGAAATGTGACTGGTGTCAGAGTGGATTGTCAAACTGACAGAAGGGATTTGAAAAATCTCTAAATGATTCATTGATTAAAAACTCTAACATTAATGTCCCGCATCATAAACATCTGCTTCTTTATTGTATCTTTCTTTTACAGATCAAGTGATGGGTTGAATTTTGGACGGTGTAGATTTCCCTCAGCTGATTATTAAGCTTTCTGATTGACACAAATACAATATCTGCTGTCGGTGACTCCAACAGTGAAATTCTCTCAGTTTATCATTCTGAATCTGTCACTGAGACAATTGTGGGCGGTAGTTCAGTTTTCAGTGTGAAATGTAGAAGGTAACTTTTGTTGTAATGTAATTGTAGTTAATAGTTTTCCTGTAGTTTAAATCTCAGGTATAAATTAATAACTTTTCTCGTTCCTTATTCACAATTGTTCATTTCCCGTGATGTTGAGCTCTGGTTTTCTCTTTCTGGTGTCTGGTACAGCTGTACAGATATTGGGCAGCTCAGAGCGGGTGGGGTCTGATCTCATTGTGAAGCTCAAAGGTCAGATTCACTTTTGTTAACTTTAAAATCAATTTTCCTGTCAAATATTCTCTGAATTTTTAAATAAATATTGAATGGAAAATTAAATCTGACTTTGCCAAACTCTCTTTCTGTATTTCTCTGTTAGTGTGTTTATGTGTGTGTGTCTCTCTGTCTCTATCTCTCTGTGTATCTGTGTGTCTCTCTGTCTCTGTACTTCTCTGGATCTGTGTCTCTCTCTCTGCCTCTGTGTGTATATCTCTCTATGTATCTGTGTGTGTCTCTCTGTCTCTGCATTTCTCTGTATCTGTCTCTGTCTCTGTGTTTCTCTGTCTCTGTGTGTCTCGATGCTAAGGGCCTAGTATTTCAGGCTCTGACCTGAACCCACAATCTCTCTGACTCTGAGCGAAGATGACTCCATTGAAGGTGTGAGGCCTCATCACTTTCTGTTTGGTTTAGTTTTGTAATGTTTACATGTTTAAACACTGAAACCTCTTGCCCTTGATAAGTTGGGAATATCACTGCGGTTTGAGAAAAGCAAACACTGATCCCGCACTAAACACCCCCCAACACAGGACTGAGCAGAGTGTGTGAAATGTGACTGGTGCGAATGTGGATTGTCTTTTAAAAGTGGGTGAGAAACACTTCATTTTCAAATCTTTACCCTGCTTCTGTAGCGTCTCAGATTCCACCTAATCTGCACATCTTTGGACTGTGGAAGGAAACCGGGGCACCCGGAGGAAACCCATGCAGACACAGGGAGAATGTGCAAACTCAACTCCCAACCGAGAATTGAATCCTGGTGCTGTGAGGCAGCAGTGCTAAACACTGTCCACCATGTCGCCCTATCCCATGTATTGGGACACGGTGAAAAGTATTGTTTCTTGCACGCTACACAGACAAAACATACCGTTCATAGAGTTCATTCGGGAGAAGGAGAGGAGAGCAGTTACCGATATGGTATAGAGAAAGATCAGCTTAATGTATGGTAGGTCCACTCAAAAATTAACATTCTGACCAAACACTAAAGCTTTCCACAAAACAAGGCTCACAAATTCAACACCACTTTCCTTTGTCCGCTCTCCCATCATGCTGTGCGCGGAGTCTCTGATCGATGCTAAGGGCCTAGTATTTGAGGCTCTGAGCTGAACCCACAATCTGTCTGATTCTGAGGGAAGATTACTGCCACTCAGATACAGCTGGCTGCAATATCCCCTTGAAATATATCTGTTGTGTACAGAGTCACATGTTTTTTTTCCCTGTGTCTGCTGTCCTTAAAGAACTATTGAATAATCTAAACATCCGCATTTATTATCACAGAACAAGGCCAACATGGGGGAATCGAGTATCAGGTTTAAAAGTTTGTTTATTAGTGTCACAAGTAGGGTTACATTAACACTGCAATGAAGTTACTGTGGAAAATCCGTAGTCGCCATGCTCTGGCGCCTGTTTGGGCAACTTGGGGAGAATTTAGCATGGCTGATACACCTAACCAGCGCGTCTTTCGAACTGTGAGAGGAAACCGCAGCACCCGGTGGAAACCCATGCAGACACGGGGAGAATGTACAAACTCCACACAGACAGTGATCCAAGCCAGGAATCAAACCCAGGTCCCTGGCGCTGTGAGGCAGCAGTGTTAACCACTGTGCCGCCCCTCATTGAAACATTGTGCAGTTGTGGAATGCACAGGATAGGAGGGATGTGATAGCACTGGAAAAGGTGCAGAGGAGATTCACCAGGATGTTGCCTGGCCTGGAGAGTTTTAGTGCATAGAATCATAGAATCCCTACAGTCCAGAATGAGGCCATTCGACCCATCAAATCTGCACGGACTCTTACCCAGGCTTACCCCGTAACCCCACGTGTTTTCCCGCTAATCCCCCTAACCTATACATCGTGGGACCCTAAGGGCAATTTTGCATGGACAATGCACCCGGAGGAAACCCACGCAGACACGGGGAGAATGTGCAAACTCCACACAGACAGTAAACCGAGGCCGGAATTCAACCTGGGTCCCTGGCGCTGTGAGGCAGCAGTGCTAACCATTGTGCTACCGTGCCGCCACTCGAACTGAGGAGAGATTTTATAGACTGAGGGTGTGATCTTACCACCTGTTGACGCCACACTCCCGCTCAGTGAGGTCGGAGAATCTGGTGTCCAGCCAAACCTCCTTTCACTGCAGTGGGGTGGGAAAATCCTGCCGGCCTGAACGGTGATAAGATTCCACCCTGGGGTTGTTTTCCGTGGAGCAGAGGAGGCTGAGGGGGAACATGATGGAGGTGGATAAGATTATGAGGGACATCGATAGAGTAGACGGGAAGAAAGCTTTCCCCTTGGTGGTGGGATCAATGACCAGGGGGTATAGATTTAGGGTAAGTGGCAGGAGGTTTACAGGGGATGTGAGGAAAACCTTTTTCACCCAGAGGGTGGTGGGAGTCTGGAACTCTCTGCCTGAAAGGGTGGTGGAGGCAGAGACCCTCAGAACATTTAGGAAGTGCTTAGCTATGCATTTGCAATGCCAAGGCTTACCAGGCCGTGAGCCAAGTTGGGTGATTTGTCTTTGGCCGGCACAGATGCAATGGGCCGAAGGGCCTTTTCTGTTCTCTAGACCTCCATTGCTAAAACACAACCTCACTGACCCAGCTTCTGGTCATCCATCCAAATCTCTCCCTCCACAGCTCGGGGACAAATCCTGCCGCGCAATCTTCCTTTGAAGTGGCTTTGGACATTTCATTCTCCGTGAGGACTTGTCCGGACAGTGGTTGCTGTTGTTGTGTTTGTCTCAGTGTCAGCTCAGAAACATGGACAACATGTTAGAAATGGCCGTCTCCCAGTGAGTGTGAGGACAGGGCAGGCTTTGAGCGAGGCCTGGGCCGCTCCCTGAAGGACACAGGGCCACCATTGTGCTTTTTGCTGACAAACAGAAAGCTTTCACCCCTCTCTCTCTCTCGTGTCTCATCTCACTCACATTCTGCCCCTTCCATTCACTCTGTGCTGCTTTCTGGAGGAGGCTGCCAGCTTTATCCGCCACAGAGCATCTGCCAACAAGAACATCAGATGAAACTTTCCATTCCCCAAGTCCCTCTTTCCTCTCTGCTCCTCGCTGTCTTTCCGGAGGAAATGGGATGGGAAGCTGATGGGAAAAGATTTGCAGGGCTCCAGGGACAAGGTGGAGCAGTGGGACTGGCTCGATTGCTCTAGCAGAGAGTCGACACCAGCTGAATGGGCTGAATGGCCTCCTTCATTCTGTGGCTATTCTATGGTTGACACACAATAGATAGTCAATATCTTTTCCCAAAGGTAGGGGAGTCTAAAACTCGAGGGCATGGGTTTAAGGTGAGCGGGGAGAGATACAAAAGTGTCCAGAGGGGCAATCTTTTCACACAGAGAGTGATGAGCGTCTGGAACAAGCTGCCAGAGGTAGTAGTAGAGATGGACACAATTTTATCTTTTAAAAAGCATTTAGACAGTTACATGGGTAAGATAGATGTAGAGGGATATGGGCCAAATGTGGGGAATTGGGACCAGCTGAGGGGTTAAAAGAAAAAGGGCAGCATGACAAGTTGGGCCAAAGGGCCTGTTTCCATGCTGTAAACATCTATGACACTATGACAACTTGTCATTTGGGTCTCAACTTCAAGTTTCTAGGTGTCCAGATCACCAACAACTTGTCCTGGTCCCCCCCATGCCGACACTATAATTGAGAAAGCCCACCAACACGTCTACTTTCTCAGGAGGCTAAGGAAATTTGGCATGTCAGCTACGACTCTCACCAACTTCTACAGATGCACCATAGAAAGCATCCTTTCTGTATCACGGCTTGGTATGGTTTCTGCTCTGTCCAAGACTGCAAGAAATGACAAAAGGTCGTGAATGTAGCCCCGTCCATCACGCAGACTAGCCTCCCATTCATTGACTCTGTCTACACTTCCCGCGGCCTTAGAAAAGCAGCCAGCATAATTAAGGACCTCATGCACACATTCTCTCTTCCACCTTCTTCCGTCAGGAAAAAGATACAAAGTCTGAGATCACGTACCAACCGACTCAAGAACTTTCCTGCTGCCCTCAGACTTTTGAATGGACCTGCTACATATTAGATTTATCTCTCTCTACACCCTACCTATGACTGCAACACTACATTCTGCACCCTCTCTTTTACTTCTCCCCGATGTACTCTATGAACGGTATGTTTTGTCTGTACAGCATACAAGAAACAATACTTTTCACTGTATCCCAATACACGCGACAGTAATAAATCAAATCAAATCAAAATCCTCCCAATTCTTTCCTCCACGATAGGTCGCAGCATTTAAAGAACACGCCCAGGGCCCAGTGCTGAGTCTGAGGGTATGTGACTACAGTAAGGTGAGTGATACAGGAGGGTCTCACTGTCTGAGGGAGGTGAGTCTTAGCCGGGGGGTGCGTGAGTGACCCAGGTTAATCTGACACTCCAGGGACAGTTGGAATGGAGCTTTCCCCCGGGCTGTCCCCTCCCCGTGTCTGCGTGGGTTTCCTCCGGGTGCTCCGGTTTCCTCCCACAGTCTGAAAGATGTGCTGGTTAGGGTGCATTGGCCGTGCTAAATTCTCCCTCAGTGTAACCCGAACAGGCGCCGGAGTGTGGGCGACTAGGGGATTCTCACAGTAACTCCATTACCGTGTTAATGTAACCCTACTTCTGAAACTAATAAATAAAGTGAAACTGAAGGTCAAGGTGCTGCTGTGACAATGCACTCTTGTTCAAACACTCTGCAATGCTGAGACTGGGAGAAGTGACCAACAGGGGGCAGCATTGCAGCTTCTGTCCCCCTATTGAAACTGGGATTGTTGCTCCATCTGCTGCACAATCCCAACCCCATCCACTGGGGGCAATCTGGACAATGGCTGCAGACAGACCTCACTGCGCATGCGCAGCAATGACACCCACCGCCGGCGGCCATTTTGCGTTGCCAAGGGAGGCGGCCAGCGGCCATATTGCGTTGCCAGGGGAGACGGCATCAATGCGGCGGCGTCCCGCGCGCTGACCTCTGGGAGCATTCCCGTCCCGCACATGCGCACAGGCAGCCCCCGGCAGCGTCACAGCGACGCCTGGTGGCCGGGAAGGGCAATAGCAGCAGCACAGTCTCTGCCCAAAGGCTTCCCCAGTTCAGCTGCTCAGAGACACTGGGAATGTCTTCAAGTGGAAACTTCAGCTTCTCACATTCACCCCCTGTGTTCAGTCATTGTTTCCTAGACAACCTCTGTAGTCACATCACAAACAACTTGTTCACATTGAAGGCCATGGCAATCTGGACCATTCGGCTTCAAAGACATTGAGCTTTGAAATTTCAATTGAAATGTTGGAGATGAGAGTTTATCGATGCAAGTCATGTTGCATGTGGAACGCTCATGATGCCACAATTAGAGCGGTGCAGACATCTCACAGGGTTGTGTGACTGGAGGAGATGTCAGAGACGGGGTGGTTAAATATAGAGGGACAGGGTCTGAAGCTAAGTTTTGGGTAAAAGATGGCAGTAATGTTGTGACATTAATTTAGCTTCAGATAGTTGCTGGGGAGGGGGATAGAGAGGTTGGGGAGTGATGTTTGTATTGGGGCAATCTCTCTCTCTCTCTCTCTCATCATGTATATATATGAATCCATCTCTCACTCTCTATCTCTCTTTACCCATTGTGTCCAGAGTCTTGTGAAGGCGCAGGCCGGTGGCAGGTTCTGTTTCCTGAAGGACATTACCGAACCTGTCAGATTATTGTGACAATCCAGTAGTTTTCATGGTCACTTTTTCCTCGCGCCGGCCCCACAAATGATCAGATTCATTCAGCTCAATTTCACAATCTGCCTTTGTGTTTTTGTGGGTTCTCTCTCACTTCCTTTTTTCTGTTCGAACTCAATTTCCCAGGGTTTTAGAAGAGGAGGATTTGCAGTTGGGAAACTGAAACCAAATATGATATCGAAACCTGCTGGAGTTAGCCAATTTATTGTAACCTGAATATCATTGTGTTTTGAACATGGAAGGAAAAAGCACCATTTTTAGGGGAGAGAACCTGTACACGTGTTCTGTGTGTGGACAGGACTTCAACCAATCATCCAGGCTTTCGGAACATAATTGCAGTCACAACAGGGAGAAGCTGTGGAAATGTGGGGACTGTGGGAAGGGATTTGATTACCCACCCCAGCTGGAGATTCATCGGGGCAGTCACAGCAGGGAGAGACCATTCACCTGCTCCCAGTGTGGGAAGGGATTCACTCAGTCAAACAGCTTACATATACACCAGAGAACTCACACTGAGGAGAGGCCATTCACCTGCTCCCAGTGTGGGAAGGGATTCATTACCTCATCCCATCTGCTGAAACATCGGCGAATCCACACTGGAGAGAGGCCGTTCACTTGCTGTGTGTGTGGGAAGAGATTCACTCAGTCTTCAAACCTCTTTATATGCCCTGTTTGCCCTGTCTTTATATGCCCTGTTTGTGAACAGAATTCCCACTCACCTGAAGAAGGGGCTTGAAGCTCCGAAAGCTTGTGTGGCTTTTGCTCCCAAATAAAGCTGTTGGACTTTAAGCTGGTGTTGTTAAACTTCTTACTGTGTTTACCCCAGTCCAACGCCGGCATCTCCACATCATGTTCTGTCTGAGTCAGAGGTGGGAGAAGATTCCATCAAGAGGAAATTGAATGGGAAGCTGAAGGGAAAATATTGACAGGGTTACGGGGAGAGGGTGGAGGATTTGGAATACTGCGTCCAGTTCTGGTCGCCACACTCCCAGAAGGACGTGGAGGCTTTGGAGAGAGTACAGAGGAGGTTTACCAGGATGTTGCCTGGTATGGAGGGGCTTGGTTATGAGGAGAGATTGGGGAAACTGGGGTTGTTCTCCTTGGAAAGATGGAGGATGAGGGGAGACTTAATAGAGGTGTATAAAATTATGAAAGGCATAGATAGGGTGAACGGTGGGAAGCTTTTCCCCGGGTCGGTGGTGACGTTCACGAGGGGTCATAGGTTCAAGGTGAAGGGGGGAAGGTTTAACACTGATATCAGAAGGACATATTTTACACAGAGGGTGGTGGGGGCCTGGAATGTGTTGCCGGACAAGGTGGTGGAGGCGGACACACTGGGAACGTTTAAGACTTATCTAGACAGCTATATGAACGGAGTGGGAATGGAGGGATACAAAAGAGTGGTCTAGTTTGGACCAGGGAGAGGCGCGGGCTAATTGTTCTTTGTTTCTCGTTTCAAGGCTTCATTCTATGATCATCTTGCTGGTGCCAGTACAGAGCGAGACTGCGGATAGTTGGGAACCTGTCTCGGGGGCAGGGAATTCAGATGGTGTTCATAAAGCAGAAGTGGAAATGACTAGGGTTGGGAAGCAGTTTCTGATCAGGGCCAGTGTGATCTCCTGGACTCGTTTCGATCGCCTCAGGGGGTCGGAGAGGAATTTCCCAGATTTTTTTTTCCCCATATTGGCCCTGGGGTTTTCACTCTGGGTTTTCGCCTCTCCCTGGAGATCACATGGTCTGGAATGGGGGGGTGGGGGTGAGTTAATAGGTTGTGATGAACAAAGAATCGTAGCTGTGAGGGACAGCTCGGTGGATAGGATATTAGGATGTAGATAGGCTGGAAAATTGGGCGGGGATCCTGGATTCAGGATTCAATCCTGGACCGGGGAGCGGCGCGGGCTTGGAGGGCCGAAGGGCCTGTTCCTGTGCTGTATTGTTCTTTGTTCTTTGATTGGGAATAGTGAAACTGCTCTTGCAGTGTGTCGATCCAGGCTTGACGGGCTGAATGGCCTCCTGTGCTGTCCCCATTCTATGATTCATACACAAGTTAACTTCTCAGTGTCTATTAGGCCCCACTCGTTCCTCCATGATCAGTTCCAGCATTTCAAGTTCAGATCCCAGTACTTTTTAGTTGGGGGATTGAGGAGTAAAACAGAAATAGGAATAAGAGTGTCGGTGCGCTTATGTTTTTGTATTTCTGTGTGTGTGTGTGTGAGAGAGAGAGACAGTTTCTAAGTGTGTGCAAGTGTCTATTTCAATGTGTGTTTCTGTGTGTGTGATTGTGTTTCTCTGCGTGTGTCTGTGAGTGAGTGTCTGTGTCTGTGTGTGTGTCTCTCTCTGGGTCTTTGTGCATGTGTGTCTGTGAGTGTGTGTTTGTGTCTCTCTGCGTGTGTGTCTGTGTGTCTCTCTCTTTGTCTATGTGTGTGTGTCTATGAGTGTGTGTGTGTGTCTGTATCTCTGTGAGTGCGTCTGTGTGTGTGTGTGTCTATGAGTGTGTGTGTGTGTTTGTGTGTGTTTGTCATGATCTGTTTGAGTGGGGGAGCAGGCTCGATGGGTCAAATGGCCTCCAACTGCACATATTTGAGATTCAAATACATTGACACACATGCATGCTCACACACACACACACACACACAGAAAGATATACACAGTATTGACATATTTATTGACCATTTAATGTGACTGAATGCTACACATCCTGGTTTGCCGATGACACAAAACATTAGACAGCATTGTAAGCAGCGCAGCTGGAAACATCACATTGCAAAGAGTTATTCATATTTTGTACATGGACAAAACTGGTGGAGAGGTTTCAGTGCAGGGAAATGTAAACTGACACAACTTAGATTTAAAAGGGATAGAACAACGTACTTTAATAAATGATGAAATGACAGAAACAGTGGAAGCTCCAAATGTCCAGATATTTCACAGCTGAATTCACACAATACACACAGCAATGGATCTGATATTGCGGAATTGTTGTAAATGTGGTTAATCTCAGTACGGAGGCTGTCTTCATGTTACAATGTTAATCTGATCAGTCTCATCAAAACAGGATCAACATTTCTGTACAATGTGAGTGAATCATCAGCTCAAATAGTTCAGGTTCAATGTTTAAAATAACCAGTCACTTTTCTGTGGCTGCTTTGGGAATGTCTCTCTACACCCTACCTATGACTGCAACACTACATTCTGCACCCTCTCTTTTACTTCTCCCCGATGTACTCTATGAACGGTATGTTTTGTCTGTACAGCATACAAGAAACAATACTTTTCACTGTATCCCAATACATGCGACAATAATAAATCAAATCAAATCAAAATCCTCCCAATTCTTTCCTCCACGATAGGTCGCAGCATTTAAAGAACACGCCCAGGGCCCAGTGCTGAGTCTGAGGGTATGTGACTACAGTAAGGTGAGAGATACAGGAGGGTCTCACTGTCTGAGGGAGGTGAGTCTTAGCCGGGGGGTGCGTGAGTGACCCAGGTTAATCTGACACTGCAGGGACAGTTGGAATGGAGCTTTCCCCCGGGCTGTCCCCTCCCCGTGTCTGCGTGGGTTTCCTCCGGGTGCTCCGGTTTCCTCCCACAGTCTGAAAGATGTGCTGGTTAGGGTGCATTGGCCATGCTAAATTCTCCCTCAGTGTAACCCGAACAGGCGCCGGAGTGTGGGCGACTAGGGGATTCTCACAGTAACTTCATTGCAGTGTTAATGTAAGCCTACTTCTGACACTAATAAATAAACTGAAACTGAAGGTCAAGGTGCTGCTGTGACAATGCACTCTTGTTTAAACACTCTGCAATGCTGAGACTGGGAGAAGTGACCAACAGGGGGCAGCATTGCAGCTTCTGTCCCCCTATTGAAACTGGGATTGTTGCTCCATCTGCTGCACAATCCCAACCCCATCCACTGGGGGCAATCTGGACAATGGCTGCAGACAGACCTCACTGCGCGTGCGCCGCAATGACACCCACCGCCGGCGGCCATTTTGCGTTGCCAAGGGAGACGGCCAGCGGCCATATTCCGTTGCCAAGGGAGACGGCGGCGGCGACCATCTTGCGTTGCCAGGGGAGACGGCATCAATGCGGCGGCGTCCCGCGCGCTGACCTCTGGGAGCATTCCCGTCCCGCACATGCGCACAGGTCGCCCCGCCCCCTCGACAGACCCCCCTGCTGTCCCGCCAACGAGCATGGGCCGGAGTGGGCAAGAGGTGACACTGGGAGGAGCAGCCCCCGGGAGCGTCACAGCGACACCTGGTGGCCAGGAAGGGCAATAGCAGCAGCACAGTCTCTGCCCAAAGGCTTCCCCAGTTCAGCTGCTCAGAGACACTGGGAATGTCTTCAAGTGGAAACTTCAGCTTCTCACATTCACCCCCTGTTTCCTAGACAACCTCTGTAGTGACATCACTAACAACCTGTTCACATTGAAGGCCATGGCAATCTGGACCATTCGGCTTCAAAGCCATTGAGCTTTGAAATTTCAATTGAAATGTTGGAGATGAGAGTTTATCGATGCAAGTCATGTTGCATGTGGAACGCTCACGATGCCACAATTAGAGCGGTGCAGACATCTCACAGGGTTGTGTGACTGGAGGAGATGTCAGAGACGGGCTGGTTAAATATAGAGGGACAGGGTCTGAAGCTACGTTTTGGGTAAAAGATGGCAGTAATGTTGTGACATTAATTTAGCTTCAGATAGTTGCTGGGGAGGGGGATAGAGAGGTTGGGGAGTGTGTTTGTATTGGGGCAATCTCTCTCTCTCTCTCTCATCATGTATATATATGAATCCATCTCTCACTCTCTATCTCTCTTTACCCATTGTGTCCAGAGTCTTGTGAAGGCGCAGACCGGCGGAGAGGGGGGCTGTGGACGCCGGGGTGACCAGAATCGGGGATGTGCTCGATGAGAGAGGGGCGGGCTGGATGAGTCCCCGCGTGCTGGCTGAGCGCGCGGGGATGTTCGTCTGGCGCGCGGCCAAAGCCATCCTAGACCTTAGGACGGTCGTGCTCGGCCCCGAAACTGCACGCAAACTTGAGACGGCGCAGGCGTGCGGTGGGATCCCGCCCGAGCGTTCCCCTGTTCGGGCGGAATTCCACATTGGCCCAAAGCCTCAGCCCCCTCCCCTGGGTGAGGTGCCCCACAGCCTGAGCCGCCTCGCGGAAATGCCCTCCGTGCCTTTTTCTACCGCGCGGAGGCGTTTCCTGTGCGGGCTGCTGCTGCACACCCTCCACTACCGCCTCCTCGCCTGTCGCCCGGATACACCTTGGCGGGCCTTGTTGCCGCCGGGCGGCGGAGGTCCCCGCTGGAGGTCCCTCTACGGAGGGATCTCCCCCAATTACGTCGGGGACCTGGGGTGGAGGGTGATGCATGCAGCAGTTCCGCACAACCGTAGGATTCACTGGTTCACGGGCTCCGAAGACTGCCCTTTCTGTGGCCTTGTGGAGTCCGTGGACCATGTCTATGTTGAGTGTCTTAGGCTGCACTCCCTTTATGTTTTCCTGAAGAACCTTTTATTGATGTTTTGTTTGCACTTCAGTCCCACGCTCCTGATCTACGGACACCCGGTGCGGAGAGGGGAGGGTCGGGATGGCGACCTCCTCGTGAACCTGCTCCTGGGCCTGGCGAAACGCGCCATTTACCGGTCCAGGCAGCGGGCGATCGAGGGGGCCGTCCATCCTGACTGTCTTCCCCTCTACCGCGGCTACGTTCGCGGCCAGGTGTCCCTGGAGAGGGAGTATGCGGTGTCCACGGGCGAGGTTGACGCTTTCCGCGCCCGCTGGGCACCGCAGGGGTTGGGGTGCATTATTGACCCTAATAATCACATTTTAATTTGATGTTTTTAAGTTTCCTTTGCATTTTGATTTCTGTTCGGGCTGTTCCCCCTCCTTTTTGGGGAGCTGCCCCTTTTACTTTGTCCTGATTTAATTTGAGTTTGTTTACTTGGTTTGACCTAAAAAGAGGTCTCAATGAAGATTGAGCTTCAGACGGCCTGAAACGTGCCTCCTCTGGGGCAGCGCCTGCACTTTGTGTCCGGGGTGGGGTGAGTTCACGTTCGCCCGAGACGCGGGGGGCCCCGGGTCGGAGCCGGGCGGAAACTGTGGGTTTGTTTTCTTTTCTTTTTTTGTGAGTACCTTTATTTATTTTCTTCTCTCGTTTTTGCTCACGGAGACGCCCGGTTTTTGTTTTTTTTTTGTTGGGTTTGTTTGTTTTTCGCTCCCTGCGGGGAGGAAGGAGGGAGGTGAGCTGCTGCCTGCCTTGCCCGGCCTGCCTGTTGCCTGCCTGCCTGCCGTCTGGCCTGCTTACCTGCCTGCCTGCCGTCTGGCCTGCTTACCTGCCTGCCTGCCGTCTGGCCTGCTTACCTGCCTGCCTGCCGTCTGGCCTGCTTACCTGCCTGCCTGCCGTCTGGCCTGCTTACCTGCCTGCCTGCCGTCTGGCCTGCTTACCTGCCTGCCTGCCGTCTGGCCTGCTTACCTGCCTGCCTGCCGTCTGGCCTGCTTACCTGCCTGCCTGCCGTCTGGCCTGCTTACCTGCCTGCCTGCCGTCTGGCCTGCTTACCTGCCTGCCGTCTGGCCTGCTTACCTGCCTGCCTGCCGTCTGGCCTGCTTACCTGCCTGCCTGCCGTCTGGCCTGCTTACCTGCCTGCCTGCCGTCTGGCCTGCTTACCTGCCTGCCTGCCGTCTGGCCTGCTTACCTGCCTGCCTGCCGTCTGGCCTGCTTACCTGCCTGCCTGCCGTCTGGCCTGCTTACCTGCCTGCCTGCCGTCTGGCCTGCTTACCTACCTGCCTGCCTGCCGTCTGGACTGCCTGCCGTCTGGACTGCCTGCTTGCCTGCCATCCGGCCTCTGGAGGGTGTGCTCTCCCCGGGGGGAGGGAGGAAGAGAGGACAGGGAGTAACTGGAGGAGAAGGGGGGGGGCGAAGGCGTTTAGACTGTCTCTTCTCCATCTGCAGTGGGGGGGGTGAAGGCCTTTTCCTAATTCCCCGACCCACTGCTGCTGCCCCCGGGACCGGCACCCCCTCCCCTTTTTCCCTCCTGACTGGGGCACCGGCCTTGTTCCTCGTTCTCCCTCCCACTGCTCCGACCTCCTCTCTCCCTCTCTCGCTCCGGGGAGAGAGCACCTACACCCTCCCCCGCCTACCCCACCCTGCCTTATCTTCCCCATCCCACATACGCCCTGCCGTGCATCTGGGCAGTCTCGGGGTGGGTGTAGCACTTCCCCTGATACCATGGCGACATCACCAGCGTCGCCGGTGGCAGGGCCTTCTCGGCCCACCTATGCGGGCGTGGCGGCTGCCAGAGCCCCCGCCGCTCCCAAGGCCCTGCCGCCATTCTCTTTAATCACGCGGCAGCTCGGGGTGAAGTGCTACGCCCACCCCGACATGTCTATCGAGGCCTGCGTTAAGGCAATGGCTGGGGTTGTCGGCCCCTCAGCCATTGTCGCGGCCTCTAAGATGTACGGCCGGGCCGTATTCTTCCTGAAGGCCGAGCGGGCGGTTCGCCTCGCCCTGGAAAAGGGGCTCACGGTGGGCGGGACGTTCCTGGCGGTGGACCCATTGGAGGCCACCGCCCACAAGATAGTAATATCGAACGTCCCGCCCTTCCTACCAAGTGAGCTCCTCCTCCCCCACCTCCATCTACTGGGGGAGGTCAGGTCCGGGGTGCAGCCGATCCCGCTCGGCCTTCGGGACCCCTCCCTCCGCCACATATACTCCTTCCGGCGCCAGGTTTTTGTCCGCCTGGCCCGGGAGGAGGAACTGGAGGGAGGGTTCAATGTCCCCCACGAGGGGACCACGTACCGGGTCTTTTGGTCCACGGACGGTGTGCGGTGCCATGCCTGTAAGGAGGCGGGGCACGTGAGGAAAAACTGCCCCGTCTCCAAGGCCGCCGACCACCAACCCAAGGCGGCCGCAGCTGGCACCGCAGCCCCCTCTCCCCCCAAGCGAGTACCATCTGCCCCCCCGCGAGGGGAGGCCACGCCGGCAGCAGCTGCCACCTCAGCTGCCGGCGGGGGGGGAGCGGAGCCCCCGCGCGGCCAAAAGGCCCATAAAGGACCTACAAAAAAGAAGGGGGGTACCGGAACCCCGGCCCCCAGGGAAAACACCCCAACCACCCCGGCAGCCGGCTCGGGGACCGCCTCAGTCTCCACCTGCGCCCCCCCCCCACCACCACCACCATCTGCCGGGCCCGTGGGCTCTCCGGGGCCTAGTGCTGGGTCCGGCGCCCGGGATCATGGGCCCGAGCATGGGGGGGTAAGCGACCCCGAGCCGGCAAAACTGGCGACGCCGCCACCTCGGGGGGAAGTGACGGGAGAGCAGGGGGGGCGCGGCAAGGCGAAGAGGGGCGGAGGGCGAGGGGCCTCGCCTGCCCGAGGGCAGGTTAACAAAAAGAGGCGGGGCCCCTCGGGCACCGTAGAGTTCGAGGTCTGCGTGCCCCTCCCCCCTTGTGAGTCATCTCCTGCCGTGCCCCCACCTGTCTTTGTGCCTTGTCCCCAGAAAAAAGGGGGCAAGGCACCCTGTAAATCGAAGCGTGTGCTGCCTCAGTCCCCCGGCGAGGAGTCTCCGGGGCCGGGTGGCAGCGGGACCCCCACGGTTCCGTTCCACCCGGCCGGTTACAACCCGGAGTTCTTCTTCAGTCTGTCGGGGGACTGGGGCGACACTCCAATGTTCATGTCCTCGTGCGGCGGCGGCGAAGAGACGATCCACTCGTCCTCTCCGTCCCGACCTTGGACGCTGGACATCCCCAACCTCAGTCCGAAGGATACACCGGACCTGGGGGGTGTCCAAGCGTCTGGGGCGGGGGGGGGGGCTGGGCCGCCGTCGCACGGGGGCCCGCAATCCGGGAAAGGTGAGCCCGGGGGGAACCCCTCCTCCACCGATCCTGGGGGTGGGATCGGGGAGGGGCTAGGGCTAGTTGGTGGCTCCGTGCCGCCCGCCGTACGTCCTGCGGCGGGGGACTCGGAGTCGAGGGGCGACCGCCCTGAGGAGGTCAGCGGCTCGGTGGAGGGCACGGGGACACTTTCAGAGTCTGCCCAGAGCGAGGCGGGGGACTCCCTCGTGCCCCCCACCGAGTCGTCCCTCATCCCCTCCAAGGACCTCAGGGTCTTTATCCGTAACCATTCCGGTCGCTCCGACATAATCCGGCTAGCCCTCGGCCGCTGGCCGGACCTGGCGCAGCTCGTCCGGTCCGTGAAGGCATGCTCGCATGCCTCCGCGGGCCTGGAGAAAATAGAGCGGCGCTGGGTACTGCGGTTCCTCCACAGGCTCGAAAAGGTGGGGGGTGGACTGGTGAGAATTGCGCCAGCGCCCCCCCACACACCTAGTTAAGTGGTGACGGTGGCACAAAGCTGCTGACATGAAGGTGACCATAGCCAGCCTCAACATCAACGGCAGCAGTGGGCCACACCGCAGGTTCCAGAACTTCTCGGTCCTCCGTGACGGGAAGTATGCGGTGTGTTTCCTGCAGGAAACCCACACCGCTCCGGGAGACGAAGCCCAATGGCTCCTGGAGTGGCGAGGGGGGGTCTACATGAGCCACCTCACGCTCGCTTCTTGCGGGGTGGCTATCTTGTTGGCCCCGCGTTATAAGCCGGAGATCTTGGGGGTCAAGGAGCCGGTGCCAGGCCGGTTGCTGCACTTGACGGTCCGTGAGGGGGGCGTGGTCATTCACTTGCTGAATGTCTACGCCCCGACCGCCGGACCGCAGCAAACGACTTTCTACGAGAAAGTGTCCGCTCACATCGACACCATCGCGGGGGGCGAATGCATTATCCTCGGGGGAGATTTCAACTGCATCCTCGAGGCACGGGACCGCACCGGCCCCTGGCTGCGCACTCCGGCGGTGGTGAAGTTGCGGGACCTGATCGGGTCCCACGACTTGGTGGACGTCTGGAGACATCTCCATCCTGGCTCCAGCGCCTTCACTTTCGTGAGGCCTGGAGTCGGAGCGTCCAGGCTCGACCGCCTTTACATTTCGAAGGCGCACGTGTCCGGCGTGTCCTCGGTCTCCATGCGGCCGGTGTCGAGCACGGACCACAGCCTGGTGTGGGCGGACTTTGCGCCGTCTCGCATCCGGCGGGGGTCCGCGTACTGGCACTTTAACAACACGCTGCTGGAGGACGAGCGCTTCCTGGACTCGTTCCGTCGATTCTGGGCCGGCTTGAGAAGGAAGCGGGGAGGCTTCCCCTCCTTGAGGCTCTGGTGGGATGTGGGCAAGACTCACGTCCGTACCTTCTGTCAGGGGTACGCGAGGGGGTCGACAAAGAGGCGGAAATCCAGGCTCGAGGAGTTGGAGAAGGAGGTGCTCGACCTGGAGGCACGTCTCAGTCGGCCTGACGCGGACCCGGCCCTGCGTTCGGAGTACAGGGAGAAGAAGGACGCGCTGCGGGACCTGCAGCTTGCCAGGTCTCGCAGCGCGTACGTGAGGTCGCGGCTCCAGTTCCGGGTGGACCTGGACCGCGGCTCCCCCTTCTTCTACTCGCTGGAAAGAGGGCGGGCTAACCGTCAGCAGCTCCTTACGCTGCTGGCTGACGACGGTTCCCCCGTCTCGGATCCGGAGGGCATCCGGGCCATTGCCCGGGAGTATTACACCTCGCTCTTCTCTCCGGATCCGTCCAGCGAGGATGCCCGCAGACTTCTGTGGGAGGACCTGCCGCAGGTCAGCCCGGAGGGCGTCGGCAGGCTCGAGGCCCCTACCACCATGGCCGAGCTGACCGGCGCCCTAAATGGCCTCAGCCGGGGCAAGGCCCCTGGGCTGGACGGGCTGACAGTAGAGTTCTTCAGGGCGTTCTGGGACGTCCTGGGGAGCGACTACGCGGGGGTCCTGGGGGAGAGCGTCGCTACCGGGGAGATGCCCCTTTCGTGGCGCAGGGCCGTCATTGCCCTGCTGCCCAAGAAGGGGGATCTCCACCTGCTCAAGAACTGGCGCCCGGTCTCCCTCCTCAGCACGGATTATAAAATCTTTGCCAGGGCTATGGCTTCACGCCTTGGATCCGTGCTGGACCACTTGATCCACCCTGACCAGTCCTACACGGTCCCGGGCCGTTGCATACATGACAATCTCCACCTAGTCCGGGACCTAATCCATCACACCCAGAGGGCTGGTCTGTCGGGCGCCTTCTTGTCATTAGATCAGGAGAAGGCGTTCGACAGGGTGGAGCACGAGTATTTACTCGGGACTCTGCGGGCATTCGGGTTCGGGACGCATTTTGTCGCCCGGATCCGATTACTGTACTCTGCCGCAGAGTGTCTGATTAAGGTTAACGGGTCCCTGACGGCGCCCCTTCGCTTCGGGAGAGGAGTACGGCAGGGCTGCCCCTTGTCCGGCCAACTGTATTCCGTATGCGTGGAGCCATTCCTGCGCCTCTTGCGGAGGAGGTTGTCAGGCTTGGTCCTGCGCGGACCGGACGTAGGGGTGGTCCTGTCAGCTTACGCCGACGACGTGCTCCTCATGTTCACGGACCCGGCTGACCTGCGGAGGATGCGAGAATGCCAGGCGGTGTACTCCGCCGCGTCCTCCGCCAGGATCAACTGGGCCAAGTGCTCCGGACTCCTTGTCGGTCCTTGGGAGACAGACCCCCTCCCGGAGGAGCTCAGGCCTTTCACCTGGAGCAGGACCGACCTCCTCTACTTGGGGGCCCATCTCTGCCCAGCCGAGGAATCCTGGCCGGCGAACTGGCGGGAGCTGGAGGCCAAAGTCTCCGCCCGCCTGGGTCGCTGGACAGGACTGCTCCGAGTGCTGTCCTACGGGGCGCGAGCTCGCGTCATAAACCAGCTGGTCGCCTCCATGCTGTGGTACCGGCTGGTCCCTTTGACCCCTCCCCCTGGCTTTGTCACCGATATCCAGAGAACCCTCGTGCGGTTCTTCTGGGGCAATCGACTGCACTGGGTCCCTGCTGCGGTCCTGTATCTCCCGCTTGAGGAGGGCGGACAAGGTCTGGTGTGCCTCCGCACTCAGATAGCGACCTTCCGCCTCCAGGCCCTGCAGAGGTACCTTTACGTTGAGCCCCCTCCACAGTGGTGTGCCATGGCGACGTATTTCTTCCGCCAGTGGCACGGCCTCAATTATGACGTGCAGCTCCTGCATATCGAACTGGGGCGTGCTTCGACCACCCTGCAGGAGTTGCCCGTCTTTTACCAGGACCTCCTCACTGTCTGGAACAAGGTCGCCTCGCGACGCAGCTCTCCCCCGTCAGGAGTAGCGGCTCTCGTGCGAGAGCCGCTGCTCAGGAATCCGCTCCTCCAGCCGTATAACTTCAGGTGGCTGGCGGAGAGGGGGGCTGTGGACGCCGGGGTGACCAGAATCGGGGACGTGCTCGATGGCGGAGGAGCGGGCTGGATGAGTCCCCGCGTGCTGGCTGAGCGCGCGGGGACGTCCGTCCGGCGCGCGGCCAAAGCCATCCTAGACCTTAGGACGGTCGTGCTCGGCCCCGAAACTGCACGCAAACTTGAGACGGCACAGGCGTGCGGTGGGATCCCGCCCGAGCGTTCCCCTGTTCGGGCGGAATTCCACATTGGCCCAAAGCCTCAGCTCCCTCCCCTGGGTGAGGTGCCCCACAGCCTGAGCCGCCTCGCGGAAATGCCCTCCGTGCCTTTTTCTACCGCGCGGAGGCGTTTCCTGTGCGGGCTGCTGCTGCACACCTTCCACTACCGCCTCCTCGCCTGTCGCCCGGATACACCTTGGCGGGCCTTGTTGCCGCCGGGCGGCGGAGGTCCCCGCTGGAGGTCCCTCTACGGAGGGATCTCCCCCAATTACGTCGGGGACCTGGGGTGGAGGGTGATGCATGCAGCAGTTCCGCACAACCGTAGGATTCACTGGTTCACGGGCTCCGAAGACTGCCCTTTCTGTGGCCTTGTGGAGTCCGTGGACCATGTCTATGTTGAGTGTCTTAGGCTGCACTCCCTTTATGTTTTCCTGAAGAATCTTTTATTGATGTTTTGTTTGCACTTCAGTCCCACGCTCCTGATCTACGGACACCCGGTGCGGAGAGGGGAGGGTCGGGATGGCGACCTCCTCGTGAACCTGCTCCTGGGCCTGGCGAAACGCGCCATTTACCGGTCCAGGCAGCGGGCGATCGAGGGGGCCGTCCATCCTGACTGTCTTCCCCTCTACCGCGGCTACGTTCGCGGCCAGGTGTCCCTGGAGAGGGAGCATGCGGTGTCCACGGGCGAGGTTGACGCTTTCCGCGCCCGCTGGGCACCGCAGGGGTTGGGGTGCATTATTAACCCTAATAACCACATTTTAATTTGATGTTTTTAAGTTTCCTTTGCATTTTGATTTCTGTTCGGGCTGTTCCCCCTCCTTTTTGGGGAGCTGCCCCTTTTACTTTGTCCTGATTTAATTTGAGTTTGTTTACTTGGTTTGGTTTGACCTAAAAAGAGGTCTCTCTGAATGGAGATTGAGCTGCACACAGACTCAGATTTCCCATTTACCGGTCCAGGCAGCGGGCGATCGAGGGGGCCCGTCCATTCTTACTGTCTTCCCCTCTACCGCGGCTACGTTCGCGGCCAGGTGTCCCTGGAGAGGGAGCATGCGGTGTCCACGGGCGCGGTTGACGCTTTCTGCGCCCGCTGGGCACCGCAGGGGTTGGGGTGCATTATTGACCCTAATAATCACATTTTAATTTGATGTTTTTAAGTTTCCTTTGTACTTTGATTTCTGTTCGGGCTGTTCCCCCTCCTTTTTGGGGAGCTGCCCCTTTTACTTTGTCCTGATTTAATCTGAGTTTGTTTACTTGGTTTGGTTTGACCTAAAAAGAGGACAGACTCAGATTTCCACTTGTCTCCTGCATCTGCATCCTGGACACAGTTAAACAGTCCTTAAAAGAGGCCAACATCTGTGAGTAAAACACTTTCCTTCCCCCCCCCCCCCCCCTTTCCATTTCTTTTCTCATTCTGGGGGAAATTGGGGACTTGCAGCAACTGAAGGGAAAGGACGTGAATCCAGGGAGGCTACCCGGATCTCTCTCTGTTAAGAACATCCTTTGCTCCCTCAGCTTGACATTTATTTAAAAGTGAACTACTGCAGATGCTGGAATCTGAAACAAAAACAGAAGATGCTGGAAAATCTCAGCAGATTTGACATAGTGCAGTCCATCACGCAAACCAGCCTCCCATCCATTGACTCTGTCTACACTTCCTGCTGCCTCGGTAAAGCAGCCAGCATAATCAAGCATCCCCCGCACCCTGGACATTCTCTCTCCCACCTTCTTCCATCGAGAAAAAGATACAAAAGTCTGAGGACACATACCAACTGACTCAAGAACAGCTTCTTCCCTGCTGCTGTCAGACTTTTGAATAGACCTACAGCGCATTAAGTTGATCTTTCTCTACACCCTAACTATGATTATAACACTACATTCTGCACCCTCTCTTTTCTTATATTCAGTGAATGGTATGTTTTCTTTCTACAGCACACGAAACAATACTTTTCACTGTGTCCCAATACACGTGACAGGAATAAATCAAATCAAAATCTATGGTCATCCTGACTGGAAATATTGGCTCTATTCATAGAATCCCTACAGTCCAGAAGGAGGCCCTTCAGCCCATCAAGTCTGTATTGACCACAATCCGACTCGAGCCTTATTCCCGTAACCCCACACTAGTCAATTTAGCAGAGCCAATCAACCTAACCCGCACATCTTTGGACTGTGGGAGGAAACCGGAGCACCCGGAGGAAACCCACACAGACAGTGACCCAAGGCTGGAATTGAACCCGGGACCTGGAGCTGTGAGGCAGCAGTGCTAATCACTGTGCCGCCCCAAAACTCAAATCAATTCTGGCAGCAGTGGGATTCGAACTCAGGCCCCTGCTGAGACTGCAGCCTTAATCCAGTGCCTTAGACCGCTTCACCACGGTACCATTTCTCTCCCCACAGATGCTAAAAGTAAAAAACATTTATTTGTTAGTCACAAGTAGGCTTACATTCACACTGTAATGAAGTTACTGTGAAAATTCTCCAGTTGCCACACTCTGGCGCCTGTTCGGTACACTGAGGGAGAATTTAGCAAAGCCAATGCACCTAACTTGCACATCTTTGGACTGTGGGAGGAAACCGGAGCACCCAGGGAAACCTATGCAGACACGGGGAGAATGTGCAAACTCCAGACAGACAGTGACCCAAGTCGTGAA
Organism: Mustelus asterias; assembly: GCF_964213995.1. Lineage (NCBI taxonomy): Eukaryota > Metazoa > Chordata > Chondrichthyes > Carcharhiniformes > Triakidae > Mustelus > Mustelus asterias. The sequence goes on along the minus strand of NW_027590122.1, from coordinate 2,286,428 downwards.
TTGAACCTGGGTCCCTGGCGCTGTGAGGCAGCAGTGCTAACCACTGTGCCACCGTGCCTCCTCAGATGCTGTCAGACCTGCTGAGATTTTTCAGCATTTTTTGTTTTTGTGACACATTTATTTGTCTGACTAAAAGTATGGTCTCTTTCCTCTCTGACGAAGGGTAATCTAGACTCAAAACGTTGACTCTATTCTCTCTCCACAGATGCTGTCAGACTTGCTGAGATTTTCTGTTTCTGTTTCAAATTCCAGCATCCAGGTTCATTCGATTCATCAGGACCTGAGCATGGAAGGAAAAAGCACCATTCACACCAGGGAGAAACCATGGAAATGTAGGGACTGTGGGAAGGGATTCAGACGCCCGTGCGAGCTGGAAATCCATCGACGCAGACACACCGGGGAGAGGCCGTTTACTTGCTCTATGTGTGGGAAGGGATTCACTCAGTTAATTTGCCTTCAGAGACACCAGAGACTCCACACTGAGGAGAGGCCATTCATCTGCCCCATGTGTGGGAAAGGATTCACTCTCTCATCCCACCTGCTGAAACATCAGCAAGTTCACACTGACAAGAGAAAGTTTAAATGCTCCGACTGTGAGAAGAGCTTCAAAAACCCACATGGACTGAGGGAGCACCAGCGCATTCACACCGGGGACACACCGTTCAGCTGCTCACTGTGTGGGAAGAGGTTCAGGACATCACCCCACCTTCAGATACACCAACGAGTTCATACTGGTGAGAGACCTTTTAAATGTCCAGAGTGTGGGAAGTGCTTCAAAGGTTCTGGAGATCTTCAATACCATCAACGTGTTCACACTGATGAGAGACCGTTCAGATGCTCTCACTGCGGAACTGGGTTCAGACGATTATTTGAACTCACTGTACATCAGCGCACTCACACTGGGGAGAGGCCGTTCATCTGCCCCCAGTGTGGGAAGGGATTCACTCAGTCCTCCAACCTGCTGACACACCAGCAGATTCACACTGAGAAGAGACCATTCATCTGCTCTGAATGTGGAAAGGGATTTGCGCGACCATCCAATCTGCTGACACACCAGCGAGTTCACACTGGGGAGAGACCATTCACCTGCTCCGAGTGTGGGAAGGGATTTATTCGATCATCCAATCTGCTGATACACCAGCGAGTTCACACCAATGAGAGACCCTTCTCCTGCTCTGAGTGTGGGAAGGGATTTATTAATTCATCTACCCTGCAGGCACACCAGCGAATTCACACCGGGGAGAAGCCCTTCACATGCTCCACATGTGGAAAGTGTTTTAATCGATCATACAACCTGCTGGTGCACCAGCGAGTTCATAAATGACTGCACTGCTCTGCTCATCAGATTCAGGACTGAACTTTGCTCATTATGACACTGGGGAAGTGTTGATGATGCTGCTGCAAAGTACAGGAACTGGGCTTTGACAAAATTTGCATTGATATCACACTCTTCACAACCTCAGATCATCTCCGTGCGTAATCAGCCTCCACAAAGAGCAACATGATAATGAGCAGTGATGATCTGTTTTTAGGGAGATTGGGTGAGGGGTAATATTGCTCTCACAGGGGTGAACTCCCTGCTCTTGTTCAAAATAGTCACTATAGGATCTTAGAGAACAGATGGGGGGGTCTTCGGTTTAACATCCTCATATCTCCTGATGTGGCTCAGAGTCACTGCTCCTGTAAAACCCTTTGGGATGTTTCTCATTGTCTGTAAGGAGTTTTATAAATGTGAGATCAAGGTGACATTGCAGATATAGATGTGCTGGGTGAAGCTGAACCTGATGCTGCCCACAGCTGAGAACTGAACCCACCGGAGCCACCAACAACTATTGAAAAGCTGAGGTTTTTATAATCTCAGATACAGAATATAAAGAATGGCAAAGAATGACAAAAAGATCAGTAAGGAGAGGGAAATTAGAGTCTGAGAGAAGGTTAGCGAGAAATATAGAAACAGACAGTAAGAGTTTCTACAAGTCTCCACTGTGGAGGAAACAAATAACATCCTCAGAAATAACTGTGAATAAGGGAGTGAAAGGGAGAGAGGAACTTGACACAATTACAGGGAACTTATAACATGCTCCAGAGACGAGGAAGTGAGAGAATTATTGTATCTCAAAGCTGACAATTCCCTTGTCTTGATGCACAATGTTCTCGGGTCTTACAGAAGTGGCTGCTGAAATAGTAGTTGCAATGGGTTTAATTTTCCAAAATACTCTGGATTCTGGAAAGATCCAATCAGATTGGAAAATAGAGAATGTGACTCCTCTATTCAAGAAAGGAGGGAGACAGAAAGCAGGAAACTGTGGGCCAATTAGGTTAACATCGGTCATTGGAAAAATTCTCGAATCTGTGATGAAGGAGGTTAAGGTAGGGCATCTCCTTATTAATGGATTCCAGCATCTCCCAATGATGGACATCAGACTCATCTTGAAAGAGAAAGAGTATTTGTAGTATCTTGGATGATGGTCTTGATCCAGTTTTGAACAAGTTGTTCACATTTCCTCTCATCCTGCTTTGTTCGAATGAAAAGATTCCCAGTTTCTCCTCATGGGAAAATGAAATTGGGACTAAGTTCGAAGATGGGTCACCCTGAGAAAACATTTCATTCCACAGTGATGGAGTGTGCTGCCTGAAAGCTTCTGGGAGCAGGTTCAACAATAACTTTCAAAAGAGAATTGGAGAAATGTTTGAAGGGAAATTATTTCTGGAGCTGTGGGGAAACAGCAGACGAGTAGGATTAATGGGATAGCTCTTCCAAAGAGTTGGCAATGACACCAATGGCAGAGTGGCTTCTTTCTGAGCTGCAGTGAATCTGTTCTGCACCGTGTTCCATGGCCTTCCTGGTGTCAGATTCCCAAAACCTGACTCAATTCTCAAACAGCAGCTGAACCAATTGTTGAGAAGTTTATTTTATAAAATGTAGGATAATATTTTCAAACACACGCTCCAGCTTGAATGATTTCTGTATCTAAACCCTTTATAATTTATGACAATTCATTGAGGTACGGGGTCTAATATTTTTTTGTGTTTGGGAGAGAGTTTAGTCTGAGTTCGAGGCTCAAACAGGCTCTTTACTGCAGACAGCTCACCATGGCAACACTGATAAGACATTTCATTGCACAGAATCGACTCAGAAACCCTTGCCTGAGGCCTGGCTGTACTCAGTAGCCATTGATAATTTAACATGTTTTTGTGACTGTCTTGAATCAGTGACTTTAATGCTGGTGTTACTATTTTAAAATAAACTCATTCAAAATAATTTATAAAAGTCTGCATTAAAGTATCAGATGAAGGAGTTCACAGGAGCCTGTTAACCGCTGGGACAACAATACAACAGGCATTGAGTGAGGGACAGACGCAACCTGGAAACTGGAGGAGTGAATATTGGAAATACTGACCCTTCAGCACCCAGTGAATTCACACATGGCTCTGAGCTCCTAAACAGGGAACAGAAGCTCCTTTACAACTGTGTTCAGAGTCAGGAAGAACAGCGGTGAATGCTGGAAACGTGCTGTCAAATCAGAGATTGGTGTAAAACTGGGATCTGTTCCTGAGTGAGAGCGAAACAGTGGGTTTAAAATTCCAGTCTGAAAAATGACTGGTATTTATTGTGTGATGATTTAATGTGTTTGTGATAGTCTTGAATCAGTGACTTTAAAGCTGGTGTTACTAATTTAGAATAAAGCCATTTAAAATAATCTGTGAAAAATCAGTTGGAGGAGTTAAGAGGAGCCTGTTAACCCTGGGACAATTATACAACAGACATTGGATCTTCAGATAGAGAAGGAGCTGCAGTGTGTTTGCAGGAATTCCCTGTTTAATTGAGAATAAGCAGCTTCTGGTCCCGGGTATAAACTGGCGACAGCTTCTCGGCTGTTTCCGGTGACAGACCCGGCACAGCCAATGAGGGAGCTCTTGCTCAGAGCCGCCTCTGACACTCTCTCTCTGGTTGGAGGACCAGCCGTCCTTTCTTGTTCTTCTTCAGAAGAGTCACGTTGGACATGAAACATTAGCTCTGTTTCTCTCTCAACAGATGCTGCCAGACCGAGAGCTTTTCCAGCGTTTTCTGTTTTTATTTCACCAGCTCCACCATTTCTTTCCTCCACTCCCAGTTTTCTCCCTCCCTCTCCTCTGTGTTCAGATCTCCAGCTCCTGCCTGCAGCCTAACAGTAAAATCAATGATTATCTCTCCTGGTCACTGGGACTCTGAAGCCCCGCCCCCTCGCTGTTGTGTCAAGGTGACCACACGTGTGTTCTGCTCCCTGTTGAAACAAAATGGCAGCCATTAATCTGATCCTGGTCTGGAGCAGAATTCCTGGAGCTGCAAATGCAGGACCTGCAGGGTTTTATTCCAGATTTGCTACCAATCCCGGGTGTTAATGACCCCCTCCATCCACCTGCCAGCTCCACCACTCCCTCATATCTCGCTGCCTCTGCCACCACTTACCGGCAGCAAATGGGAGAAAAATCTCTTCTTCACCATCACTCGCCTTGGGCATGCTCCAAACAATCCAACGCTGTTATTGTGCATTCGTCTCACATGATGTAGAGAGGGGACTTTCCCCATCACAGAGAATGCTGGGTATACTCACCACCATTTAAGTCCCAATTAGTTTTAATTATTTATTTGGTGTGACGGCACGGAGACTGGGGTTAGAGTGACAATCAATAAAATTAGGAACTAAATACAGAAACCCAAGTTTACAGTCCCTCTCCAATCTGCCAGACAGTAGGAGATGGGAATTAGTGAAGAAGGAGAGTGTCCACATAGCAGTGTGTTATAATCCAGGTCAGAAACTCCAAGGTGTTTTATGAAGTCATCCCAGATCATAAGCTTTGCATTTTGAATTTGGCACGGGTAAGCATGATAGGTTTCACTCCAGGTATGATTCAAGTGAGCCACTGGGGAGCTTTTATCAAACAAAGTTTATTTAAAAATACAATTAACACATGGAAAGAAACTTAGCAAGAGCTTTTACCAATTACAAACAAGAAAAAAAAAACATGATATTGTGTAAACATTAACAGCTCAATGTACTGTTCCAACACAACATTCTTATCAACATACACACATGGTTTTGGTTGAGCACAGAACATACGAATGCTCACGCGATTTTGCAGCTCTGCAACACCTGCTGTGAATTAGTCCTTTGGATGGAGAATTGAAATGCTGACTTCCCCGTCCTGTAGCTCCCAGCGCCCTTGAGGTAGAGATAGAGCCACTGCTTGCCTCGAGCTAGCAAACCATTCTCAGCAAAATTTTCACTCCAGAAAGGCAAGAAAGACTGCTTCCATCGAGCCAGCAGAATTTCTAATACCAGGGAGAGACACAGAAATACTGCTTTTCAGTCTGGGATCTAACAGCTCCTACCTAAAACTGAAATCCTTGGATTCTCCTGTGAAGGAACCACCTGACCTTGACCTGTCAATCAATCTTCCCACAACAATTCAAAAGGGACATAAACTCGTAAAACTCCAGGACATTCCATTGGGCCCAAATTACAGATAAACAAAAAGGCCCATTGTGCTTTCATCAGACATCACGGCAACAATACAAAAAACCCCCCAGAGAATCAGGATTAAAATACCTTCCTTAAATGCACAGTAGTATCACAAGTGATCACTGCAGAATTGACTTCACTGTAACGTGAGCTCACTGGTGTCTCAGGAAGGTGAGATGCCTGAATCAATCCTGTTTGTAATTTCAGGATTGCATTCTCATGGATATTCCAGATCATGCATTTTATTTATGGTGGCATTTTGATTTGATTTATTATTGTTACATGTATTAGTATACAGTGAAAAGTATTGTTTCTTGCGCGCTATACAGACAAAGCATACCGTTCATAGAGAAGGAAATGAGAGATTGCAGGATGTAGTGTTACAGTCATAGCTAGGGTGTGGAGAAAAATCAACTTAGTGTGAGATAGGTCCATTCAAAAGTCTGATGGCAGCATGGAAAATGTTATTCTTGTGTCGGTTGGTACATGACCTCAGACTTTTGTATCTTTTTTTCCAACGGAAGACAGTGGAACAGAGAATGTCCAGGATGTGTGGGGTCCTTAATTATGCTGCTTGCTGCAGCTCCTTCCTTTTCAGAAGTTTATAAGGAACAGGCGCAGGAGTCGACATTCCACCCACCGGGATTGCTCTGCCATTCAATGAGATTGTGGCTGATCAGATTATGGCTGATTGCAGCCTGAACTCCACATTCCTGCCTCGCTCCCGTTCCCTCAACTCCCGTTTGATCAAAGCTCTGTGTAACTCAGCCTTGAATATATTCAATGATCCAGCTCCAGTGCTCTCCAAGGAGAGAGAATTCCAAAGTGAATGAGAAGAAATTCCTCCTCACCTCCCTTATTATTAAACTCAGCCTCCAGTTTGAGATTTCCATGAGGGGAAACATCCTCTCAGCATCCAACCTGTCGAGCCCCCCCATGAATTTTAGGTTTCAATAAGATCAGCTCTCAATCTTCTAAACTCTGTGTGCAGACCCAACCTTTCCTCATAAAGTAACCCCTTCATCCCAGGAATCAGCCTAGTGAATCTTCTCTGAACTGCTTCCAACACAATTGTATTTTGTATCTTTCACTGAAAACAGGACAAATATTTTGTTCAGAGTCTGGGCCATTTCCTTCATTCCCATGATTGTTCAGTCTTACCTGCTGAGGGACCAATCCTCACTTCAGCTGCCCTTTCCTGTTTCACAAACTTGGAGAAATTTTACTGTGAGATTTTTCCTGTGAGTTTTCCCTCAAACTCCATTTTCCAAGACATTCAATGATCTTAGAGAGGTAGGGAAGTTGGAGATGGGGCACTAGTTTGCACAAACGGTGGGATCAAGAGCTGGTTCATTGAGGAGGAGGCTGATGTTGGCAGTTTTGCAGAGTGACAGGACCCGAGGCAAGGGAACAATTAAAACAATCAGCTCACACAGGGAAGGTGATGGTCAGCAACTTAGTGAGAATAGAGTGAAGGGAGCAGAGGGTGAGTCTCACGGAGAAGGTGAGCTTTGGAAGGGATGAGAGGAGATAGGAGAAAAACTAAAGAAAGAGGCAAGTTTAAGGCTCAAGGAAGGAGGAGCTTTTAGATACAGTTTGGCTCCATGGGCCAGTGGAAGGGAGTGAATCGGCAGAGGCAGCTGATCAGATTGTCTCAATCTTAGTGACAAAGAAGCTCCATGAGCTCCTCACACTTGTTGGAGGAGACAGGGGGGAGGGAGAGAATTTCAAAAGGAACTAACTTATGTTGGTGACAGTAAAAGGACTTGTCACACTGTGTTTAACACAAAGCTGATTTATTTATCCTTTATCCAGAATATTAACCTCTACCTGAAGTGGAGTTTATTGACATCATCAGAAACAGACCCAAGAACATAGTTCAGTCCTGGATGTTATTAACAGAAGAATCTAATCATAGTAATTACATGTGAACTCTCAGGTATGTCAACAGGTTGGGCAAACAGATAAATCCCTTCCTACACGCTGAGCAGGTGAACAGCCTCTCCCCAGCATCGGTGTGCTGGTTTACAGTGAGTTGAGCTGAACCCAGTCCCAGAGTGAGAGGACCAGAGCAGTCTCTTGTCAGTGTGAACACATTGATGGGATATTAGTTCCTCCAATTGTCGACAGCACTTCCTGGAGTTGAGCATTCAAACAGGTTTCAGACCAGTGATCAGTTCCAGCTTTATTTCAGACTCAGTGAAACAAAAATAAGACGTTTTAGTTGTTCAATTAAACAACAGCCTGTTCCATTTGATTACTACCAAAAGCCTGTCTATATTCGCAGAAAGGAGGTTTGATCTATATTTTCATTTGGAATTCGTGGGGATTTTTCTTCTGATCGCAATGCATTGCTGGGCACGATCAATGATCCAATCCAAAGTACGCATGAAATGGGGATGCCTGTTTCTCAAAATCCTCCACCTATTATAGTTAATAGGGGGAGAACATACATCGACAACCCTGCAAAGCCCAGTATATACAATGTTGTTTCAAGACACATATGTAATCTGATTGTAAATTCAAAGGAGACAAAATGGATGCCAGTCATTTGGAAAACACTTCCTCGGTGTGATTCGTACATGAGTGCAATAATGAACCCTGGCCAACGATTTCAAAAAGTCCACACCACAAATTACGAGTATCAGATCTCCAGTAAAGCAACCCCCAAAGAGGTCTTCAAAGTTTGCCATCTGTGAAAGCGCTTCAGCAAAGTGCATATTCAACTACTTAGAAAGGACATCACCAATAACTCTATCAGATGCACCACCCACCACCAGAGTTTCAACCGGCCAGGAAAAGCACAAGCTGTTGGCTCAAACATCATCCATCGAGAGCATTCTGAAAAGAAAGACGAGTTTATCTCCAGAAGTATCGCCTGCACTCACTCCCAGGACAGGTTGCAAGTACAGAATAACAATGACTCCCGTACAACATCGGATGAGTGCTGGACACTTCTCAGCTTGGGAGGCAGGAAACGATGAAGTCCTATACTACATGCAGAAGTCCAGTGGTGGTGATATCTAAGGATAAGGCAGTTGCTCCAACACCTCATCAAGAAGATCCAGTCCAAATGAGCAGACATAAGATGCATGAAACGTGGCTGTCTATTTCTCGAAATCCTCCACCTGATGCACCACCCACCACCACAGTTTCAACAGGCCAGGAAAAGCGCAAGCGTTTGGATGAAACACCATCCATCGAGAGCATTCCGAAAAGAAAAATGAGTTTATCTCCAAAAATATTGCCATCACTCACTCCCAGGACAGGTTGCAAGTACAGAATAACAAAGATTCCCGGACAACATCGGATGAGTGCTGGTCACTTCTCAGCTTGGGAGGCAGAAAATGATGAAATCCTATACTACATGCAGAAGACCAGTGGTGGTGATGACCAATCTGAGGATAAGGCAGTTGCTCCAACACCTCATCAAGAAGATCCAATCCAAAATACGCATGAAATGGCGATGCCTGTTTCTGGAAATCCTCTACCTGATGCACCACCCACCACCAGAGTTTTAACTGGCCAGGAAAAGCGCAAGCTGTTGGCTCAAACACAATCCATCGAGAGCATTCCAAAAAGGTTTGGTTCTGCCTTTCAATTATCCTAATGAACAATGTTTGCACCTTCATCGCTGCTGACAGATAAACTTAATAAAATACACATTCAGTTGCCTACAAGAGTTAATAAACATTTGCATTGCTAAAAAAAACCAGGTTTCTCATCAGTATGACTGCGCTGGTGTTTCCGCAGGTTGGCTAACCGAGTGAATCCTTTCTCACACTCTGGGCAGGTGAATGGCTTCTCCCCAGTGTGAACTCGCTCATGTGCCAGCAGATTTGATGAGTGAGTGAATCCCATCCCGCAGTCAGAGCAGAGGAAAGGCCTCTCTCCGGTATGAACTCTCCGGTGGTTCAGCAGGTTGTATGAATGAGTGAATCGCTTTCCACAGTCAGAGCAGATGAACGGCCTCTCCCCGGTGTGAATTCGCTGATGTGTCACCAGACTGGATGACTGAGTGAATCCCTTCCCACACACGGGACAGGTGAACTGTCGCTCCCCAGTGTGGTTTCGCCCATGAGCTTTCAGTTCAAATGAGTAACTGAATCCCTTCCCACAGTCCCCACACTTATAGGGTCTTTCTCCAGAGTGAACGTGCTTGTGTTTCAACAGGCCAGATGATCGGCTGTAGCCTTGTCCACACTCAGAGCACGTGTACGGTTTCTCCCCACTCTTAACAGTGCTTTTACCTTCCATGTTCAAATTCTGATGATACTGAGGTTCTGATGAATTGGGCGACTCTCAGATCCTGATGTGATGTTCAAATTTCCCAACTGCAAATCCTCAACTTCCAATACCCTGTGAAATTGATTTAAAACAGAAAAAAAGGGAGTGAGAGAGAACCCACAAAACTCAAAGGCAAGTTGTGAAATTGAGCTGAATGAATCTGGTAATTTGTGGAGCTGGCACTAGGAAAAGATGACCATGAAAACAGCTGGATTGTCATAAAAACCCAACTAGTGTCCTTCAGGCGAGGAAACCTGCTCATGCAGTCTGGGCCTACACCAGGTCTGAACCAACACAAGACTCTGGGATCAATGAGGGGAGCAAGGAAGAGAAAGAGAGAGAGGTAGGAGCAGGAAGTATTGAAGGCGAGGCTTTTATGTATCTCCAACTCGACCCGAGCTTTGAAGGAATCATTAGCTCACCCACCTAGGAGGTCCAGAGCATCAGGTGTGTGTGAACATGAACACTTCCAGGTTCCCCTCCAAGTAACACACCATCCTATCATGTCTGACATCCAGTGCTCGTTGAGCAGAAATGTCCTCCAATTCAATACTGGGAAGAGGAAAGCCACTGTCTTCAGTGCTTGCAACAAAATCCAGTCCCCACCTACTCTCTCTGTTGTAACTCTTTGAGGCTGAACCAGACAGTTCATTAGCTGGTTGTTAAATTTCATCCCAAGCTGAGGTTCTGATTACATATCACTAAGATTATTATATTAACACCTATAGCAGAGCTGGAGTTATCTTGCAATTAGGCAGAAACAAACCCAAATGAACTGGTTCAGTCTGAATATGATTCACGCCAAAATCCAATCACTGCAGTTACTTGGAATTTGTTGGTGTTTCAGCAGCCCGGATAAGGCAATATATCCCTTCCCACAACAAAGAACAAAGAACAAAGAACAGTACAGCACAGGAAACAGGCCCTTCGGCCCTCCAAGCCTGTGCCGCTCCTTGGTCCAACTAGACCAATCGTTTGTATCCCTCCATTCCCAGGCTGCTCATGTGACTATCCAGGTAAGTCTTAAACGATGTCAGCGTGCCTGCCTCCACCACCCTACTTGGCAGCGCATTCCAGGCCCCCACCACCCTCTGTGTAAAAAACGTCCCTCTGATGTCTGAGTTGTACTTCGCCCCTCTCAGCTTGAGCCCATGACCCCTCGTGATCGTCACCTCCGACCTGGGAAAAAGCTTCCCACTGTTCACCCTATCTATACCCTTCATAATCTTGTATACCTCTATTAGATCTCCCCTCATTCTCCGTCTTTCCAAGGAGAACAACCCCAGTCTACCCAATCTCTCCTCATAGCTAAGACCCTCCATACCAGGCAACATCCTGGTAAACCTTCTCTGCACTCTCTCCAATGCCTCCACGTCCTTCTGGTAGTGCGGCGACCAGAACTGGATGCAGTACTCCAAATGTGGCCTAACCAGCGTTCTATACAGCTGCATCATCAGACTCCAGCTTTTATACTCTATACCCCGTCCTATAAAGGCAAGCATACCATATGCCTTCTTCACCACCTTCTCCACCTGTGTTGCCACCTTCAAGGATTTGTGGACTTGCACACCTAGGTCCCTCTGTGTTTCTATACTCCTGATGACTCTGCCATTTATTGTATAACTCCTCCCTACATTATTTCTTCCAAAATGCATCACTTCGCATTTATCCGGATTAAATTCCATCTGCCACCTCTCCGCCCAATTTTCCAGCCTATCTATATCCTGCTGTATTGCCCGACAATGCTCTTCGCTATCCGCAATTCCAGCCATCTTCGTGTCATCCGCAAACTTGCTGATTACACCAGTTACACCTTCTTCCAAATCATTTATATATATCACAAATAGCAGAGGTCCCAGTACAGAGCCCTGTGGAACACCACTGGTCACAGACCTCCAGCCGGAAAAAGACCCTTCGACCACTACCCTCTGTCCCCTATGGCCAAGCCAGTTCTCCACCCATCTAGCCACTTCTCCTTGTATCCCATGAGCCTTAACCTTCTTAACCAGCCTGCCATGTGGGACCTTGTCAAATGCCTTACTGAAATCCATATAGACGACATCCACGGCCCTTCCTTCATCAACCGTTTTTGTCACTTCCTCAAAAAACTCCTCCAAATTTGTAAGGCACGACCTCCCTCTCACAAAACCATGCTGTCTGTCACTAATGAGATTGTTCCGTTCTAAATGCATATACATCCTGTCTCTAAGAATCCTCTCCAACAACTTCCCCACCACGGACGTCAAGCTCACCGGCCTATAATTTCCTGGGTTATCCCTGCTACCCTTCTTAAACAACGGGACCACATTCGCTATCCTCCAATCCTCAGGGACCTCACCCGTGTCCAAAGAAGCGACAAAGATTTCCGTCAGAGGCCCAGCAATTTCACCTCTCGTCTCCCTGAGCAGTCGAGGATAGATGCCATCAGGCCCTGGGGCTTTGTCAGTTTTAATGTTCCCTAAAAAACCTAACACTTCCTCTCTTGTAATGGAGATTTTCTCTAACGGGTCAACACCTCCCTCCGAGACACTCCCGGTTAACACGCCCCTCTCCTTCGTGAATACCGATGCAAAGTATTCATTTAGGATCTCCCCTATTCCCTTGGGTTCTAAGCATAATTCCCCTCCTTTGTCCCTGAGAGGTCCGATTTTCTCCCTGACAACTCTTTTGTTCCTAACGTATGAATAGAATGCCTTAGGATTCTCCATAATCCTGCCTGCCAAGAACATCTCGTGACCTCTTTTTGCCCTTCTAACTCCCCGTTTGAGATCTTTCCTACTCTCTCTGTATTCCTCCAGAGCTCCATCTGTTTTCAGTTGCCTGGACTTAACGTACGCCTCCCTTTTCATTTTAATCAGAGCAGGTGAACTGCCTCTTCCCAGTGTGACTGCGTCGATGAGTTTCCAACTTGGTTTGATATTTGAGTCCCTTCCCACAGTCCCCACATTTCCATGCCATCTCCCTATTGTGACTACAATTATGTTCCAAAAGGCCAGATGATTGGTTGAAAACTTATCCACACCTCACAACACGTTCACAGTTACTCTCCACTGTGAACGCAGTAAATAGTCTCACAACACCAGGTTAAAGTCCAACAGGTTTATTTGTTAGCACGAGCTTTTGGAGCACTGCTCCTTCATCAGGTGAGTGCCTGAATATGACTAGACACTCACCTGATGAAGGAGCAACGCTCCGAAAGCTCATGCTACCAAATAAACCTGTTGCACTTTCACCTGGTGTTGTGAGGCTACTTACTGTGCCCACCCCAATCCAATGCCGGCAACTCCACATCGTGGCTACCACTGTGAACGGTGCTCTTTCCTTCGATATTAAAAATACAATAATATTCAGACTACAATAAATTGGCCGACTCCATCATGTGATGTTTGGTTTCAAATCTTCCTTTCTAAAATCCTGTGTTTTCTTACTGTCTCTGCTGCCACTCTGCCTTATCAGACATCTGGCTCTGGGCAAACCAGGGTAGTCATGATGTGGAGATGCCGGCGTTGGACTGGGGTAAACACAGTAAGGAGTCTAACAACACCAGGTTAAAGTCCTTTGTTAGACTCCATACCAGGGTAATGCAGGGTCAGATTACCCGGGTCAGAGAGTTGATGCAGTTTGACAGACAAGTTGTCTTCATTCTGAACAATGGGGAACAAGCTCCTCCCACTCATTGTCAACATTGCCCCCTACAAAGATGGCGGCAGCGCCTGCGTCCTGTTGCACATTGCCCCTAACAAAGATGCCCGACGCAGATTGACATTCCCACGGACAGAGTGGCAGCAGTCAGCCCAGGCCCAACACTACAAGTTGCGGCCCCATTTCGGACGAACAGAGGGACCGATACGTTCTTCTCCAGGGTGTGAGTTTGAACAACATGTTTACAAAGCCTCTCCACCCACCTGCCAGATCCATCGCTCTCTGCGCACCACACTTCACCTCGTTTCATCTCGGATCCGACTTCTAACCGTCCGGCCCTCCCCATTACCCGCACTGCGCATGCTTCAGGTCCCGCCCCTCATTCACTCCGATTGGTTGGAGGACCAGCCGCTCCCGCTCGGTCCTCCAGCCCCGCCCCCTATTCCTATTGGCCCTGAGCTGCCGTCAATCAGTCACTGGGCATTGTGACGTTGGGCATGCGCAGTGCGGCTCATATCCAGGGACAGGCGCTTGTTTGTCTGATCTTCAGGCGGGAAGGAGGTGGATAAGCGGAGGCAGCGTGAGGGGCAGTGGGTGGGAGGGGAGGCCTCAACATTCAGAGGAAACTCCATTCATCAGGGCCTGGATATCATCAGCCTTTGAATTTAAGTGTTGAGTTCCAGCTCATTACCGCTTACTGTGAGAAAAAAACCTTCCTCATTGTCCCCCGTGTCTCTTTCCAAAATCTTAAAACTGTGTTCATAAGTTCGGAAGAGATAGAAGCAGAATTAGGCCATTTGGCCCATCGAGTCCGCTCTGTCATTCGATCATGGTTGATATGCTCCTCATCCCCATTTTCCTGCCTTCTCCCCATAATTCTTCAACCCATTACCAATTAAAAATCTGTCTAACTTCTCCTTAAATTTACTCAGTGTCCCAGCATCCACCACACTTTGGAGTGGTGAATTCCATGGATTCACAACCCTTTGGGAGAAGTAGTTTCTCCTCAACTCTATTTTAAATTTGCTACCCCTTATTTTAAGACTATGACCTCTCTTCCTAGGAGGAAGCAGGCTTGGAGGGCCGAAGGGCCTGTTCCTGTGCTGTAATTTTCTTTGTTCTTTGTTGCTCCACAAGAGGAAGCATCCACTCCACGTCTACTTTATCCATACCTTTTATCATCCTATATATCTTAATCTGATCTCCCCTTATTCTTCTAAATTCCACAGAGTATAGGCCTAAACTGTTCAATATCTCTTCACACAACAAAGTCCTCATGTCTTCAATCAATCTGGTGAACCTCCTCTGAACTGCCTCCAATGCTGCTATATCTTTCCTATTTTGTAAGATAGATTCCAAGATAGCGCCGGAGCGAGGCGACTTCTTGCAAGCTGTGCCCAGCATACCTTCTAATTCTATCTTTTACTCTCGTTCTATGCTGCTAAAATTTCATTCTAACTCTTTTAAACTCTCTAACAATGCTTGAATGCAATTTCTTACACCCTAGCTATGACTGTAACACTACATTCTGCACTCTCTCCTTTCCTTCTCTATGAACGGTATGTTTTGTCTGTATAACGTGCAAGAAACAATACTTTTCACTGTATGTTAATACATGTGACAATAAATCAAATCAAATCAAATCGATAATGAGAGCTCATCTTTTCCTTCATCCCTGGAACCAATCTGGTAAATGGTCTCTCCCCAGTGTGAACTCACCGATCTGTCAGCAGGTTGACCGCACCCCCAAATAAAAGACAATGTGGAACTTGGTACACAACAAGTGGTTGAGTTGAACAGCATGAATACATTGAAGGGGAAGCTAGATACATAATAAGGGAGAAAGAAATAGAAGGATATGCTGAAGGGGGCGGGGGGGGGGGGGTGGGGAGATGAAGAGGGGTGGGTGGAGGCTCATGTGGAGCATAAATACTGACACAGACCGATTGAGCTGGCTGGCCTGGCCCTGTGCTGTAGACTCACTGGAACAGAGACAAATGTATTTATTTGAGATCTGACTGCAGTGGTAGATGCAGAATCTATCAGATAAATTCAGGCCAGTCTTAAGGATCATGGTGTTGTGATCTCAGTGAAAACAGAGTGGAGCAGCCACAACATCTCGGTTATGATGAACATTCATCTTCTGAAAGCCCTTGTGTTGCCGTGACAATGTGTGTCTGTGAAAGCTGGACCATCGAAAAGAGTGACGAGGCTCCAATAAAAGTGTTTGAAATGAAAGGACTCAGACGATTATTCCGTGTGTCACGGATGGCAAAGTGGATGAATGAGTGGGTGCTGGAGAAAGCTGGTGTTCACTGGAACCTGTTTGAGGCTCTGACATCCAGGAAGCTCACCTATTTTGGACAGGTGTTGTGAATAGGGAGGGTGTATTTGGAAAAAGAGGTAATGTGAGACAGAACACCTGGAAAATGTGTGCAAGGAAGGCCCGAGATGTGTGGATAATATCAGAATGTGGACCGGCCTCTCGATGGGACAGGCAGTGAGAGCAGCTGAGAAATCAGGGGAGAAAGATTGTTCAGAGTGCGGCCAACCCTGAGAACGAGGATGGATGAGCGACAAGACACCTATAGTGGGAGGAAAAAGACTATTTATTATCCAGGATAAAATTAATGTACTCGATAGAAACTAGGAGCAGGCCATTCGTGTCTGCTCCACCATTCAATATGATCATGGCTGATCCTCGATCTCAATACCATATTCTCCCCATACCACCTGAAGCCATTAAAATCTAAAACAAAAATGATCTCTTCCTTGAATATATTCAGTGATTGGGATTCCACAGCCTTCTGTGGTAGAGAATTCCACAAGTTCACTACCCTTTGAGTTAAGAATTTTTTCCTCATCTCAGTCTCATCTGACATCTGCTTTTGTGGATCATTTCAGTGGAAATGTGCCTTCGCTCAAAGGGAATCAGCCACTGGAATGAAAATTGAGAGACCGGTCAGTCCAGCAGAAAGAAACCCTCTGACCCTCCCACTTCACCAACTGTTAGAATGAACATGCTTCAGTTCTGGATGTGATTTACAGCAGCAATAAGAGCAGAATCCAACCCCTGTAATCACTTGTGAACTCGTTGGTGTTTCAGCAAGCTGGATAACTGAGTGAATCCCTTCCCACACACAGAGCAGGTAAATGGCTTCTCTCCAGTGTGGACTCGCTGGTGTGAGAGCAGGGTGCATAACTGAGTGAATCCCTTCCCACAGTTAGAGCAGGTGAATGGTCTCTCCCCAGTGTGAACTCGCTGGTGTATCAGCAGCGTGGATGACCGAGTGAATCCCTTCCCACAATCAGAACAGGTAAATGGTCTCTCTCCAGTGTGAACTCGTTGGTGTGTCTGCAGGGTAGATAAATCACTGAATCCCTTCTCACACTCTGAGCAGGTAAATGGCCTCTCCCCAGTGTGAACTCGCTGGTGTCTCAGCAGGTGGGATGACCGAATGAACCCCTTTCCACACACAGAGCAGGTGAATGGCTTCTCCCCAGTGTGAACTCGCTGATGTGCCCGCAGGGTGGCTAGCTGGGTGAATCCCTTCCCACAACTGGAGCAGGTGAATGGTCTCTCTCCAGTGTGAACTCTCTGGTGTGTCAGCAGGGTGGATAACCGAGAGAATCCCTTCCCACAATTGGAGCAGATGAACGGTCTCTCCCCAGTGTGAACTCTCTTGTGTCTCAGCAGGCTGGAGGAATCTCCGAATCCTTTCCCACACACGGAGCAGGTGAACGGCTTCTCTCCAGTGTGAACGCGTTGGTGCGTCAGCAGATGGGATGACTGAGTGAATCCCTTCCCACAATTGGAACAGGTGAACAGTCTCTCCCCAGTGTGAACTCGCTGGTGTTTCAGCAAGTTGGAAGACTGATTGAATCCTTTCCCACAATTGGAGCAGGTGAATGGTCTCTCCCCAGTGTGAACTCTCTGGTGTGTCAGCAGGGTGGAGGAATCTCCGAATCCTTTCCCACACACGGAGCAGGTGAACGGTTTCTCCCCAGTGTGACTGCGTCGATGTGTTTCCAGCACAGACGGGAATCTGAATCCCTTTCCACAATCCCCACATTTCCACGGTTTTCCCATGGTGTGGGTGTCTGCGTCTTGCTGCTTTTCCTGTCACTTTGATGGTTAAACAGGCAATGGTTTCCCTCTCCTGATGAGTGACTCCATCAGAGCTTGATGTGAAGTTTTGTTTGAGATTTCTGTTGGCAAATCCTCCCCTTTTAATATCCTGTAAAAGGAGTTTACAAATGTCATCACAGTCAGTACAGCTCAGAAACTCAAAACAGACAATCCTAGTTGCTGTGGAACATTCTTTCCTCACTGGCTTAAAGTGAATAATGAGTTTAAAATATCATAGCGAGTCAGGAAATCAATCAAAATGCTCACAAAAGAGTGGAATTTATCTCCAGATGTACAGAAATCAGAAATAGTGAAATTATGTTCAATTCATACAGAATTTTAAGAATCCGTAGAATCCCTGCAGAGCAGAAAGAGGCTCTTCAGCCCATCAAGTCTGCACTGATGACTCGGATGAATGAACATGATTCAGTCCTGGGTGTGATTAACAGCAGCATTAACAGCCGAATCCAACACCTGTCATCACTTCTGAACTTGCTAGTGTCTCAGCAGGTGGGATGACTGAGTGAATCCCTTCCCATAGTCAGGACAGGTAAACCCTCACCAGCGTGAACTCACCGATGTGTCAGCAGGTGGAATGACCGACTGAATCCCTTCCCACACACAATGCAGGTGAACAGCCTTTCCTCAGTGTGAACTTGCTGGTGAATCACACCAGCCCCAGAGCCATGGAATCTCGCACAGATAACAGAGCACAGCACTAACAATTCTGAACTGTAGATGAGTGTTCAATAATACTCACCTCTGGAACAATTCCACTGTTTTCAAATTTAAACTTGCTGCTGGAGCCTGCAGCTGGAAAGATGTCAGAAGCACTGGAGTCAGAGACAAATTGCAGTCTCTAAATCCTCTAACTCCCTAAAAGCAGATTACAAGAGTCATGTGTCAACAATGGTTTGAAATTACGAGTTAAACATTTTTCTTTGTTTGAGATTGCTGTGTAAATCCTCCCCTTCTAAACCCCTGGAAAAGGAGTTTCCAAAATCCATCATTCAGTCCAGGATAGAAATATGGAATATTTCTCCTCCTGTTTCCTGATGTAAGATTACTTGAGATCAATAAGTTTACATTGGGAGTAGTTCAGACAAGGTGCGCTAAGCTGATTCGGGGCACAAATGGGTTTGTTTTATGAAGAAAGTTTGGACAGGGTGCATCTATAATCATTGAATTTTAGAGAAATGAGAGATGAACTTGTTGAAGCATATAAGATTATCTGGGTGCTTGACAAAATAAATCCTGAAAGGATGTTTCTCCTCAACGGTGAATCTAGAACAGCAGGTCATTTAAAAATAAAGCTCGAAGACAAAGATGCTTGCCACTTGAACACACCACCCTGACTTGCTGTCCACACGTCTGTCCTTGGCCTTTTGCAATGTTCAAGTGAACCCCAAAGCAAACCAAAAGGACACTACCTCATCTTCCGAATGGGCACTTTACAACCTTCCGAATTGAATATTGAGTGAACAACTTTAAAGCGTGAACTCTCCCCTCCACCGTCACCAAATTTCCATTAGTTTTACTTAATTTTGTTTCATCTTTTCATCTCATTCATCCATTTATATCATCCTTCTTTCTCTCTTCCATTTTTCCACTTCCCCATTCCCACTCTCCTTCTTCTGCCTCCCCCCTCCAGGCCAACTGCCTTGACCATCTATACCTCTTTTCTGCCATTCAAAACATTCTGATCTCTTAATGGACAGTGCTAACCACTGTGCCACCGTGGGCGGCACGGTGACACACTGGTTAGCACTGCTGTCTCACAGCAAGAAGTTTAACAACACCAGGTTAAAGTCCAACAGGTTTATTTGGTAGCAAAAGCCACACAAGCTTTCAGAGCTCTAAGTCCCTTCTTCAGGTGAGTGGGAATTCTGTTCACAAACAGAGCATATAAAGACACGATCTCCAAGAAGGTCTCACAGCGCCAGGGACCTGGGTTCAATTCCCAGCTTGGGTCACTGTCTGTGTGGAGTTTGCATGTTCTCCCCATGTCTGCGTGGGTTTCCTCCGGGTGCTCAGGTTTCCTCCCAGTCTCAAGATGTGCAGGTTAGGTGGATTGGCCATGCTAAATTGCCCCTTAGTGTTAGGGGGACTAGCTTGGTAAGTGCATAGGGTTACGGGGATAGGGCCTGGGTGGGATTGTGATCGGTGCAGACTCGATGGGCCGAATGGCCTCCTTCTGCACTGTAGGATTCTATGATTCTCTGATTTTTAGCAACTTCTCAGCTGTCTTTATCCTCATTTCCATTCCCTTTGTCCCATTCCACTTCCCCTCCTCAGAGTATAAATCTTTTCTGATTCTCTTTCCCCTTAGCTGTGACGAAGGGTCATCCAGACTGGAAACATTGGCTCTATTTTCTCCCCACAGAAGCTGTCAGACCTGCTGAGATTTTCCAGCATTGTCTGGTTTAGCTCCGCCCACTGGCCGCGCATGCGCTCTGCTGCCGCGGAACAAAGACGGCGGCCGCGGCACTGGGCCTGATCCCGGATAAAATCCCGGCAGCTGCAAACCCGGGACCCGCAGGCTCTGATTCGGGCCTTGCGGTCTACAGCGGGTGTTTGTGAAGCCTCCGCTCCCTCCCCACCCCGACTCCCGACTCCATTCCTCCCTCCCCACCCCGACTCCCGGCTCCATTCCTCCCTCCGCCCCACTGACTCTCACCCGCTGAAACAAACGTCTCCCGCACTCGCAGGGCTCCGAGCAAAGTGACACTGCGCATGTTCCAGCGACACCATCGCGCCTGCGTACTGGTCTCCTGTGGAGTGAATAGAGCACTTTCACACCCGCAGCGAATGCTGGGTGATAACTGCACCATTGAAATCTCAAAGAGTTAATACAAAATAAAATTGTTAACATTTGAGATAAATTAACAAAATATTGTGAATTTGTGATCTGCTGTACTCCATTTCTGGAAGTTCTGCTGTGGGTCACACAGAGATATCAAAGCTTTTATACCGTTTCCCCTTTCACTCCTTCCTTGATGGTGCTGATTCTGGCTGGGTTCAATCGTGATGTGGGGATGCTGGCGTTGGACTGGGGTAAACACAGTAAGAGGTCTCACAGCACCAGGTTAAAGTCCAACAGGTTTATTTGGTAGCACAAACTTTCGGAGTGTTCCTCCTTCTGGTGAGTGAAGAGTTATGTTCACAAACAGGGCATTCATAGACACAGACTCAATTTACAACATAATGGTAGGAATGCGAGTCTTTACAGGTAACCAAGTCTTAAAGGTACAGACAATGCGGGTGGAGAGAGGGTTAAGCACAGGTTAAAGAGGTGTGAATTATCTTCAGCCAGGACAGTTAGTGAGATTTTGCAAGCCCAGGCAAGTCATGGGCTTTACAGGTAGTGTGACGTGAACCCAAGATCCTGGTTGAGGCCATCCTCATGTGTGCGGAATTTGGCTATCAGTTTTTGCTTGGCAATTGCACTGGGGTTTATGCGATCAGGTGTTGGTTTTATGAACAAGGTTTGTATCAGAGTGGAGCTGTGTGTTTGACTCTCCACATCAGTTGTAGTATTCTCATAAATATCCACCACAATCGTAACAGTTAGCCCAGAACTCTGAGGTTATTGCGGTCACAGCCCTTCAAACTGTTACCGATATAATCACCAAATATTCTGAAAGCTACTTGGGTTGTAATTCCCTCAGAAAACCTACCCCTCTGGGGGAGGAAACACAGCTTCACCACAGCAGAAAGGAAACCACTGCTCACCACTCCAAACTCTGAATGATTGGGAATGTTACTGGATGTCCAGGACAAATTGCTATTTGCCAGGTGAAGGTAGATCAGCAGCAGGAGTTAGTGAAGGGAGTGATGGTAATAACCAAGCAGACTGACTCACCAGGAAAGCTGCTCGAGAGGAGATTCCATGGGATCCACCCAAAACACAATCATTGGGACCGGTACGACAGACTCCAGTTATATGTCATTTCAAAACTTGTCAGGACACTGACCTAAGACGACTGTGGGTAAAAAGGGTGAGCACCGTAGAGAAAACTTCCCCTCATCATTCACAGCAAGTAAGGACTCACTCATCTGACAATGAAGTTTTCTTTCACAAATATGGTTTAACTTTGACTTCAGTCACAACTCGATGGCTTAGAAAGGAATTAGTATATTTGATGGATCAAAGCAAGGCGTATTTGACTCCTCAATATTATATAACATGATCATACTATCAGTGGCTGAGGAGGCATCAGAATGTCCATCAGCGCCTGGAGCTGTGCCTCATGTGTTCAAACTAATCAGATTCTGCAAAATGCATTGTCCCAATTAACTTGTTCCACATTATTGATGTTCCATGGGAAACACTGCAGCTTGATTATACAGGCCCACTCTCCACACTAAGAGGAGGAGACTGGTAGATCCTGCTAATTACAGCTATGTTTACCTGGTGGATTGAAACCTTCCCTGTTTGTAAAAATGATGCAGACACAGTAGCTAAAATCCTGGATGAGGCTTCCTGAAATGGATGGAGAATGACAATAGTTCTCATTTCACAGCAGAAATAGTGTAATAGCTCTCCAAAAGAAAAAATCCAGAAGAATAATTTTGAAAAAAAGTTGATTAATTTCATATTTATCCAGTTGAGTTAGGATGGTTATTACTGTCAGAAACAAAACCTGACTCTCAGAATGAACATTGTTCAGTCCAACTGGGTGGCATGGTGGCACTGTGGTTAGCACTGCTGCCTCACAGCGCCAGGGGCCCGGGTGTGATTCCCGGCTTGGGTCACTGTCTTGTGGAGTCAGCACGTTCTCCCCATGTCTGCGTGGGTTTCCTCCGGGTGCTCTGGTTTCCTCCCACAGTCCAAAAGATGTGCTGGTTCGGTGCATTGGCCATGCTAAATTCTCCCAAATTCAGTGTACCCAAACAGGCACTGGAGTGGGGCGACTCGGGGATTTTCAGAGTAACTTCATTGAAGTGTTAATGTAAACCTACTTGTGACACTAATAAATAAACTTTAAGAAAAAACAGCAGCAATGACAATAGAAGCCAATCTTTGTCGTCACTTGTGATCTCACTGGTGTCTAACCAGGTTGAATGACTGAATGAAGCTCTTCCCACACTCAAAACAACTACTCCCCTGTGTGAGCTCACTGGTGTCTCAGCAGGTTGAAAGGGCAAATCCTTTCCCACAAGTGGAGCAGGTGAATGACATCACCCTTGTGTGAATGATCATAAGACATAGGAGCAGAATTAGACCACTCGGCCTATCGAGTCTGCTCCGCCATTCAATCATGGCTGATATTTTTCTCACCCCCATTCTCCTGCCTTTTCCCCATAACCCTTTATTCCCTTATTAATCAAGAATGAGTTGGTGTTTCAACACTTCATGTCTGCTTTTAAAATTTTTACACATTTAGAACATTTTTAGTGTTAAGAAATTAAATTTCAGTGAGGCAGAATAGAAATCATAGAAACCCTACAGTGCAGAAGGAGGCCATTCGGCCCATCGTGTCTGCACCGACCACAATCCCACCCAGGCCCTACCCCCACATATTTACCCGCTAATCCCTCTAACCTCCGCATCTCAGAATTCTAAGGGGCAATTTTTAACCTTGGCCAATCAACCTAACCCACACATCTTTGGACTGAGAATGACAGAGCGAATCCCTTCGCACACACAGGTTAGGGTCTGGAATGCACTGCCTGAACGTGCGGTGCAGGCAGATTCAATTCAAGCATTCAAATGGGAAATTAGACATTATCTGAATAGAAAGAATGTGCAGGGATACAGGGAGAAGGTGACAGAATGGAACTCGTTGAGTTACGCATTCGGAGAACTAGTGCAGACACAATGGGCCAAATGGCCTCCTCCTGCACCAAAACTCTTCAGTGACTCTGAAATCTTTAAAAGCCTAAAATACTGGAATAAAATTCAGCAGGTTCGGCAGCATCTGTGCAGAGAGAGAAACAGAGTTAACATTTCAGGTCTGTGACCTTTCCTGTGAACTGGGGAAAGTTAGAAATGTAACAGGTTTGGAGAAAGGGGCGGGTGGGACAGGGACTAAAGGAAGATCTGTGAGAGGGTGGAAGACAGGAGAGATTGAATGAGAGAAAAGTGAACACCCCCAGAGCCAAAGGGAATGGAGATGGAGCGAGAGAAGAAAGAGGGAAACTGAAGCTGTGCCTGGAGCAGGGGGGCTGCCGACTGAAAGAAAGAAAAGTGAAACAATCAAAGGCAAAGAAACAGAACAGGCTGAGAGTTTACTCTCTGAAACTGTTGGACTGAATGGTGAGTCCAGAAGGCTGTAGTGTGGGGGAGGGGGAGGGGGGGCAGTGGTGAGTGGGAGGATCTTCTCCTGGACCTGCTCTAGATCCTGGTTGGAACAGTAATCTGTAGATTCAGGATGGGTGGGGCTGAAGGGGGTGGCGGGAGTCACTCTGGTTGATCTTCTGTGGTCTTGTCTGTGCCCAGGTGGCCCTGGAGAGGGAGATTCTGTTGGGACTTTGTTGCTGATTTTGGCCTTCTAGTTTGATTGAACCACAAGTTTGGGGAAACGAGGGGGAAGAATGTTCCAGAGAAACTCGAATTGTCTGTTTTGAATTTCTATTCTGCATTGATAGAGACACTGACCCTGTCAACTTTTTTTTAAAATTAGTAGGGAAGGATTTAATAATAGAAAATTAAAACCAAACATCAGATCAAAATCCGACAGGGTCACTCGATTCACCAGGACCTGAATTTCACAGAATCATGGTGCAGGAGACCATTTGGCCCATTGTGTTTGCACTGGCCCTCCAAATGAACATTATGGCTTAGTGCTATTCTCCTGCCTTTTCTCCATACCCTTTGTTAGGGAGCTTTCCTCGCTGTCCCATTCTTCACTCCCCCGAGAGTCCAGACAAATATTTTCAAAGTTTAAAATTGGCCTTTATTCAATCTATAGCAGGGGAAACCTGTTTCCACACGTGACATACAGGCTCCCAGAACAAAGGAATACAACAGCAATTATATCTTTAACATCAACTATAAGTCATTAACACACAAATCAAAGTTGTAAACGTATTCAAAGGTACTCAATATCCAATCCCAACTAATAGTTCTGATTACTTCATTAGTTTTCCGCAGTAATGTTTAACCAATTACAGCAGCCCTACGCTTCCCTAATTACAATATTCAATCAACAGGGCACGTACACATAGCTACATTATCAATAAACACATGTCTGTGTCCTTGACTGTCTGGCAACCTGAGTGGTGGCTTATGACTTCTGTCAAAACACACTGCAGTCCTGGGCTGTTATCTGAACAGTAAGAAGTCCTCCCACATTCCGAAAGATGTGCTGGTTCGGTGCATTGGCCATGCTAAATTCTCCCAAATTCAGTGTACCTGAACAGGCAAATTTAGCAACCATACCTTCAATTCCTTCATCTGAGTTATTGATATAAGTGGTAAAAAGGTTGAGGCCCCAGCATTGATCCCTGTGGCACACCACTCATCACATCCAGCCAACTAGAAAAAGACCCATTTATGCCAATCCTGTTTCCTGTTAACTCGCCAATTCTCTTTCCGTGCCAATATCTTACCATTCCCCTTACCCATTGGAAGTTTTCATTTTCCACAATAACCTTTGATGTGGTAGCTTACAAATGCATTCTGGAAATCTCAGTACATTCACCTTTCTGCACCTTTCGTTCCCCTTTATCCACAGCACATGTGACTCCTTCAAAGAACTGAAAAAATAGGTTGAATATGATTTCCCTTTCTCAAAACCATGTTGACTCTTCTTCATAGCCTGAATTTTTCTCACTGCCATGCTGTAACATATTTAATAATAGCTTCTAACATTTTTCCTATGACATGTTAAGTTAACTGTCCTGTAGTTTCCTGCTTTTTGTCTCTCTTCTTTGAATAAAGGAGTTACATTTGCAACTTTCTAATCGAATGGAACTTCCACCAAAACCGGGGAATTTTGGAAAATTAGAACAATGCATCAACTATCTCACCCCAGTCGTTTCTACCCCTCTTCAGCTGAAGAACAGCCATATGGCCTCGAAATGTCAACTCTGTTTCTCCCTCCACAGGTGCTGCCAGACCTGCTGAGTCTTTCCAGCATTTTCTGTTTTTATTCCAGATTTTCAGTATCTGCAATACTTTGCTTTTATCTGACGAGCTGCCTCTTTTCAGAGCCGAGAATGAAGTCCATCAGGGTCCGGGTTTTGTCAGCCGACAGCTCCAACTATTTGCTCAGTGCAACTTCATAAGTGACAGCAGTTTTCCTGAGTTCCTCTCTCCCTTCCACACCCCGATAAGATATTACTTCTATCCTCGATACTATCGGGTAGAGTACTAAACTATAGTGAAGACTGATACAAAGTACCTGTTGAATTCATCTGCCACCTCCTCACTTTCCATTATTAATTCCCCGGAGTCACTTTCTCTTGGACCAACATTCACTTGGATAACTCTTTTTTTATTTAAATATCCAGAGAAATGTTTACAGAACAAAGAGAATTACAGCACAGGAACAAGCCCTTCTGCCCTCCATGGCCCTGCACCGACCATGCTGCCTGACTGAACTAAAACCTCCTACCCTTCCAGGGACCATATCCCTCTATTCCCATCCTATTCATGTAAAAGTCAAGACGCCCCTTAAAACTCACTATCGTATCCGCTTCCACTCCCTCCCCCGGCAACGAGTTCCAGGCACCCACTACTCTCTGTGTAAAAAATCTGCCTCGTACATCTCCTTTAAACCTTCCACCTCGCACCTTAAACCTGTGCCCCCTGGTAATTGATTATTCCACCCTGGGAAAATGCTTCTGATTATCCACTCTGTCCATGCCTCTCATAATCTTGTAGACTTCTATCAGGTCGCCCCCCTCAACCTCCGTCGCTCCAGTGAGAACAAACCAAGTTTCTCCAACCTTTCCTCATAGCTAATGCCCTCCATACCAGGCAACATCCTGGTAAATCTTTTCTGTACCCTCTCCAAAGCCTCCACATCCTTCTGGTAGTGTGGCGACCAGAATCGAACACTATATCCCAAGTGCAGCCTAACTAAGGTTCTATAAAGCTGCAACATGACTTGCCAATTTTTAAACTCAATGCCCCGGCCAATGAAGGCAAGCATGCCGTTTGCCTTCTTGACTACCTTCTCCACCTGCATTACCACTTTCAATGACCCCCTGTGTACCTGTACATCCAGATCCCTCTGCCTATCAATACTCTTAAGGGTTCTGCCATTTACTGTATATTTCCTATCTGTATTAGACCTTCCAAAATGCATTACCTCACATTTGTCCGGATTAAACTCCATCTGCCATCTCTCCGCCCAAGTCTCCAACTGATCTATATCCTGCTGTATCCTCTGATGGTCCTCATTGCTATCTGCAAATCCACC
This sequence comes from Mustelus asterias, assembly GCF_964213995.1. Classification (NCBI taxonomy): domain Eukaryota; kingdom Metazoa; phylum Chordata; class Chondrichthyes; order Carcharhiniformes; family Triakidae; genus Mustelus; species Mustelus asterias. The sequence continues at coordinate 2,259,495 of NW_027590122.1, read as the reverse complement.
AACCTTTGTGTCGTTCGCAAACTTACTAATCAATCCAGTTACATTTTCCTCCAAATCATTTACATATATTAGAAACAGCAAAGGTCCCAGCACTGATCCCTGAGGAACGCCACTTGTCACAGCCCTCCATTCAGAAATGCACCCTTCCACTGATACCCTCTGTCTTCTTTGACCAAGCCAGTTTTATATCCACCTTGCCAGCTCACCTCTGATATCATGCGACTTCCCTTCTGCATCAGTCTGCCATGAGGGACCTTGTCAAAGGCCTTACTGAAGTCCATGTAGACAACATCCACTGCCCTACCCTCATCAATCATCTTCGTCACTTCCTCGAAAAACTCAATCAAGTTCGTGAGACACAACCTCCCCATCACAAACCATGTTGCCACTCACTTATAGGTCCACTTATTTCCAAGTGGGAATAAATCCTGTCGCGAAGAATCCTCTCCAATAATTTCCCTATCACTGATGTACGGCTCACCAGCCTGTAATTACCTGGATTATTCTTGCTGCCCTTCTTAAACAAAGGAACAACATTGGCTATTCTCCAATCTTCTGGGACCTCCCCGGTGGCCAATGAGGATACAAAGATTTCTAATTTACTATCCATCTTTATCTTTCCAGCTGCCTTTCTCTCGTACTCCAATTCTTCTCCTTATTTAATCTTTTTATCATTCTTTGCTGTTTATATTCTGTCTAGTTTTCTGACCTGCCACCCATCTTTGTGCAATTGTTTACTTTTTTCTTCAAGTTTGATACTATCTTTAGCTTTTTTCGTGAACCACGGATGGTGGATCCTCCCCTTGGAATTTTTCTTTCTCATTGGAATGTATCTGTTCTGGGTTTTCTGAAATAACCCTTTCAAATCTGCCACTGCACCTCTATTGACCTGTTCTTTAACCTCATTTGCCAGTTCACTTACATTGAACACAGTTCGGTCCTCGATGTGATCAACAGAAAAGTCCAATCACTGTGGTTAGTTGTAAAGTCGCTGGTGACTGAGCAGTGTGGATGACCGAGTGAATCTCTTCCAAAACTCAGGGCAGTTAAATGGTTTCTCCCCAGTGTGAAGTTACTGGTATGTAATCAGCTCAGAAGACTGAGTGAATCCCTTCCCACACTCAGAGTGGGTGAATGGCCTTCCCCCAGTGTGAGTGCGCCACTGAGTTTCCAGCTCTGACGGGTAACTGAGTCTCTCCTCACAGTCTCACATTTCCATGGTCTCTCCCTAATGTGACTGTGGTTGTAAACGGTGCTGTTTCCTTCCAGGTTCAAAATTCCTGCTTTTCATGTTACGATAAATTGTGTGGCTCCATCCAATCCTGATCTGATGTTTTGTGTGAGTTTCCTGACCCCAAATCCTCCCATTCTCAGACCAACAATATTAACACCTATACCAGGGCTGGAGTCACTTTTCAATTCAGCAGAAACAGACCCAAATGAACATGGTTCAGTCCGAATATGATTCACAGCAAAATTCAATCACAATAGTTCCTTGTGAATTCGCTGGTGTTTCAGCAGATTTGATGACTGACTGAATCCCTTCCCACACACAGAGCAAGTGAACGGCTTCTCCCCAGTGTGAACTCGTTGGTGAACCTGCAGCGTGTGTGAGTGAGCAAAGCCCTTCCCACATTGGGAACAAGTGAACATCCTCTCCCCAGTGTGAATCCGTTTGTGTATTGCTAGGTTGGATGATTGACTGAATCCCTTCCCACACTGGGAACAGATGAACGGTCTCTCCCCAGTGTGAACTCGCTGGTGTGTCCACAGATTGCCTGAGTGTGCAAATCCCTTCCCACACTGGGAGCAGCTGAAAGGCTTCTCCCCAGTGTGAGTTCGCTGGTGTGCCAGCAGGTGAGATGAGTCAGTGAATCGCTTCCCACACTGGGAGCAAGTTAACGGCCTCTCACCAGTGTGAACTCGCAGGTGTATCAGGAGGTTGGATGAGCGAGCAAATCCCTTCCCACACTGGGAGCAAGTGAATGGCTTTTCCCCAGTGTGAACTTGCTGGTGTAATGTGAGGTTTGATGACTGACTGAATGCCTTCCCACAAACAGAACAGCTGAATGGTCTCTCCCCAGTGTGGGTCCTCTGGTGTATGTGTAAGCTGGATGACTGAGTGAATCCCTTCCCACACTGGGAGCAGATGAACGGCCTCTCCCCAGTGTGAATTCGCTGGTGTGTCAGGAGGTTGGCTGACAGCGCGAATCTCTTCCCACATTGAGAACAGCTGAATGGCCTCTCCCCATTGTGAACGCGCTGGTGTTTTGTTAGCATGGACGATGCTTTGAAGCCCTTCCCACACACAGAGCAAGTGAATGGTCTGTCCTCACTGTGAATTCGCTGGTGTTTTGCTAGGTTTGATGACTGATTGAATCCCTTCCCACACACAGAGCAGGTGAATGGTTTCTCCCCCGTGTGAGTTCGCTTGTGCAATGCTAGGCTGAATGACCGATTGAATGCCTTCCCACACAGAGAGCAGGTGAATGGCCTCTCCTCAGTGTGAGTCCTCTGGTGTATATGTAAACTGGATGACTGAGTGAATCCTTTCCCACAGTGGGAGCAGGTGAATGGCCTCTCCCCTGTGTGACTACGTTGATGAATTTCCAGCAAGGATGGGGATTTGAATCCCTTCTCACAGTCCCCACATTTCCACAGTTTCTCCCTGTTGTGACTGCAATTATGTTCCGAAAGGCCAGATGATTGGTTGAAGTCTTGTCCACACACAGAACACGTGTACAGTTTCTCTCCACTGTGAATGGTGCTATTTTCTTCCATGTTCAAAATACAATGATATTCAGATTACAATAAATTGGCCGACTCCATAAGGTGCTGATACCAGGCTTGGTTTCAGTTTCCAAACTGCAAATCCTCCTCTTCTAATACCCTGTGAAATTGAATTAAAACAGAAAAAGGGAGTGAGAGAGAACCCACAAAAACACAAAGGCAGGTTGTGAAATTGAGCTGAATGAACCTGGTAATTTGTGGGGACAGCACGAGGAAAAAGTGACCATGAAAACGGCTGGATTGTCAAAAAACCCAATTGATTTCCTAATGTCCTTCAGGGAAGGGAACCTGCCATCCAGTCTGGGCACTATGGGAAAAGACAGAGAGAAATAGGAGAGATCGGGAATGAAGGAGAGGGATTTTATACATCTACAACTCAATGAGAACATTGATAGAATCTCCCAAACCCTCAACCTCCACCACCTCGAAGGACCAAGATAGCAGGTAAATGTGAGCATCATCAACTCCAAGTTCCCCTCCAACTCATATCCTGACTTGTCTGATATCCAGTACTAAAAAACAGAAATTTCTTTCCAAAAATACTGGGAAGTCTGAACCCATTGTGTTCAGTCCCCACTACAAACTCCACTCCCTCACCAGCAACTCTATCCCTCTTCCTGGCAATTGGCTGAAGCTGAATCGGCTGTTCACAATCCTGGTGAAATATTTCACTCTAGGATGAGCTTCCAGCCACATATCCACATCATCATCAAGACTGCGTATTTCCACCTTCATTCATAGAAATCCTACAGTGTGAGGAGGCCATTCGGACCATCAAGCCTGACAACAATCCCACCCAGGCCCAATCATCCCCATTTATCCTACGTATTTACCCTGTTAATCCTGCTGATGCCAAGGGTTAATTTATCGTGGCCAATCCGTCTAACCGGCACATCTTTGGACTGTGGAAGGAAACCGGAACACCCGGAGGAAACCCACACAGACACGGGGAGAATGTAGAAACTCTGCACAGACAACGACCTGAGGCTGGAATTCAGCCCGGGTCCCTGGCGCTGTTAGGCAGCTGCACTAACCACTGTGCCACCGGGACACATGTCGTGCCATCGCCCGACTCCAGCTCAGTCTCAGCTCATCTGGAACTCTCACCCATTCCATTGCGATGTCACACCCTCACCCATTCCATTGTGACCTCACACCCTCACCTATTCCATTGTGATGTCACACACTCACCCATTCCATTGTGACCTCACACTCCGACCCATTCCATTGTGACGTCACACTCTCACCCATTCCATTGTAACGTCACACTCCCACCCATTCCATTGTGACATCACAGTCTCACCCATTCCATTGTGACATCACACCCTCCCCATTCCATTGTGACGTCAGGGCTTCCCTCTCCGATCACAATCCCTGCCGGCCTCCCACATGCAGCCTCAATGGCGGCAGTCAGCCCGGGTCTAACACTACAAGCTGCCGCTCCATTTGGTACAAAGCGGGGGACCGGGAAGTTCATTTCCGGGGTTTGGATTTGAACAACATGTTTACAAAGTCTCTCCACCCACCCGCCACATTTATCATTCCCCGCACGCCGCCCTCTACCTTGTATTGATCTCGCTTCCAAATTAAAACCGTCCGTCCGTCGCCATTACCCGCACTGCGCATGCTTCAGGTCCCGCCCTTCATTCACTCCGATTGGCTGGAGGACCAGCCGCTCCCGCTCGGTCCTCCACCCCCGCCCCCTCTTCCTATTGGCCCGGAGCTGCCGTCAATCAGCCCCCGGGCATTGTGATGTGGAGCATGCGCAGTGTGTGTATGCAGCCGGTGAGTAAGTGCCGGGTGAGCGGGAAGGATGGCGTCGGAGGGAAAGGTTTAGAAATCAATGGTGTCGGCCACAAAAACCAGAACAGAGGCGGTCGTGTTAAATATCAAGCGGGTGAGTAACGTCTGAGTGCGGAAGGGTGCTGGAGCCTGGTGGGTGTGTGCCGATGTTTCAGATAATCCTCGATAGAGGCCTCAATCCCGGAATGAGAAGCACCCGGTTCCACGGTTGAAAGACCCGGATACCGACCGCCATCTTTGTAGGGGGCAATGTGTAGAAAAGCGCATGCGTAGCGCCATCTTTATCAGTAGCAGTGCAGCAGCGCGCGTGCGCAGTGCTCCCTTCAGCAGGAGGACTGAGTGATGGATTTTGGAAACTCTTTTACAAGGGGATGGTTTACACACAGCAAACTCAAATCAAGAGAATTATTTGTCTCTTCTGAATGGAATTAGCAGTTAGAATGTTTGTTGATCTATCTAATACTGGGAACCATGAACACACAAACTTCTTATTGTGTTCTCTACCTGAAGGCTGGTCTGACCAAAGTGTCAGGATCTCCGCCATGGGTCGGGCAAAGAGGCAGAACCCAAATCCACCCCAGCCAGAATGGGGATTGAACCCCGTGCTGTCGGCACCAATCTCATCCACACCGGCCAGCTAGACCCCACAAGGAACCAGGCTACAGTGGCAACAGAAACTTTTATATCCGCTACCCGTGGAGCCATGGATAGTGATGGGAGAGGCTCCAAATTGTTTCCATCATATGACTGACCAGGAATCTCTCCTGCTCTTATTGTCTATCATTGGTGTATGTTCGAAGGGCAGCATGGTGGCACAGTGGTTAGCACTGCTGCCTCACAGCGCCAGGGATCCAGGTTCGATTCCTGGCCCGGGTCACTGTCTGTGTGGAGTTTGCACATTCTCAGTGTGTCTGCGTGGCTTTCCTCTGGGTGCTCTGGTTTCCTCCCACAGTCCAAAGATGTGCAAGTTAGGTGCATTGGCCATGCTAAATTGCCCTTTAGTATCAGGGGGACTAGTCTGGGTCAATGCCTGGGGATAGAGCAAGGGCGGGATTGTGGTCGGTGCAGACACGATGGGCCGAATGGCCTCTTTCTGCACTGTAGTGATTCTATGAATGATTTACAGTTTGGCCACATTATGAACACACCTTCCTCGGCCATGTACTCTGAGTGGGACTGGAAACCAGAGCTTCTGACTCAGAAGAAGGGTCACTCCCCACTGCACCACATCTTCACAGTGCACAATCCAGACTAATAAATCCAACAGGAAAACAGGAGACATTTCTTTTCACAAACAGTTGTTAAAATGTGGAACTGACTGGAAGTAGTTGAGACAGATAACTTAGATTTTTTCAAAAGGAAACTAGATGAGAATGAGAGAAAAGAGAAGCTGAAAGGCTGAGATGAGGTTAGCAGAATGGGAGGAGACTCGTGTGGAGTAGAAACTCCGTACAGACTAGATTGCCCGAATGGCCTGTTTGTGTATTATATAGTCTATGTAATTCTTTGTGAAATTATTTTGCAGGGTAATGGAAGAGGAGGATTTGCAGTCAGGAAAAACAAACCAAACTTTGTGTCACAATTGGAAAGTCAATTCATCAGGATGTGAAGATTTGTACACCTGAAGGGACTTAATTGACTGTCTCAGCAGGAAGCTGGTGAGAGTCTGTAAACCTGCTCTTCCTGTGGGAAGGGATTGATACAGTTGGTAAACATGCTGACACGACAGCGAACTCGCCATAGTGAGAGTCCGTTCATCTGCTCCGTGTGTGGAAAGAAGTTCATGTGTTCGTCCAACCTGCTGGCTCACCAACTCGATCACATTGATGAGGACCCTCTTCAAAGCTCTGACTCTGGGGACAGCGTTGAGACGCCTGAGGAACAGGCCCAACACCAGCTCCTTCACACTGACGAGAGACCGTTCAGTTGCTCCCACTGCGGGAAGAGGTTCAGCCAGTCCTCCCGCCTTGCAGAGCACCAGCTCCTTCACACACACGAGAGACCGTTCAGCTGCTCTCACTGTGGGGAGTCATTCAGCGACTCAGTGCATCTCACTGAGCACCAACAAGTTCACACCAAGGACAGGCCATTCAGCTGCTCCCAGTGTGGGAAGAGATTCACTCAGTCCTCCCACTGCACTGAGCACCAGCTCATTCATTCTGATGAGAGAAGTTTTAAATGCTCAGAGTGTGAGAAGACCTTTAAAACGAACAATAGTCTCCTGAGACACCAGTGCACTCACAGTGGGGAGAGGCCGTTCCCGTGCTCTGTGTGTGGGAAGAGATTCAATTGTTCATTCCATCTTCTGAGGCACAAACTTGTTCACACGGGGGAGAAACCATTCACCTGCTCCGAGTGTGGGAATGGATACACTCGCTCATCTCACCTTGTGATTCACCAACGAATTCACACCGGAGAAAGGCCGTTCACCTGCTCCGAGTGTGGGAGGGGATTCACTCGTTCAACGCACCTTGTGATGCACAAGCGGATTCACATTGGGGAGAGGCCATTCTCTTGCTCTGTGTGTGGGAAGAGATTCACTCAGTCATCCGCCCTGCGCACACACAAGCGAGTTCACACCGGGGAGAGGCCGTTCACCTGCTTCGTGTGTGGGAAGAGTTTCCCTCGTTTGTCCCATGTTGTGATACATGAGCGGGTTCACACCGGGGAGAGGCCGTACATTTGTCATGTGTGCGGGAGGGCCTTTACTTGTTTACACCACGTGCAGAAACACCAGCTTGTTCACACCGGGGAGAAGGCCTTCATCTGCTCCGTGTGTGGGAAGCGTTTCCCTGAGTCCTCCAGCCTCCAGAGACATGAACGCATCCACACTGGGGAGAAGCCCTTCACCTGCTGTGTGTGTGGGAAGGGATTTGTTCAGTCGTTCGACCTGGTTAAACACCGGCGAGTTCACACCAGGAAGAAGCTGCTCACCTGCTCTGTGTGTGAGAAGAGATTTACTCGGACATCCCGCCTGCTGAAACACCAGAAACTTCACATCTTACCGACAAAGCTGGACTCTGCTGTTGCTGCTGAGAATCACACCCAGGACTGAACCTTTTCTCCTTTCTAACTCGAGATTATTTCAGTCTCAAACCTTCCGTTACTCTCATGGACAAGTCCCAGCTCCCCATACCTACCAGAGTGTCTCTCCCAGCCTCGAGATCCAGGGAAGGTTTCGGTAACATTCCTGGGATCAATGAACACAAAACACAGTTTGTGAATCACTTTCAGCTACTGGGCTCAGTGTGTGTCTCACAGGATCTCACTCACCTTCTGTATGTGAATGGAATGTCATGTCTGCAAACCGGGTTTAAACTGAATTTGATGTGATTTATTATAGTCACATGTATTAGTATTGTTTCTTGAACGCTATACAGACAAAGCATACCGTACATAGAGTACATAGGGGGAAAGGAATGATTTGATTTATTGTCACATGTATTGGGATACAGTGAAAAGTATTGTTTCTTGTGAACTATGCAGACAAAACATCCTGTTCATAAAGTACAAAGGGGAGACGGAAAGAAGATGTAGAATGTAATATTACAGTCATAGCTCGGGTGTAGAGAAAGATCAGCTTAATATGTGATAGGACCATTCAAAAGTCTGATGGCAGCAGGGAAAAAGCTGTTCTTGACTCGGTTGGTCCATGACCTCAGACTTTTATATCTTTTTCCTGGTGGAAGAGAGAATGTTCAGGGTGCGTGGGGTCCTTGATTATGCTGGCTGCTTTTCTGAGGCAGCGGGAAGTGTAGACAGAGTCAATGGATGGGAGGCTGGTTTGCGTGATGGACTGGGCTACATTCCCAACTCTTTGTGGTTTCTTGCGGTCTTGGGAAGAGCAGGAGCCATACCAAGCTGTGATATAACCAGGAAGAATGCTTTCTATGGTGCATCTGTAAAAGTTGATGAGAGTCGTAGCCTTTTAGATCAGAGTTGAGGAGAAGAGAGTTCTGAATCAACTGTATTATCTCTGTTCTCCAGATCGAATGACTATTTTAAAAATGTAATGGTATTTTATTCAAGAAACACACTCACAGCCCAAAGACTTAACTGCTGTGTAACTTACGTCAAAGATTCATAAAATTAAAGATACAACAATGGAAATATGTGACAATCCTGTAATAACAATAAACAAATTGATCAGGTAACAGGAAAGTGGTGGACATGATATTGAAAGAAGGAACATTGAATTAAAGTTACAGACCAATACACCATTCCTATGTTACAGGCTCTGAAATGCATATAAATGTTATCATTTCAGTACTTCGTTGAGCACTGGAACCATGTGAGGAATTACTCTGTCTGTATTATTGCAGCGCAGTTAATAAAGTCAGTAAAAGACAATCCGTTGTTGGGAATTTGATTATCTGGTGTTTGAAACCACAAGGTTCAATATTTAGAGTCAACAAGATGAACAAGGAAATACATCAGGGCCCAAAACTCCAGCTGGATATTCACAGGAGAAAGTCTGTTTAATACCTCAAGTGGACAGAAGAAAGATCTCAACTAAAAACCCTCCAATCATTTGTAAACATGTTTCAAATGCTGAGAGATTTCAACAGTGAGTTTCCATCACATTGAAGCCAATGGAAGGTGAGAGATGGTTAAAGGTTCCAGACAGAAATGTAACTTGATGTTTCCATTGCCTTACATTGGTAGATTCAGGAATTCACACTAACATTTTAAATCTGTACTTTTTCCAGACTGGAAACTTAAACCTGCCGTTTCACTCAGTCAGGAACAGATCCCAGCTTTACACCAATCTCTGATTTGACAGCATGTTTCCAGCATTTACTGTTGTTCTTCCTGACTCTAAATACAATTGTAGAGGAGCTTTTGTTCCATGTCTAGGAGCTCTGAACCATTAAAGAGAGCGACTGAGACGTATTTCTTACACACCTCGGGATTAACCCACATGTTCAATCCGAACTGCAGCATTCGCCAAATCCAACTCCTGCACTCATTTGTGAACTCACTGGTGTCTCAGTCGGTTGGATGATGGAGTGAGTCTCTTTCCCACACACAGAGCAGGCGAATGCACCCTCCTCAGTGTGAACTTGCTCATACGGCAGCAGCTCAGATGAGTCAGCAAATTCCTTCCCTCACCTGGAGCATCTGAACAGCCTCTCCCCGAATGAACTTGCTGGTGTGCCGACAGACTGGATAACTGAGTAAATCCATCTCCACACATGGAGAAGGTGAAAGTTCTCTCCTCAGTGTGACCGTATTGATCATTTCCCAGTTGAAACGGGTAAATGAATCACATCCCTCAATCCCCATATGTCCATGCTTTCTCCATGGTGCTGGTGTCCTTGTGTCTCTTCAGGTTGGATGATCAGTCAAAGCTTCATCCACACACACAACACGTATTCAGTCTCTCCTCGCTGTGAATGCTGCGATGTATTTTCAGGCTGTGTAACCGGTTAAAGCTCTTTCCACACTCAGTGCACTGGAACACTCTCACTCGGGTGTGTCTGTGTCTCGGTGCTTTCCCAGTCACACTGATATTTGAAATAGGGCGGCACGGTAGCACAGTGGTTAGCACTGCTGCTTCACAGCTTCAGGGACCTGGGTTCGATTCCCGGCTTGGGTCACTGTCTGTGTGGAGTTTGCACATTCTCCTCGTGTCTGCGTGGGTTTCCTCCGGGTGCTCTGGTTTCCTCCCTCAGTCTAAAGATGTGCGGGTTAGGTTGATTGGTCATGCTAAAAATTGTCCCTTAGAGTCCTGAGATGTGTAGGTTAGAGGGATTAGCGGGTAAATATGTGGGGGTAGGGCCTGGGTGGGATTGTGGTCGGTGCAGAGTCGATGGGCCGAATGGCCTCCTTCTGCACTGTCGGGTTTCTATGAAATCTTTTCCCACAGACAGAACAAACAAACATTTCTCCTTCCACATTGAAAGGTCAATGATATTCAGGTCCTGATGGATCGAGTGATTCTGTTCGATCTCAATGTGATGTTTGGCTATAAGTTCCCTCCCTGTAAATCATCCCCTGGGAATAGTGCTCACAAGAATCATCAATAACCAGCCTCTTGTGCTGTTTGGGTTTCTGTTTCTCTTCCTGTACAATGTAACCCTGCCCTCATGTTCTACAGACATCCATTTCCCAAACACTGATCTGCTCGAGGGGGTTCCACCAACCCAAATGTCTGCCTCTGTACCACGGTTAAATTCACGGCTGGGTGGCCTTGGAAAGGGAGCACGTGGTGTCCACTGCCACTTCAAGCCTTCCATGACTGGTGGGCACTTGTGGGGTGTGGGCTGCATCATCAATTCCGGCCCCCCAGTAATGACATTTTAGTCTCATTAGTTACCTTTCACCCTCATTCTGTTTCATGTCACAGAATCATAGAATCCGTACAGTGCATGAGGCCATTCGGCCCATCGAGTCTGCACCGACCACAATCCCACTCAAGCCCTATTCCCGTAACCCCACATATTTACTCTCCTAATCCCCCTGACACTAGGGTCAATTTAGCATAGCCAATCAACCTAACCTGCACATCTTGGGACTGTGGGAGGAAACCAGAACACGCGGAGGAAACCCACGCAGACACAGGGAGAACATGCAAACTCCACACAGACAGTGACCCAAGGCCAGAACTGAACCCAGGTCCCTGGCGCTGTGAGGCAGCAGTGCTAACCACTGTGCTGCCCATTTACTTTTGGTTTATATTAAACAACATTTTAATTAATTTTGATACATTTTCTTTGAAGTTCTGTCTTTTTGTTACAATGATGTTTTGAGGAGATTTCACTTGTTAATTAGTTTATTTGTTTTACTGGTATAAAAAACAGAACACAGATCAGAGACCTCACTGACTTCAGCCTAAAGTGGAACCACAGGAAGAGGAGACTCCACAAACATCCCTATTCTCAATGATGGGTCCAGCACATCAAGACTGGGTTTTGTGTTTACTGAGGCCGAGTGTGTTATCACTACCTTCACTGATTCCCCAGGTTAGGAGAGATGTTGTGGAAGGTCTGGGTCCAAGGGAATAGCTGAAGGTCCGCAACTGAAATGATCCAGACAGTGAGAAAGGAGAAAAAAAATACTCACAAATGGAGCAGTCAGTAACAGGATATCGAATAATCTCCTCTTATCCTGGAGAAATAAAGGACACGACGGTGTGTCTGAAATAATATTAGTTCATTTGACACGCATCGGAATACTAAACTGCAGCAAGTAATGGAGATTATTAACATCAGCATGAAGAAACTCCAGCTCTCAGGCTGAACATGTTTCAGGCTGGGATGTGATTAATCTGGAATTAAAAGTCTACTGATGACCATGAAACCATTGACGATTGTCGGAAAAACCCATCTGGTTCACTAATGTCCTTCAGGGAAGGAAATCTGCCGCCCTTACCTGGTCTGGCCTACATGTGATTCCAGAGCCACTGCAATGTGGTTGACTCTGAGATGGCCTCTGAAATGGAGGGGAATTAGGGATGGGCGATAAATGCTCGGCCCAGTCAGCGACCCTCACGTCCTGTAAGATGAATTTTTAAAGATAACAGCAGAATCCAAATCCTTCCATCATTTGTGAACTTTCTGGTGTCTCAAAAGGTGGGATGAGTGGATGAAGGTCTTCCCACAGTCAGAGCAAAGGAATGGCCTCTCCCCAGTGTGAACTCGCTGGTGTGTCAGAAGATTGGCTGAATGAATGAATCCTTTTCCACACGTGGAGCAGGTGAACGACCTCTTCCCAGTGTGAACTCGCTGGTGTTTCTGGAGGCTGGATGACAGAGTGAATCCTGTCCCACACACTGTACATCTGAATGGCCTCTCCCCATTGTGAACTCGCTGGTGTGTCAGCAGGTCAGTTGTGGTTCTGTAGGTCTTCTCACACTCAGAGCATTTGAAAAGTCTTTTATCCGTGTGAACCAGTTGGTGTTTAGCGAGGTGGGATGATCGTGCAAATGCCTTCTCACACACAGCGCAGGTGAATGGCCTCTCCCCAGTGTGAACCCGCTGGTGTATCAGCAATTCACTTGTGGTTTTATAACTCTTCTCACATTCAGTACATTTGAAAGGTCTGTTATCAGTGTGAACCAGACGATGTGTAGTGATGTAGGATAATCGCGTGAATCCCTTCCCACACACAGAGCAGGTGAATGGCCTCTCCCCAGTGTGAGTGCGTTCATGTTCAATGAGGTTCTGTGATCGTATGAACCCCCTCCCACAGTGAGAGCAACTGAACTGTCTCTCAGTGTGAACAACCTGGTGCGTGACCAGGTCCTCCGAGCTTTTAAAGTTGCTTTCACAGTCCGAGCGGTTTAACAGCCTCTCATCAAGGTGAACTTGCTGGTGTGAAAGCAGGTGGGATGACTGAATGAATCCCTTCCCACACATGGAGCAGGTGAATGGTCTCTCCCCAGTGTGACTTCGTTGATGATTTTTAAGCTGGGAAGGGTAACTGAACCCCTTAGCGCAATATGCACATTTCCACTGTTTCTCCATGGTGCTGGTGTCCTTGTGTCTCTCCAGGTTGGATGATCAGTTGACGCCTCATCCACACACAGAACACGTGATGTTTTCTCTTGGCTGTGACTGTTGTGATGTTTTTTTCAGGCTGTGTAACTGGTTAAAGCTCTTTCCACACTCAGTTCACTGGAACACTCTCACTCGGGTGTGTGTGTGTGTGTCTCGGTGCTTTTCCAGTCACACTGATGTTTGCAAAACAAACAAACATTTCTGCTTCCACATTCAAAGGTCGATGATAATCAGGTTCTGATGAATGGAACAATTTTGTTGTATTTTTGTGTGATGTTGTGTTTGAGTTTCACATTTGCAAAACTTCCTCTTCTAATAACCTGTAAAAGGAGTTTACAAAAATTATCATTGTAACATGATAGAAATTCAGAACAGATACTTAATTTCTTATTGAATATTCTTTTCCCTTGTTTGTTTCCTCAAATATGTGGTCCAAACAAACTAAAAGAAGAAAAAGATCAGCAACAAAGTACCAACAAGAAGAAAGGTTAGCTTCCTAATGAACCAGAATGTTGTTTCCAATGTCTTGAAGTTACTTGAAGTTACCCTGCGATGCTCATCAGTTGTGGAAGGTAGCAAGTGTATCAGTGGACACCACATGCTCCCTCTCCAGGAGAGACTGCAAGGATATGCGACATCCACCCAATTGCTATGGACACTGCTCATTCAGCTTCAACAAATTGTTGTTTGAATCTGGCCCAAGAGCAGGTCCAGGAGAAGATACTCTGATCTTGGTTAAGCTGCATTTGGAGTATTGCATTCATTCCTGGCCACCATACTACCAGAAGGACCTGGAAGCTTTGGAGAGAGTGCAAAGAAGGTTCACCACGATGTTGCCTGGTCTCGAGGATGTTGGCGAGGAGGGGTTGAATAGGATTTTTTGCTGGAAAGACAGAGGCTGACAGGAGACCTGATAGAGGTCTACAAAATTCTGAGAGGCATAGACAGGGTGGATAGTCAGAGGTTTTGTTCTTCGGGTGTAATTATCAATTACAAGGGGCACAGGTTCAAGATGAGAAGGGGAATGTTTAAGGGAGATGTGCAGTGGAAGTTTTTCACACAGAGCGGTAGGTGCCTGGAACGTGCTGCCAAATAGGTGGTGGAAGCAGGCACATGAGCAAAATTTAACAGGAATCTGGATGGGTACTTGAATAGGGAGGAATTAGAAATTATCGCTCGACTATTAATCCAGAAACTCAGCTAATGTTCTGGGGACCCGCGTTCAAATCCTGCCACGGCAGGTGGTGGAATTTGAATTCAACAAAAAATATCTGGAATTAAGAATCTACTGATGACCATGAAACCATTGTCGACTGTCGGAAAAAATCCATCTGGTTCACTGATGTCTTTTAGGGAAGGAAACCTGCCATCCTTTTCTGGTCAGGCCTACATGTGACTCCAGAGCCACAGCAATGTGGTTGACTCTCAACTGCCCTCTGAACAAGGGCAACTAGGGATGGGCAAATAATGCTGGCCAGCCAGCGACATCCATGTCCCATAAATTAATTTTTAAAAATCCCACCCAGGGCCAATTCCCGCAACCGCACACATTTACTTTACTAATTCTCCTGACACTCGGGTCAATTTAACATAGCCAATCAGCCTAACCCGCACATCTTTGGACTGTGGGAGGAAACTGGAGCACCCGGAAGAAACCCACACAGACACGGAGAGAATGTGGAAACTCCACACAGAAAGTGACCCAAGGCCAGAATTAAACCTGGGACCCTGGAGCTCCAAGGCAGCAGTGCTAACCACTGTGCCACCGTGCTGCCCAGAGGGATACAGACCGAGCAAGGGCAGAAGGTTTTTTGTAAATTAGGATATCATGATTGGCATGGACTTGGAGGACCAAAGGGCCTGTTCCTGTGCTCTACTTTTCTTTGTTCTCCCCAACTTCCCCCCACACAGCCAAAGATTAGGAGATTGGGGCTAAAGTGTTAACAAAGGTTGAGGAGCAGCTCCTTCAGGTAACTATACAGGACTGCAACATCTCACACTGAATATAGAATCCCTACAGTGCAGAATGTGCCATTTGACCCATTGAGTATGCACCGACTCTCTGACAGAGCATCTTAGCCAGGTGTTCTTCCTCACCCTATCCTGGTAACCTCACAATTTCCCATCTAACCTGCACATCTTGGGACACTAAGAGGCAATTTAACATGGGCAATCCATATCTTTGGGCTATAATATAATATTAATATAATGTAAACATGGCCCATGGACTCCTTTAGGCTGCAAACATTAGCTGCAGCCTGGGAGTGGGTGAAGCTGTTTAAATCTGATGGTACCCCGGGCACTAGGACCCAGTTGGGAACAGAGACCCTGAAGCCCCGTCCTCTCTGTTACGTCACCTGAACGAGGACGCATGCGCACTCCTCGGCTTCGAATCAAGATGGCGGCCAGTAACCGGGGCCTCGTTTAGGGAAAAAGACCCGGAGCTGCAAACGCGGCACCTTCAGGTTCGTAAAGGGGGTTAGAGCATTCACCCAGTGTTTACAAACTCTCCCCAACCAGAATCGCCTCCGTTACTCACTCCGGGTTTCCGCATCCTTACCGACTGCCTGTTAACCAAAGAAACGTCTTTGTCTCAGGAGACATCACTCATACTGCGCATGCTCCAACTGGATGAGCATTGGGCCTGCGCACTCCACTCCTGCAGTGGAGAAAGGGGACTTTCAGCACCGCGGGGAATGCTGGGTATAAAGCCCGCCATTGACAATCACAATGAGTGAATAGTGATTATTTTTGCTGTGTTGTGGAGATTGTGGCGGGTGGGGAAACCGATAAAATTAGGAACAAAATCATAAATAAAGCCAAGTGTACAGACCCTTAATTATCAACCAGAAAGAAGGAAAATGGGGGTTGCTGAAAGACTGTCCTTTTAGGTATTGAAAATAAATTTATAATGAGAAGAAAATCAATCTGTGTAGCTTTAGTGAACATCAATATGCAAAGAGTAAGATGAAAGACTTTTAATCACCTCAAACACTTGGCATAGAACTGTCTGAAACTCAAAACAGGAGCTTCAGGAAATCAATGACAAAATGAGCATTTATAAATATGTAAATATATACATATATAAATTTATAAATGAGCATTTACACCATTGACAGAAGACATTTTTAAATGTAAATTATTTACACTCAATCACTTTTGTATTCATTTGTGGGACATGGACGTCGCTGGTTGGCCAGCATTTAGAACCAGAGAACCATAGAAAATTACAGCTCAGAAACAGGCCCTTTGGCCCTTCTTATCTGTGCCGAACCATTTTATGCCTAGTCCCACTGACCTACACTTGGACCATATCCCTCCACACCCCTCTCAACCATGAACCCGTCCAAGTTTTTCTTAAATGTTAAAAGTGACCCATTTCTTGCCCATCTCTAGTTGCCCTTGGTGGGCACTTAAGATTGAACCACATTGCTGTGGCTTTGGTATCACATGTTTTAATGACAATGTTACAATCCATAATTATCCATGTGGCAGAATGTATCCCATCAGTGACTGGTTGTCTGTTCTGAATTTCTGAGCTGTGCTGACAGTGATGACATTTGCAAACTTCTTTTACAGGATATTAAAAGGGAAGAACTTGCCATAAGAAATCTCAAACCAAACTTCACACCAAGATCTGACAGAGTCACTTGATTTAATAGGATGAGGCAAACCATCGCCCATTTTACCATTCCGGTGACTGGAAAAGCACCGAGACACAGAACCCACACCATGGGGAAACCATGGAAATGCGAGGATTGTGGAAAGGGATTCAAGTCCCCATCTGAGTTGGAAATTCATCGACGCAGTCACACTGCTCTCAGTGTGGGAAGAGATTTACTAATGCATCTGACCTGCTTACACACCAGCGAGTTCACAGCGGAGAGAGGCCATTCACCTGCTCTGTGTGTGGGAAGAAATTCAGTATTTCATCCAACCTAGTGAGACACCGTCGAGTTCACTCTGGGGATGAGACCATTCAGCTGCTCAGTGTGTGGGAAAAGATGCAGAGATTCATCCACCCTGCTGGCACACCAGCAGGTTCACACCAAGGAGAGGCAATTCATCTGCTCTGACTGTGGGAAGAGATTCACTCGGTCATCCAGTCTGCAGAGACACCATCGCGTTCACACTGGGGAGAGATCATTCACCTGCTCAGAGTGTGGGAAAGGATTCAGAGATTCATCTGACCTGCTGACACATCAGCGAGTTCACACTGGGGAGAGGCCGTTCATCTGCTCCGTGTGTGGGAAAGGATTCGGAGATTCCTCCACCCTGCTGACACACCAGCGAGTTCACACTGGGGAGAGACCGTTCACCTGCTCCAATTGTGGGAAGGGATTCACTCAGTTAGCCAACCTGCTAAGACACCAACAAATTCACAGCAGGGGCAGGGAGAGGCCTTTCACCTGTAATATTTATTAATGATCTGGATGAGGGTATAGTTGGGTGGATTAGCAAATTTGCTGATGACACCAAAGTCGGTGGTGTGGTAGACAGTGAGGAAGGGTGTCGTAGTTTGCAGGAAGACTTAGACAGGTTGCAAAGTTGGGCCGAGAGGTGGCGGATGGAGTTTAATGCGGAGAAGTGTGAGGTAATTCACTTTGGTAGGAATAACAGATGTGTTGAGTATAGGGCTAACGGGAGGACTTTGAATAGTGTGGAGGAGCAGAGGGATCTAGGTGTATGTGTGCATAGATCCCTGAAAGTTGGGAATCAAGTAGATAAGGTTGTTAAGAAGGCATATGGTGTCTTGGCGTTTATTGGTAGGGGGATTGAATTTAGGAGTCGTAGCGTTATGTTGCAACTGTACACAACTCTGGTGCGGCCGCACTTGGAGTACTGTGTGCAGTTCTGGTCCCCACATTACAGGAAGGATGTGGAGGCTTTGGAGAGGGTGCAGAGGAGGTTTACCAGGATGTTGCCTGGTATGGAGGGGAAATCCTATGAGGAGAGGCTGAGGGATTTGGGATTGTTTTCGCTGGAAAGGCGGCGGCTAAGAGGGGATCTTATTGAAACATATAAGATGATTAGAGGTTTAGATAGGGTGGATAGTGATAGCCTTTTTCCTCTGATGGAGAAATCCAGCACGAGGGGGCATGGCTTTAAATTGAGGGGGGGTAGTTATAGAACCGATGTCAGGGGTAGGTTCTTTACCCAGAGGGTGGTGAGGGATTGGAATGCCCTGCCAGCATCAGTAGTAAATGCGCCTAGTTTGGGGGCGTTTAAGAGATCCGTGGATAGGTTCATGGACGAAAAGAAATTGGTTTAGGTTGGAGGGTCACAGTTTTTTTTTTTAACTGGTCGGTGCAACATCGTGGGCCGAAGGGCCTGTTCTGCGCTGTAATGTTCTATGTTCTATGTTCTATGTTCTATGCTCAGAGTGTGAGAAGGGATTCTATGAGTTATCTACCCTGCTGACACACCAGCGGGTTCACACTGGGGAGAAGCCATTTACCTGCTCTGTGTGTGGGAAGAGATTCAATCGGTCATCGAACCTTCTCACACACCAGCGAGTTCACACTGGGGAGAGACCATTTACCTGCTCTGACTGTGGGAAGGGATTCACTCAGTCATCCCACCTGCTGAGACACCAGCAAGTTCACAAGTGATGACTGGAGTTGGATTCTGCTCTTATTGCTGCTGTAAATCACATCCAGGACTGAACCATGTTCATTCTGACAGTTGGTGAAGTGGGAGGGTCAGAGGGTTTCTTTCTGCTGGACTGACCGGTCTCAATTTTCATTCCAGTGGCTGATTCCCTTTGAGCGAGGGCACATTTCCACTGAAATGTTCCACAAAAGCAGATGTCAGATGAGACTGAGATGAGGAAAAAATCTTAACTCAAAGGGTAGTGAACTTGTGGAATTCTCTACCACAGAAGGCTGTGGAATCCCAATCACTGAATATATTCAAGGAAGAGATAGATTTTATTTTAGATTTTAATGGCTTCAAGCGTTGTGGGGAGAATATGGCATTGAGATCGAGGATCAGCCATGATCATATTGAATGGTGGAGCAGACTCGAATGGCCTGCTCCTAGTTTCTATCGAGTACATTAATTTTATCCTGAATAATAAAGTCTTTTTCCTCCCACTACAGGTATCTTGTCGTTTATCCGTCCTCGTTCTGAGGGTTGGCCGCACTCTGAACAATCTTTCTCCACTGATTTCTCAGCTGCTCTCACTGCCTGTCCCATCGAGAGGCCGGTCCACATTCCGATATTATCCATCCATCTCGGGCCTTCCTTGCACACATTTTCCAGGTGTTCTGTCTCACATTACCTCTTTTTCCAAACACTCCCTCTCTATTCACAACATGTCCAAAATAGGTGAGCTTCCTGGATGTCAGAGCCTCAAACAGGTTCCGGTGAACACCAGCTTTCTCCAGCACCCACTCATTCATCCACTTTGCCGTCCGTGACACACGGAATATCCGTCCGAGTCCTTTCATTTCAAACACTTTTATTGGAGCCTCGTCACTCTTATTGATAGTCCAGCTTTCACAGACACACTTTGGCACCGGCCACACAAGGGCTTTCAGAAGATGAGTATTCATTGTAACCGAGATGTTGTGGCTGCTCCACATTGTTTTCACTGAGATCACAACACCATGATCCTTAAGACTGGCCTGAGTTTGTTTGATCGATCCTGCAGTCAGATCTCAGATAAATACATGAGTCTCTGTTCCATTGAGTCTCCAGCACAGGGCCGGGCCAGCCGGCTCAATCGGTCTGTCAGTAATTTGCTCCACATCAGCCTCCACCTCCCCCACTGCATCTCCTCCCGATCAGCATATCCTTCTGTTACTGTGTCCCTCATGTGTGGATCTAACTTTCCTTTCAATGTATTCATGCTGTTCACCTCAACCACTCACCATGGACCAAGTTCCATATCCTCTGTTATTTGGGGTCAATAATGAATTCCCCTTCTGTACTCTTTTTAACATCGAAATTTAGATCAAATTATCAAATTAAACAATCAAATTAAATGAATGGTGGGAAGGCGGCGGGGGCGGGGGGGGTGGGGGAGGGGGGGGCAGGGAATCCTTTAAAGGGACAGCCAAAAACTAAACCCTGAATGAAAAGTTACAAACTTAAAACTATGATGTGGTTCTGGGGAGGAATGAAGCTCTCCAGCCCCCACAGTGCCCACTGAAGACCTTGTGTTGGTCGTCACCACATGCTTCCTTTTCAGGAACACCTGGTCGCAAACATGGGCTGACATGGTGGTTTGCACTGCTGTCTCACAGCTCCAGGGAGCCGAGTTCAATTCCAGCCTTGGGTGATTGTCTGGATGGAGTTTGCATGTTCTCCCCATGTCTGCATGGGCTTCCTCCGGTTAGTGTCACAAGTAGGTTTACATTAACACTGCAATGAAGTCACTGTGAAAATCCCCGAGTCGTCACGCTCCTGCACCTGTTCGGTGACACTGAGGGAGAATTTGGCACAGCCAATGCACCGAACCAGCATGTCTTTCAGACTGGGGGAGGTAACCGGAGCACCCAGAGGAAACCCACACAGACACGGGGAGAACACAGACAGTGACCCAAACTGGGAATCAAACTCAGGTCCCTGGCGCTGTGAGGCAGCTAACTGCTGTGCCACCGTGCCACCAATGATCCAGGTGAATGTTAAATAAGAGACAGGCCAGAATTATAATCTCTCAACTATCTCTCAAAAAGAGTAAATAATACGAGAGAAATTAAAACAATGAGTCTCACTGCCTTCTGCCTGTCGGGGACCCTTCTGACGACAGCTGGTCTGGAGCTCGAGAGGTCCTGGCAACATTCGTGATCTCAGTCCAAGGTGACTACCAACGTACCCGGGTCGAAGCCCCCCCCCCCCCCCCCAACGTTTTACAGTGCGGCACAAACAACCTGACAGGAGATTTGGTAAATTCCCAGGCTTGGGAAACAATATACAAATACAGCACTGGAAGGTCAGCTTGTGACTGTAGCGCAGCTGCTTCTTTAGGTTCTCACAGCATGAATAAATGCTGAGTTGACTGGTGAATATCTTAACTCTTTACTTTCTATTCATTCCACCCTGAGATTCAGCAGCCATCGCAGCAATCCCATCTGTACCTGTATAAGTTCCTTCACAACAATGACCTGTGTGAACAATGCACGCACTCTGTGCCACAAGACAATTAAAATGAACAACAAAAGGGTACAAAGACGCAGTATGACAACAGGATGTAACATTAAAGTAAAAACAGCGGATGCTTTGGGTGACCATACATTAAAAACATCCCACCAAAGGTGAAAACTGAGGCAATTAAGTTCATCCGATGTTTGGTGAAGTTTGCCTTAAGCACAGGTCATTTCCACACTCTGCCTAAGAAGATGTTGCCTGTCTTGAGTTAGGTGTGCAGAAACTTGTGTATTTTGTTCAATAAACCTGCAAAATTTATTAAGTTCAATTGAAGGCAGATGCACAATACCGTGGGTGTGTCTATATCACATAATATGTTCTATTAGTATGTACATCAAATATGTCCCATGCATCTTTCCAACATTGGTTTACAGGGGGTTCAAGCTATCTGGCATTCAGATGTACATTGAGAGTGCTGGTAATGCAGACATAGTTTTTTTAAATTATTCATGGAGTCACATGTGGGCCAGACCAGTTAAGGATGGCAGATTTCCTTCCCGAAAGGATATTGTGAATCAGATGTTTTTTTTTCTGACAATCGACAATGGTTTCATGGTCATCAGTAGATTCTTATTTCCAGATCTTTTTCATTAAATTTCACTATCTGCTGTGGTGGGATTTGAACCTGGGTCCCCAGAACATTAGCTGAGTTCTGAATTAGTAATCTAGCGATAATATCACGAGGCCATCGCCTCCCCACCAAACTTGTCCAATTTCATGCATCATAGTATCATTAACTGGCGATAATTCCTATTGACATGGGCCATGACTCAGCTGTAAGGTACAAGCTTCATGTATGAGGAGTTATGTAGAGGACATACCACCACAAAAGGCCATTGGCTACAATCTGCCACATTGAGCACGGATGCCTGGACAGTGATGTTATACAAATAATATTTCTGTCCTTCTGCACAAGTACATTTGTTTTGAGTGCATATTTTACTGGATGCCTTCCATCCCCCATGCATCGGGAGTGAACGCAGCTTAGGAGGTACAAGCCAAGCATGTCCAGCAGCAATTATTTCCCCTTTTCTGTGGGGTTTGGTTTGAGATATGTACCCACACCTTGCCACCCTTACATACAGGTGTGTCATATTCCCTGTCTGGAGGAAGAATTGAAGGGACAGGTTGTTTTATCATCTGACTCACGGGGTTTCATAGAATCCCTACAGTGCAGAAGGAGGCCATTCAGCCCATCAAATCTGCACCGACCACAATCCCACCCAGGCCCTATCCCCATAACCATACTTATTTATCCTATATCACCCTGACACTAAGAGGCAATTTATCATGGCCAATCAACCAAACCCGCATCTTTGGAGTGTGGAAGGAAACCGGAGCACTTGGATGAAACCCACGCAGACACGGCGAGAATGTGCAAACTCCACACAGACGGTGACACAGACGGAGTCAAATCCAGGTCCCTGGTGCTGTGAGGCTGCAGTGCTAACCACTGTGCCGCCATGCCACCCCTCCTTTTTGTGGCCTATTATTCAAATTAGGTAAGGCCTGTGCCACTCTTTGAGTGTGTGGTCACTGGTCAGAAGCTTGATTTGTTGTTTCAATAGCCCATTCATGTGTTCAATCAGGCCAGGCTAGGGGATGTGCAATACCCAATGTATTCCATTCATTGACTCCTATGTGATACAAATGTCATCCCAACTTGATTTTTACACGGGGAGATCTTATTCCTTCGCACCTTATCACATTATTATTCTTGATCACTCGAGCTCTGATTTTTCACTGGCCATGCTAGGGTAAGATTATAACCATTCATTAGAATCTACTCTCGCTTTTCAGTCCAGTGCTACTTGGAGTATACCGTCACTTCAGTGACTATCGGGTCATAGTCCCTCACAGTTCTCATCACAAATTTATGATAAAATAATTTAAACAATGCCTGAGAACGCTTCTTAACTTCTTAATCAACTACCTACCACTGTTTGTTGATTGGTCAGATCCCTTTTTCATAGATTCAGGTATCTCAGCCACTGAACACCAGCCAGTCCTGGAATAAGTTTAATTCTAACTCAATGAGGAAATATTCTCACCAGGTCCTCTGTCAGGGCACTGCTAAGCAGCTTTAATGGTTCATGATTGCAGAAACTGAGCTGTGGTCAAATTTGATTGAGTTTTTTGAAGGGGTAACTAAGAAGATAGATGAGGGCAGTGCAGTTGATGTTGTCAACATGAACTTTAGCAAGATCTCTGACAAAGTACCGCATGGTAGGTTGTTGCATAAGGTTAAAATCTCACGGAATCCAGGGTGAGGTATCTAAATGGATACAAAATTGGCTTCTTGACAGAAGCCAGAGGGTGGTTGTAGAGGGTTGTTTTTCAAACTGGAGGTCTGTGACCAGCAGTGTGCTTCAGGGATCAGTACTGGGTCCACTGTTATTTATATTAATGATTTGGATGAGAATATAGGAGGCACGGTTAGTAGGTTTGCAGATGACACCAAGATTGGTGGCATAGTGGATAGTGAAGAAAGTTATCTCCGATTGCAACGGGATCTTGATCAATTGTGCCAGTGGGCTGACGAATGGCAGATGGAGTTTAATTGAGACAAACGCGAGGTGATGCATTTTGGTAGATTGAGCTAGGGCAGGACTTACTCAGTTAATGGTAGGGCGTTGGGGAGTAACAGAACAAAGAGATCGATGGGTACATGTTCATAGCTCCTTGAAAGTGGAGTCACAGGTGGACAGAATGCTGAAGAAGGCATTCGGCATGCTTGGTTTCATCGGTCAGAACATTGAATACAGGAGTTGGGATGTCTTGTTGAAGTTGTAATAATTGAAGGACTGTAGTTTGAATGTGAGGCATTATGGGACTGGACTATGGAGTCATAGAGATTTACAGCATGGAAATAGGCCCATCAGCCCAACTTGTCCATGCTGCCTTTTTTTTTAAACCCCTTAGCTAATCCCAATTGCCTGCATTTGGCCCATATCCCTCTCTACCCATCTTATCCATGTAACTATCTAAAAGCTTTTTAAAAGACAAAATTGGTAAGGCCACACTTGGAATAGTGTGTGCAGTTCTGGTCATCCTATTATAGAAAGGGTATTATTAAACTAGAAATAGTGCAGAAAAGATTTACTAGGATGCAACTGGGACTGGATGGTTTGAGTTATAAGGAGAGGCTGGATAGACTGAGACTTTTTTCTCTGGAGCGCAGGAGGCTGAGGGGTGACCTTACAGAGCTCTATAAAATAATGAGGGGCATAGATAAGGTAGATAGTCAATATCTTTTCACAAAAGTAGGGGAGTCTAAAACTAGAAGGCATAGGTTTAAGGTGAGAGGGGAGAGATACAAAAGTGTCGAAAGGGGTAATTTTTTCACACAGAGGGTGGTGAGTGTCTGGAACAAGCTGCCAGAGATAGCAGTAGAGGCGGGTACAATTTTGTCTTTTAAAAAGCTTTTAGATAGTTACATGGATAAGATGGGTAGAGAGGGATATGGGCCAAATGCAGGCAATTGGGATTAGCTAAGGGGTTTAAAAAAAAAGGCAGCATGGACAAGTTGGGCTGATGGGCCTATTTCCATGCTGTAAATCTCTATGACTCCATAGTCCAGTCCCATAATGCCTCACATTCAAACTACAGTCCTTCAATTATAACAGAATATGTGGCTGTATGTAGCTGCCTCGGCCATGGTCAACCGCAATACTGCCTTCCTGAACTGCTACAATGCCTGAGGTATAGGTGACCCAAAGTGCTGTTAGGCAGGGACTTCCAGCGACACATTCCAGACTTTCACTCGAATGTAAGTGGGTTCCAGATTGATATATTCCATTCAACCACACCCAAGGTTAGTTATTCCAATTCCTTTATTGTCCAGGACAATATATTCACAGTATCTTTAAAACAGAAATTAAACATTCCCATTTGATTTCAGACAGTAACATATTCTGTTGAATTGATCTTTATTGTCAATGTCAGGCTGGGGTTGTTCCCCTTGGAGCAAAGGAGGTTGAGGGGAGATTTGATAGAGGTGGACAAGATTCTGACAGGTTTAGATAAGGTGGACAAAGAAAATCTGTGCCTATTAGCTGATGGGACAAGGATGACAAGCAAATTTAAAGTTTTGGGTGGGATCACAGAATCAGAGAAACCCAACAGTGCAGAAAGAGGCCATTTGGCCCATCGGGTCTGCACCGACCACAATCCCACCCAGGCCCTACCCCCATATCCCTATACATTTACCCGCTAATCCCTCTAACCTACGCATCTCAGGACTCTAAGGGGCAAATTTTAGCATGCCCAATCAAACTAACCCGCACATCTTTGGACTGTGGGAGGAAACCAGAGCACCCGGAGGAAACCCACGCAGACACGAGGAGAATGTGCAAACTCCACACAGACTGTGACCCAAGCTGGGAATCGAACCCAGGTCCCTGGAGCTGTGAAGCAGCAGTGCTAACCACTGTGCTACCGTGCTGCCCATGTGAGGAATAATATTTTGATGCAGTGAATGGTAATGACCTGGAACTCGCTGCCTACGAGGGAGGAGGAAGTGGAGACAATAAACAATTATAAAGGAAATTGGATGGGCATTTGGGAGGTTTCAAACAGAAATGCTGACTAAATATCTCTGAACTTCCTCACACTCTGTCACTCTGTGATCCTTGTGAAATTTGAAACCAGGTATTCGCAACAAGACAAGAGCATCAGCCATTGGAGGCAAAGTTGTGAGACCAGCCAGTCCAGCAGAAAGAAACCCTCCGACCCTCCCCATTGACCAATATAATTGAAAGCAGAAACAATAACAGCAAAATCGACCACTGGAACCACTCGTGAACTCGCTGGTGTACCAACAGCTGAGATGAAAGACTGAATCTCTTCTCACACACAGAGCAGCTGAACGGTCTCTCCCCAGTGTGAATTCCCTGGTGTGTCTGCAGGCAGAATAACCGAGAGAACCCCTTTCCATACACAGAGCAGGTGAATGGTTTCCACCCAGTGTGAACTTGTTGGTGTTTCTGCTGGCTGGATGAATCACTGAACCGCTTCCCACACAGAGTAGGTGAACGGCCACTCCCCAGTGTGAACTTGCTGGTGCCTCCGCAGGTGGGATGACTGAGTGAATCCCTTCCCACACTGAGAGCAGGTGAACGGCCTCTCCCCAGTGTGAACTCGCTGGTGTGTCCGCAGGCTGGATGAAGTTATGAATGCCTTCCCACACTGAGAGCAGGTGAACGGTCTCTCCCCAGTGTGAACTCGCTGGTGTGTCCGCAGGCTGGATGACCGAGTGAATCCCTTTCCACACTGAGAGCAGGTGAACGGTCTCTCCCCAGTGTGAACTCGCTGGTGAGTCCGCAGGCTGGAAGAAGCTCTGAATCCCTCCCCACACTGAGAGCAGGTGAATGGCCTCTCCCCAGTGTGAACTCGCTGGTGTCTCCACAGGTGGCAGGACCGAGTGAATTCCTTCCCACACAGAGAGCAGGTGAACGGCCTCTCCCCAGTGTGAACTCGCTGGTGTGTCCGCAGGCTGGATGAAGCTCTGAATCCCTTCCCACACTGAGAGCAGGTGAACGGCCTCTCCCCAGTATGAACCCGCTGGTGTGTCTGCAGGCTGGAAAACTGACTGAATCCCTTCCCACACTGAGAGCAGGTGAATGGCCTCTCCCCAGTGTGAACTCGCTGGTGTCTCCACATGTTCGATAACCGAGTGAAACCCTTCCCACACTGAGAGCAGGTGAATGGCCTCATCCCAGTGTGAACTCGCTGGTGTGTCCGCAGGCTGGACAACTGACTGAATCCTTTCCCACACTGAGAGCAGGTGAACGGCCTCTCCCCAGTGTGAACTCGCTGGTGTGTCTGCAGGCTGGATAACTGAGTGAATTTGTTCCCACACTGAGAGCAGGCGAATGGCCTCTCTCCAGTGTGAACTCGCTGGTGTGTCTGCAGGCTGGATGACAGAGTGAATCCCTTCCCACACTGAGAGCAGATGAACGGCCTCTCCCCAGTGTGACTGCGCCGATGAGCTTCCAGCTGAGATGGGGCGCTGTATCTCTTCCCACAATCCGCACATTTCCATGGTTTCTCCATGGTGCAGGTGTCCTTGCCGCTCTCTTGGGTGGACAATCAGTTGAAACCTCGTCCAGGCACAACACCAGTACGGTCTGTCCTCACTGTGAATGGTGTGACATTTATTCAGGCTGTGTAACTGGTTAAAGCTCTTTAGTCAGTTCATTGGAATACTCTCACTCAAGTGTGGCAGTGTGTTGGTGCTTTTCCAGTCATACTGATGCTTGAATTTTTTTTCAAATCGACAGACTGGACAAACATTTCCCCTTCCAGATTCAAAGGCCAATGATATTTCACTCCCAAGGAATATGACTGCCAGATCTAGACGTGACATTTGAGATTTCAGCCTGTAAATCCTCTTTCAATATCCTGTAAATTGAGTTAGAAATAGAAATAGAAATTCAAAACAGACCATTCTAGTTTCTATGGAACATTCTTTCCTCTCTCATTGTGCAAAAGCTGTAAATCTCCATCCCACACACTCTCCCTCCATTCTCACTCTGCTGTATCTAATATTCACCCTCCCAATTTTCCTGAAGATGCTGATTGAGGCTGATTGACAGATCCATGCTCACTGCTTCCTGTCCAGCACAGAAATCATAACAAATAGGAGCTGCAGTTGGCCATTCAGCCCATCGAACTGCTTCAACCATTGATTGAGAATTGGCTGATCTACCTCACACTATTTCCATAGGACCAATATTTCCCAAACTATCCCCCAGGTTGCTCAATGCCTCAAAAGTTACCAATCTCTCTCTTGAAAATATTTGATGACTGAGGCTCCGCAGTCCTCTGGAGCGCAGAATTCAAACACTTTACTCACAGACAATGGACCAAGCTCCGCGCAGCCATTGACACAGGGCCCGGACTCTGATTGGCTGGAGGACCAGCGCCCATCCGGTCCTCCACGCGTTGCCATTGGTGAATCTGCCGCATGTGGACAATGAGGGGGCGGAAGCCGAGCCCACGTGGGGGTGGGCGGGGCTTTGACCGCCAGCCTTGCTGAGCTGGTGTCCAATCCGCAGTGTGCTGCTTCTGTAACCAGTGATATTGCTGCCAATGGGACACTGTGTGCTGGGAACGCCCCTCTGAGTCATTGTGACGGCACAATGGAGCCCTGCCTGAATCAGCCAATAGCAATCACTCTGCTCCGTGGTGACGTCTCCGGGTTCAGGCGCGCGGAACCAGGAGCCCCGCCCCCACCCATTGTTCCCCCAGTCTGTACATTCCACACATTGTTAGTCCAGTCAGATAGACATATATCTGTCTGGGAGCCTGCATGGAGATTTCCAGCTGTGTCCAGGACACAGAGAGCTGAAAGTGTCCAATACACATCTCTTTAGAAACTTACAAACCCTACAGTGCAGAAAGAGGCCATCTGGCCCACCGACCACAATCCCACCCAGACCCTACCCCCATATCCCTACATATTTACCCGCTGATCCCTCTAACCTACGCATCTCAGGACACTAAGGGGCAATTTTAGCATGGCCAATCAACCTAACCCGCACATCTTTGGACTGTGGGAGGAAACCGGAGCACCCGGAGGAAACCCACGCAGACACGAGGAGAATGTGCAAACTCAACACAGGCAGTGACCCAAGCCGGGAATCGAACCCAGGTCCCTGGAGCTGTGAAGCAGCAGTGCTAACCACTGTGCTACCGTGCCGCCTGTCTTGATGCTCTCTCCACTCACATTGTTTGTATCTTAAAGCCTTGATTAGTTGTAAGTATTCGCATTCCAAGCATTATTCTGTAAATTGAGTTTGTGTCTTTATACGCCCTGTTTGTGAACAGAATTCCCACTCACCTGAAGAAGGGGCTTAAGGCTCCGAAAGCTTGTGTGGCTTTTGCTACCAAATAAACCTGTTGGACTTTAACCTGGTGTTGTTAAACTTCTTACTGTGTTTACCCCAGTCCAACGCCGGCATCTCCACATTGTGTAAGTCCATCCACAGTGATATTAGGGAAAGATTTCCAGCTACACATTCCAGACTTTCCCTAGACTGTAGGTGGATACCAGATTGATATATTCCATTCAACCACACCCAAGGTGAGTTATTCCAATTCCTTTATTGTCCAGGACAATATATTCACAATATCTTTAAAACAGAATTTAAACATTCCCATTTGATTTCAGGTACGAACATATTCTGTTAGTTTGTTCTTTATTGTCAATG
The DNA here is from genome assembly GCF_964213995.1 of Mustelus asterias. NCBI lineage: Eukaryota > Metazoa > Chordata > Chondrichthyes > Carcharhiniformes > Triakidae > Mustelus > Mustelus asterias. Next base: position 2,230,034 of record NW_027590122.1, on the reverse strand, counting down.
TCAGGCTGGGGTTGTTCTCCTTGCAGCAAAGGACAAGATTCTGCCAGATTTAGATAAGGTGGACAAAGAAAAACTGTTCCCATTAGCTGATGGGAGAAGGAGAGGGGGACACAGAGTTAAAGTTTTGGGTCAGAGATGTAGGGGGGATGTGAGGAAGAATATTTTAATGCAGCGAATGGTAATGACCTGGAACTCGCTGCCTACGAGGGTGGAGGAAACGGAGACAATAACCAATTACAAAGGAAATTGGATGAGCATTGGGGGGTTTCAGACAGAAATGCTGACTAAATATCTCTGAACTTCCTCACACCCGGTCACTCTGTGATCCTTGAGAAATTTGAAACCATGTATTCGCAACAAGACACAAAGAGCATCAGCCCATTGGAGGCAAAGTTGTGAGACCGGCCAGTCCAGCAGAAAGAAACCCTCCGACCTTCCCCATTGACTAACTGTGAGAATGAACAAAATGCAGTCCTGGATGTACTTGAGAGCGGAAACAATAACAGCAGAATCCAACCCTGTGAACTTGTTGGTGTCTCAGCAGCTGGGATGAAATTCTGAACACTTTTTATACACTCAGCAGGTGAACGGTTTCTCCCCAGTGTAACCTCACTGATGTCTCAGCAGGTGGGATAACTGAGTGAATTCCTTCCCACACTGAGAGCAGGTAAACGGCCTCTCCCCGCTGTGAATGCGCTGATGTGTCCGCAGGACGGATGACCGAGTGAATCCCTTCCCACACTGAGAGCAGGTGAACGGCCTCTCCCCAGTGTGAACTCGCTGGTGTCTCTGCAAGGCGGATGACACAGTGAATCCCTTTCCACACTGAGAGCAGGTGAATGGCCTCTCCCCAGTGTGAACGCGCTGATGTGTCTGCAGGTCAGATGACCGAGTGAATCCCTTCCCACACTGAGAGCAGATGAATGGCCTCTCCCCAGTGTGAATTCGCTGGTGTGTCCATAGATTGGATAGCTGGTTGAATCCCTTCCCACACTGAGGGCAGATGAATGGCCTCTCCCCAGTGTGGCTGCGCCGATGAGCATCAAGCAGAGAGGGGGCTCTGTATCTCTTCCCACAGTCCGCACATTTCCATGGTTTCTCCATGATGCAGGTGTCCTTGCCTCTACCTTGGGTGGACAATCAGCTGAAGCCTCATCCACACACACAACACGTGTACAGTGTCTCCCCGCTGTGAATGGTGTGATATTTATTCAGGCTGTGTAACTGGTTAAAGCTCTTCAGTCAGTGCACTGGAACACTCTCACTTGAATGTGGAAGTGTGTTGGTGCTTTTTCAGTCAGATTGATGTTTGAAATCTTTTCAAATCTTCCAGATTCAATGGCCGATGATATTCAGGTCCCAAGGAATATGACTCTGCCAGATCTCAACGTGACATTCGAGATTTTAGCCTGTGATTCCTCTTTCAATATCCTGTAAAACAAGTTGACACAAGTCATCACTGTCAGTACAGGATCGAAAATCAGAACAGACAATTCCAGTTTCTATGGAACATTCTTTCTCTCTCATTCCCCAAAAGCTGTAAATCTCCATCCCACACACTCTCCCTCCATTCTCACTCTGCTGTATCTAATATTCACCCTCCCAATTCTCCTGAAGGTGCTGATTGAGGCTGATTGACAGATCCGTGCTCACTGCTTCCTGTCCTGGACACAGAGAGCTGAAAATCTCAATGCAGGCGGCCAGACAGATATATGCCCATATGACTGGACTAAAAATGTGTGGAATATACAGACTGGATTCACGACCTTACCCTTCAGTTGCTGCAAGTCCCCAATTTCCCCCAGAATGAGAAAAGAAACGGAAAGGGGGAAACATTGATTTCCTCCCAGATGTTGCAGAGGCGGAAGGTTTAATCTGAAGCTCATTGGCCAACTTCCGCATTGTGGCGTCACAATAGAGCCCTGCCTGAATCAGCCAATAGGAATCTCGCTGCTCTCCGGTGACGTCACTGCGGTTCCAATGCGCAGGCCCGGCCGTCCCCACCCTCTGTTGCCCCTCCCCCTCCTCCAGCCAAGGTTTCCAGGCAACCGGCTGACAGCTCCGGCCAGAGCGAGAAGCCGCTCGGTGATCTCCTCCCGCCGGCCCGGACTGCGCATGTTCAAGGGAGAGGGAAGCTGCACATGTGCGGGGGAGGTGCCCACACGCTGACGAAGATACTGAGGTTTTGACCAATGGGAAGAGTTGGAGGACCGCAAGGAGTCTGGTCCTCCAGCCAATCAGAGCTCCCATTTTCTGAATGCGGAAGTTGGTTGGCCAATGAGCTTCAGACCAAACCTCCTCCTCTGTTCTGTCAGTTTATTTTACTATTTATTGCCAATTTATGTACATCTGTGCTTTAAATCCTTGATGGATACAGCATCACACGAATCCTGTGCCCAATAGCCTTAGCGGGCAGGTTACTCCTGAACTTGGCACGCTTAAGAGCAGGAGGTATCGCTTCTCGGCCTTTTGGCGAAGATCAAGTGTAGTATTGACATGCTGTGCTTGGTTGAAGTCATTTGGTTACATTTTAGCTTCAATTGAAGCAGTTTTTAAAAGCGGCATCTCGGAATGCACAATGAATAGTCAGATCCTCGGAGGTACAGAGGATCAGAGGGACCTTGGTGCGTATGTTCATAGATCTCTGAAGACAGTAGGACAGCGACATAAGGTGGTTCAGAAGGCACATGGGATACTTGCCTTCATTAACCGAGGCATTGAATATAAGAGCAGGGAGGTTATAATGGAGCTATACAAAACGCTGGTTGGCCACACTATGGTGGAGTACTGTGTGCAGTTCTGGTTGCCACACTATAGGAAGGATGTAATTGCACTGTAGAAGGTGCAGAGGAAATTCCCCAGGGTGTTGCCTGGGCTGGAGTGTTTCAGCTATCAAGAGAAACTGGATAGGCTGGCGTTGTTTTTCTTGGAGCAGAGAAGGGTGAGAGGGACCTTATTGAGGTGTATAAAATTCTGAGGGGCACAGATGGAGGGGGACAGGAAGGAACTTTTCTCTTTAGTAGAGGGGGCAATAACCAAAGGCATGGATTTAAGTTCAGGGGCAGTAGGTTTATAGGAGATGTGAGGAAAAACCTTTTCACTCAGACGGTGGTGGGAATCTGGAACTCACTGCATGAAACATTTAAGAAGTATTTAGATGAGCTCTTGAAATGCCATAGCATACAAGGTTACGCACCAAGAGTGGAAAATGGGATTAGAATAGAAAGGTGTTTGATGGTCGGCGCAAACACGATAGGCTGAAGGGCCTCTTTCCATGCTGTCAAACTCTATGACCACCCTCACAGGCAGTAAGTTCAAGACTATCATCAATCACAACCCCCTGTATCTTCACTAACTGAAACAATCCATTTAAAACATTCTTAGTCGAGGAATATCATCATATTTCTGTTCGGCCGGAAGCCTGCATGGAGATTTTCAGCTCTCTGTGTCCAGGACAGGAAGCAGTGGGCATGGATCTGTCAATCAGCCTCAATCAGCACCTTCAGGAGAATTGGGAGGGCGAATATTAGATACAGCAGAGTGAGAATGGAGGGAGAGTGTGTGGGATGAAGATTTACAGCTTTTGGGGAATGAGAGAAGAAAGAATGTTCCATAGAAACTAGAATTGTCTGTTCTGAATTTCTATGCTGTACTGACACTGATTAATTTTTCAAACTCGTTTTACAGGATATCAGAAGGTGAGGATTTACAGACAAAAACTCAAAACAAACATCACGTCAGCATTCAATTTATCAGGACCTGAATATCACTGACCTTTGATTCTAGAAGGTGAAATGTTTCTCTGTTCTTTCTGCTTCAGAAGATTCTCAACATCAGTGTGACTGGAAAAGCACCGAGACTCACACACATCCGAGTGAGAGTGTTCCAGTACACTGAGTGTGGAAAGAGCTTTAACCAGTTACACAGCCTGAAAATACATCGCAGCATTCACAGCGGGGAGAGACTGTACCCGTGTTCTGCGTGAGATTTAACTGATTGTTTAACCTGGAGAGTCACAAGGACACCCGCATCAGGGGAAAACCGTGGAAATGTGGGGACTGTGGAAAGGGATTCAATGTCCCATCAGAGCTGGAAATTCATCGACGCAGTCACACTGGAGAGAGACCGTTCAGCTGCTCAGATTGTGGGAAGGGATTCACTCAGTCATCCAGCCTGCAGAGACACCAGCGAGTTCACACCGGGGAGAGACCGTTCACCTGCTCTCAGTGTGGGAAGGGATTCACTCGGTCCTCCCACCTGCTGAGTCACAAAGTCACTCACACCAATGAGAGACCCTTTAAATGTACTGACTGTGGGAGTGGATTTAAAAGTTCTCGAGAACTGGTGTCCCACCAACGCACTCACACTGTGGAGAGACCGTTCAGCTGCTTTCACTGCTCAAAGATGTTTAGAACGACATTCCACCTGCGGAAACACCAGCGAGTTCACACTGGGGAGAGGCCGTTCACCTGCTCTGTGTGTGGGAACGGGTTCACTCAGCTATCCATCCTGCTGAGACACAATCTCATTCACACCAATGAGAGACCCTTTAAATGTTCTGACTGTGGGAGCGGATTCAAAAGCTCAGTGGATCTGGTGTCCCACCAGCGCATTCACACTGAGGAGCGACCATTCAGCTGCTCTCACTGCACAATGAGATTTAAATGGTCATCTGCACTGCGGATACACCAGCGAGTTCACACTGGGGAGAGGCCGTTCGCCTGCTCTGTGTGTGGGAAGGGATTGACTCGGTTATCCAACCTGCAGAAACACCAACAGATTCACAAATGATTATCGAGTTGGTTTCTGCTGTTAATCACATCCAGCACTGAACCACGTTCATTCTGACAGTTGGTGAAGTGCAAGGTTGAAGGGTTTTCTTTCTGCTGGACTGGCTGGTTTCACCCCTCTGCTTCCAATGAGCTGATGCTCTTTGAGCCTGGGAGAGCACATTTCCAATGAAATAAGAACAAAGAAAATTACAGCACAAGAACAGGCCCTCCAAGCCTGCACTGATCATGCTGCCTGACTGAACTAAAACCCCCTACCCTTCCGGGGATCATATTCCTCTATTCCCATCCTATTCATGTATTTGTCCAGATGCCCCTTAAAAGTCACTACTGTATCCGCTTCCACTACCACCCCCAGCAGCGAGTTCCAGGCACCCATTACCCTCAAGAACAAAGAACAATACAGCACAGGAACAGGCCCTTCGGCCCTCCAAGCCCGTGCTGCTCCCTGGTCCAAACTAGACCATTCTTTTGTATCCCTCCATTCCCACTCCGTTCGTATGGCTATCTAGATAAGTCTTAAACGTTCCCAGTGTGTCCGCCTCCACCACCTTGCCTGGCAGCGCATTCCAGGCCCCCACCACCCTCTGTGTAAAATATGTCCTTCGGATATCTGTGTTAAACCTCCCCCCACCTTCACCTTGAACCTATGACCCCTCGTGAACGTCACCACCGACCTGGGGAAAAGCTTCCCACCGTTCACCCTATCTATGTCTTTCATAATTTTATACACCTCTATTAAGTCTCCCCTCATCGTCCGTCTTTCCAGGGAGAACAACCCCAGTTTACCCAATCTCTCCTCATAACTAAGCCCCTCCACACCAGGCAACATCCTGGTAAACCTCCTCTGTACTCTCTCCAAAGCCTCCACGTCCTTCTGGTAGTGTGGCGACCAGAACTGGACGCAGTATTCCAAATGCGGCCAAACCAACGTTCTATACATCTGCAACATCAGACCCCAACTTTTACACTCTATGCCCCGTCCTATAAAGGCAAGCATGCCATATGCCTTCTTCACCACCACCTCCACCTGTGACGTCACCTACAAGGATCTGTGGACTTGCACACCCAGGTCCCTCTGCGTATCTACACCCTTTATGGTTCTGCCATTTATCGTATAGTTCCTCCCTACATTATTTCTACCAAAATGCATCACTTCGCATTTATCAGGATTGAACTCCATCTGCCATTTCTTTGCCCAAATTTCCAGCCTATCTATATCCTTCTGTAGCTTCTGACAATGCTCCTCACTATCTGCAAGTCCTGCCAATTTTGTGTCGTCCACAAACTTACTGATCACCCCAGTTACACCTTCTTCCAGATCGTTTATATAAATCACAAACAGCAGAGGTCCCAATACAGAGCCCTGCGGAACACCACTAGTCACAGGCCTCCAGCCGGAAAAAGACCCTTCCACTACTACCCTCTGTCTTCTGTGACCAAGCCAGTTCTCCACCCATCTAGCCACCTCCCCCTTTATCCCATGAGATCCTACCTTTTTCACCAGCCTACCATGAGGGACTTTGTCAAACGCTTTACTAAAGTCCATTCTAAAGTACACACTGTGTAAAAAATCTGCCTTATACATCTCCTTTAAACCTTGCCCCTCGCACCTTAAAGCTGTGACTCTTCCACCCTGGGAAAAAGCGTTTGACTATCCATTCTGTCCATGCCCAACTGCTCAACCTCTGTTGTTCCAGTGAGAACAAACCAAGTTTCTCCAACCTCTCCTCATAGCGAAACAAACAAATAAACAAAATGATCCACAAAAACTGATGAAAGACATTTATTTTATCCTGGATAGTAAATCGTGTTTTTCCTCCACTGCAGGTAGATCTAAAATAAATACAGAAAGAACTGGAAAAACACAGGTCTGGCAGCATCTGTGGAGAGGGAAACTGAGTTAATGTTTCACGTCCAATGTAACTCTACTTCAGAACTAGAGGGAGAAATGTGATGGATTTGATACTGATGAGAAAGGGGGAGGGTCAGGTCGAACAAAAGGGAAAGTCAGGGATTGGTTAGAGGGCGACGAGATTAACTGTCAAAAATGTCCTGGAACAAAAGGCAAAGGGAGAGGTAATGGTTGTAGTGAAGAAAGAAAGCAGTTTTGTCACTAGATTAATTGTATCCTCAATTACTTGCCCCATTTTCTGTCATTATCAGGAATACAATAGAATAATTTCACACCATCCCTTTATCTGATTCTATACAATCCCTGTACAAATGTTGAGGCTAATCAGAGCTGGAAGGTCTCTCTCGCCAGTACATTTATCTTCACTGCACATTCTTTACATACACAGCAATTAAGCTTTTACATTTAACTGCAAATAAAACTCAATCTTTCATTATAACTACTGATTCATTATTGATTCATTAACTTTAACTCAATTATGGCTCACTACTTATTCACCCATCTGTTACTGACTGGTAGCTAATTATTACAGTAATCTTTAATTAATATATTTGGTTAATACAAGATACAATGGTTCAAAAATATACTTTGTGAAAGACACAAAGCTTTCTTACTAATCTTGATCAGGTTGAACAATCAGCCTCATTCTTGAGCCAGACTTTAGCAGAATATAGTGTCCTCTAACTTATCAAAATGATTGAAGAATTCCTTAATTGCTTGCTCAGCCGTGTCTGGAGGCTTTTAGCTTTATGATATAAAGTTCTCATCACATGTTGGAGTTTAACATGGCTTCCTTGACCTAGTTATATTTAACTGTTAATACAGATGGAAGTGATCATTTTCATTTCTGAGGCACCCCTACATTTACCCACATCACAACAGTGACTACACTTCAAAATAACTTGACCGTAAAACACTTTCCAAGATCTTGTGGTCATGCAAGAAGCTGCAGAAATGTAATTTCCTTTTTAGGAATAGTCCCCAACTTGGATACATCACACTCAGTCCGCTCATGGAGATCATTAATAAAGACTGAGTCTCAATTTTGAGTAACAACCATGTCTTTCACTCCGTTTCCAAATCCCCTGTGAAAATCCAAACACAATATATCGTGAAATTATTTGGTTTAAAACAGAATGAGTTGTTGTGATTTGGAATTCACTGTCTGAAAATGGTGCAGGAAGCAAATTAAACTGGATCTTTCAAAAGGGAACTGGACAGATTCTAAATGAAATATGGGATTAATGGAGGATCTTGTTCAAAGGGATATCATGGGTACAATGGCTGGAATGGCCTCCTTCTCTGCTCTCAGATTCATTTTCATTTGATGAAAGTGATAAATATCTGGAACCCACTTCCTACGATGGGCAGAGAAACAGAGATGATGGAATCTTTCCAAAAGGAAATTGGATGGGCAATTGAGGGAAATAAACCGACAGGGGTACGGGGATAGAACGGGGCAATGGTTTGATTCACAGGGAACCAGCATGGACTTAATGGGGCGGATGGCCGCATTCGTGACCCTAATTCTTGACTGATCTAAAGAGAGTATAACCTGATGCATAACCATAAAGCGAATGAAGACAACAGCAAAGGCTGATGGTTAGAAGAGCTAACTCTGTATCAGGCTGAGTACTGTGGGAGGATCAGGCTGAAGGAACTCTGCACTGAGGAATGGACACAGGAGCTCATTGATTGGGGGCAGTCGCTCTGCCTCGAACAGACATTGAGTGAACATAGACCCTTGTGTGTTGTGCTCCTGAGAGAAATGCCACCCCCTGAGAGAGGCATGACTCCCTCAGCCTTTGTGACTAAAAGACAGTGATCCATATGACCATAAGATATCAGGGCAGAATTAGGCCATTTGGCCCATCGAGTCTGCTCTGCCATTCAATCATGGCTGATATGATTCTCATCCCCATTCTCCTGCCTTCCCCCCATAACCTTTGATCCCCTTATTGATCAAGAACCTATCCATCTCTGTCTTAAAGACACTTAATGACCTGGCCTCCACAGCCCTTTGTGGCAATGAGTTTCACATTTGCCACCCTCCTCTCAAGAAATTCCACCTCATCTCAGTTTTAAAGGAGCGTCCCTTCACTCTGAGGTGTCCCACTAGTGGAAACATCCTCTCCACGTCCAATCTATCTCGGTCTCTCAGTATTCTGTAAGTTTCAATTAGATCCCCTCTCATCCTTCTGAACTCCATCGACGATAGACCCAGACTCCTCAACTGCTCCTCATATGACAAACCCTTCATTCCTGGGATCATTCCTGTGAACCTCCTCTGGACCCCCTCTAAGGCCAGCACATCCTTCCTTAGGATGGGGCCCAAAACTGCTCACAATATTCCACATGGGGTCTGACCAGAGCCTGATACCGCCTCAGCAGTACATCATTGCTCTTGTATTCTAGCCCTCTAGAAATGAATGCTAGCATTGAATTTGCCTTCGTAACTGCCAACTGAACCTGCATGTTAACCTTAAGAGATTCCACAACCAGCACTCCCAAGTCCCTTTGTGCTTGAGATTTCCGAAACCTTTCACCATTTGGAAAATAGTCTATGCCTCTATTCTTCTGACCAAAGTGCATAACCTCACACTTCCCCACATTATATTCCATCTAGCACTTCTTTGCCCATTTGCCTAGCCTGTCCAAGTCATTCTGCAGCCTCCCAACTTCCTCAACACTACCAGTCCCTCTACATATCTTTGTATCATCCACAAATTTAGAAAGGGTCAAGACCTTTCAGGTGTCCAGATCACCAACAATCTGCCCTGGTCCCCCCCATGCTGACACTATAGTTAAGAAAGCCCACAAATGCCTCTACTTTCTCAGAAGACTGAGGAAATTTGGCATGTCAGCTATGACTCTCACCAATTTTTACAGATGCACCACAGAAAGCATTCTTTCTGGTTGTATCACAGCTTGATATGGCTCCTGCTCTGCCCAAGGTCACAAGGAACTACAAAAGGTCGTAGTGTAGCCCAATCCATCATGCAAACCAACCTCCCATCCATTGACTCTGTCTACACTTCCCGCTGCCTCGGCAAAGCAGCCAGCATAATTAAGGACCCCACGCACCCCGGACATTCTCTCTTCCACCTTCTTCCATTGGGAAAATGATGCAAAAGCCTGAGGTCACGTACCAACCGACTCAAGAACAGCTTCTTCCCTGCTGCCATCAGACTTTTGAATGGACTAACCTTGCATTAAGTTGCTCTTTCTCTATACCCTAGCTATGACTGTAACACTACATTCTGCACTCTCTCATTTCTTTCTCTGTGTACGGTATGCTTTGTGCGTATAGCGCACAAGAAACAGTACTTTTCACTGTATGCTAATACATGTGACAATAATAAATCAAATCAAAACAAAATCAAATCAAAATAAATTTAGCAATTATGCCCTCATTCCATCTTCCAGATCATTAATGTGTAACAGTGCATGTTCTGTGAATATGTGACTGAAAGCACATCTCAGCCAGCGAGACCCCGAGCAGAAGAAGATAAAGGAGATTTGCCAGTGTTGACCTGCAGGAATAACCAAAGCACAAAGAAAGGTCCCCAAGTCAGGAACTCAGAAATATTGGAACAAAAGCCTATCGGCAGGGAGCCTGATCAATTTGCCTTTTTGGTTTGATTTGATTTACTATCGTCACATGTATTAACATACAGTGAAAAGTTTTGTTTCTTGTGCGCTAAACAGACAAAACAAAACATTCATAGAGAAGGAAATGAGAGAGTGCAGAATGTAGTGTTACAGTGATAGCTTGGGTGTAGAGAAAGATCAACTTAATGCAAGGGAAGTCCATTCAAAAGTCTGACAGCAGCAGGGAAAAATCTGTTCTTGAGTCGGTCGGTACGTGACCTCAGACTTTTGTATCTTTTTCCCAATGGAAGAAAGGGGAAGAGAGAATGTCCAGGGTGCGTGGGGTGCTTAATTATGCTGGCTGCTTTGCCGAGGCAGCGGGAAGTGTAGACAGAGTCAATGGATGGGAGGCTGGTTTGCGAGATGTATTGGGCTACATTCACTACCTTTGGTAGTTCCTTGCGGTCTTGGGCAGAGCAGGAGCCGTACCAAGCTGTGATATGGTGCATCTGTAAAAGTTGGCGAGAGTCGTAGCTGACATGCCAAATTTCCTTAGCCTTCTGAGAAAGTAGACGAGTTCCTTGCACTGGGTAGTATTTGAGTCCAAGCTGTGAGTTTTGTGTTTTTTAATCAGTATTTTAGCAAGTGTTGAGTAAAAAGGCAGTTTCAATGGTTTTTGAATGTTCGAAGAGAAGTTAAGAAAGGAATAGTTCATTGGTGAACCCTTCAGCATGCAGGTCAGCGGGAGCACCCCCGCACATGCGCAGCTTCCCCTCTCCCTTGGACATGCGCAGTCCCGGGCCGGGGGGAGGGGGAGATCACCGAGCGGCTTCTCGCTCTGGCCGGAGCCGTCAGCCGGTTGCCTGGAAACCTTGGCTCGAGGAGGTGCAGGGGGAGGGGAACAATGGGTGGGGGCGGGTCTCCCGTGTCCGCGCGGCGGAGATCCCACCCCCTGACCTTCATGCTGAGGGGTTGACCAATGGGAAGAATTGGAGGACCGGAAGGACTCTGGTCCTCCAGCCAATCAGAACGCGGGTTTTGTGTGAATGAAGATTGAGCTTCAGACAGACTGAAACTTCCTCTGTGCAACATCTGTGAGTAAAACACTTTCTTTTCTCCCCCTTTCCATTTCTTTTCTCATTCTGGGGGAAATTGGGGACTTGCAGCAACTGAAGGGAAAGGAAATGAATCCAGGGAGGCTGCAGACTCTGGAAAGGTTGGCCCAGGTTTCTCTCTCTCAAACCAGAAAATGATCCATTTCTGCCCACTGTTTGCTGTTAGCCAATTTTCTATCCACGCCAATATGTTATCCCCACAGCATGAATTTTTATTTGCTGCAATAATCTTTAATGTTTCACCTCATCAAATGTCTTCTGGAAATCTAAGTACAGCACATCCACTGATTCCATTTATCCAATTCCCAATGGGGAATTTTAGAAAATTAAACAACACATCAACGATCTCACTCTGTTAAGACCCGAGAATGGAGCCCAGCAGGACCCGAGGACTCATCAGCCCACAGCTCCAACAGTTTGCTGAGGACCACTTCCCTGGTAATTGTGCTTTTTCAGAGTTCATCCCACACTTCTGTTTTCTGATTTCCAGCTGTTTCTGAGTTTTAACTGTATCCTCTATTGTGAAGACCGAGGCAAAATACTTGTTCAATTAATTTCCCAGCTCCTTATTTTTCATTTTTAATTGCTGGACTCACTTTCTATAAGACTCTTAAGAAATGAAGTAGGGCAAGTGAATGAAGTGTCAGTCGGAGAGCACTTTGTGTCCAGTGACCAGAACACTATTAGTTTTTAAATAGTTCTGGAAAAAGATAGGAGTGATCCACAGGTTAAGGCCCTAAACTGGAGCAGGGCCAATGTTGTGGGCATTAGGCAGGATCTAGCAGATGTTGATTATGTGAGTCTGTTTGAAGAGAAAGGAATGACTGGCCAATGCGAAGCTTTTAAAAGTGTGATATCAAGAGTCCAGGAGAAGTATATTCCTGCTCAGATGAAGGGAGGGAATGGTAAACACACAGCCATGGAGCATTAAACTTGCCTCGCAGGGCCTCTCATATCAGCGCAAAGACAGCTGCTTTGTGAGACTGCGAGCAGCACAGACAAGTCAGAGATAAGAGTGTCTTGAGAAGAGGGATTCATTGTGAAGGCTCAGGGACGGTTGATAAGATGTAAGAATTCTATTATTTTAATGAACATTCTTTCCTCTCTAGTTCCCCAAAAGCTGCAAATCTCCATCCCACACACTCTCCCTCCATTCTCACTCTGCTGTATCTAATATTCACCCTCCCAATTCTCCTGAAGGTGCTGATTGCGGCTGATTGACAGATCCATGCTCACTGCTTCCTGTCCAGCAGTCAAAAAATCATAAGATTTCGGAGCTGCAGTTGGCCATTCAGCCCATCGAACTGCCTCAAACATTCATGGAGAATTGGCTGATCTACCTCAGCACCATTTCCCACACTATCCCCTAGATAGAGAGAGAATAGAGCCAACGTTTCGAGTCTGCAGAGAGGAAGGAATGTTCAATAGAAACTTGAATTGTCTGTTCTGAATTTCTATCCTGCACTGTCACTGATGACTTCTGTAAACTCATTTTACAGGGTATCGAAAGAGGAATCACAAGCTGAAATCTCAAACGTCACATCTCGATCTGACAGAGTCATATTCCTTGGGACCTGAATATCATCAGCCTTTGAATCTAGGAAAAATGGTTGTCTGGTCTGATGACTTGAAAAGATTTCAAACATCAGTGTGACTGGAAAAGCGCCAACACATTGCCAGACTGGAGTCAGAGTGTTCCAGTGCACTGAGCTTGAACCAGTTACACAGCCTGAATAAATATCACACTGTTCACAGCGGGGGTGGGGGGACTGTTCTGTGTGTGGACGAGTCTTCAACTGAAGAGAGAGGCAAGGACACCTGCACCATGGAGAAACCATGGAAATGTGGGGACTGTGGGAAGAGATACAGATACCCATCCCTGCTGGAAGCTCATCGGCGCAGCCACACTGGGGAGAGGCCATTTACCTGCTCTCACTGTGGGGCGGGATTCACTCGGTTGTCCCAGCTGCAGACACACCAGCGAGTTCACACTGGGGAGAAACCGTTCACCTGCTCTCAGTGTGGGGAGGGATTCAGTCAGTTATCCAGCCTGCAGACCCACCAGCGAGTTCACACTGGGGAGAGGCCCTTCACCTGCTCTCAGTGTGGGGAGGGATTCAGTCAGTTATCCAGCCTGCAGGCACACCAGCGAGTTCACACTGGGGAGAGACCGTTCACCTGCTCTCAGTGTGAGAAGGGGTTCAGTCAGTTATCTAACCTGCAGACGCACCAGCGTGTTCACACTGGGGAGAGACCGTTCATTTGCTCTCAGTGTGAGAAGGGGTTCAGTCAGCTATCTAACCTGCAGACACACCAGCGAGTTCACACTGGGGAGAAACCGTTCATCTGCTCTCAGTGTGAGAAGGGATTCACTCATTTATCCAGCCTCCAGACGCACCAGCGAGTTCACACTGGAGAGAGACCATTCACCTGCTCTCAGTGTGGGAAGGGATTCACTGATTTATCCACCCTGCGGAGACACCAGCGAGTTCACACTGGGGAGAGACCATTTATCTGCTCTCAGTGTGGGAAGGGGTTCAGCCAGTTATCCAACCTGCAGGCACACCAGCGAGTTCACACTGGAGAGAGGCCATTCATCTGCCCTCAGTGTGGGGAAGGATTCACTCGGTCATCCAACCTGCAGACACACCAGCGAGTTCACACTGGGGAGAAACCATTCACCTGCTCTCAGTGTGGGAAGGGATTCACTCGGTTATCCAACCTGGGGACACACCAGCGAGTTCACACTGGGGAGAGGCCGTTCACCTGCTCTCAGTGTGGGAAGGGATTCAAAGTTTCATCCCACCTGCTGAGACACCAAAAAGTTCATGAGTGATTCCAGGAGTTTGGATTCTGCTGTCATTGTTTCTGCTCTCAATTACATCCAGGACTGCATTTTGTTCATTCTCACAGTTGGTCAATGGGGAGGGTCGGAGGGTTTCTTTCTGCTGGACTGGCCGGTCTCACCACTTTGCCTCCAGTGGGCTGATGCTCTTTGAGTCTTGTTGCGAATACCTGGTTTCAAATTTCACACGGATCACAGAGTGACAGGGTGTGAGGAAGTTAAGAGTCACTATTTCTGTTTGAAACTTCCCAAATGCTCATCCAATTTCCTTTGTAATTGTTTATTGTCTCCACTTCCTCCATCCTCGTAGGCAGCGAGTTCCAGGTCATTACCATTCACTGCATCAAAATATTCTTCCTCACATCACCCCCTGCATCTCTGACCCAAACCTTAAACCTATGACCCCCTCATCCTTGTCCCATCAACTCATGGGAACAGCTTTTCTTTGTCCACCTTATCTAAACCTGTCAGAATCTTGTCCACCTCCATCAAATCTCCCCTCAACCTCCTTTGTTCCAAGAGGAACAACCCCAGCCTGACATCGACAATAAAGAACAAACTAACAGAATATGTTAATACCTGAAATCAAATGGGAATGTTTAATTTCTGTTTGAAAGATATTGTGAATATATTGTCCTGGACAATAAAGGAATTGGAATAACTCATCTTGGGAGTGGTTGAATGAAATATATCAATCTGGAACTACCTACAGTCTTGTGAAAGTCTGGAATGTGTAGCTGGAAATCCCTCCCTCACAGTACTGTGGGTGTACTTACACCTCAGGCATTGTAGCAGTTCAGGAAGGCAGTGTTGGGGTTGACCATGGCCGAGGCAGCTACATACAGCCACATATTCTGTTATAATTGATTCATTGTTTGAAATTTACAAGCTGTGAGAACCTGTGTTTCGTTTGTTTTATGTGGATGTTTGTAGATGTGTTTATCATTGTTTTGGGCGACATTTGTTAAGGTTTATCTTCCTCGAGAATTAACTTTATCTTTAATTAAAGGCATTTCTGAAAGTTTAAAAACAGAACCACAAGAACGCTTAAGGAATTCATTCTGGTTGTTGTTGTAAAGCACATGCTAAGTTTCTCTGCTTGTGTGTGGATGATATTTGTGGGTTGCTTCAAGCTTTGAGGTTTTCTGTCTGTGATTTAAATCAAACAGATTTTTTTTAAAGTAAGTGTAATTGATAAAGTTTTTTTTTCAAAAGTTATGAACCTGGAACAATATTTACATGATGCCAGGATATTTTACTAAACATGCAGGAATGTTAATCCGGATACAATTCACACATGTGAGAATGAGAGTTTTAATTTGTAATGGTTATTTAAAATTTGGGACATGAGAAATGATTCTGACCAATCCTGTGTTGGATTAAACTTCCTGTCAGGTCCAAAGATTTATTGCTGACATAAGAATGGTTAAAATGCTGTGGGAATTATAAGTTGAAAAGGAGAGATTATTAAATAGAAATGATTCCCAGACCGTGTGGTCATTAGATTAAAACAAAGGAAGGGTGCTGACATCCATTTGAGAACTTTTAATCCACCCCTTTTCAAACTAAGGGAGTCTATGTCCAAAGAAAACCCCAAGGATGGTAGATGAGGGGGTCTGGAAAACATCATGATGGGGGCACCTATCTGTTCACAAGATGCTCACAAAGCCCCATGATGCCCAGATACTAATTTTATTGAACCTATAATGTATGTAATCTATCACCATTCTGATTGGATTGTGTCCAGCCGGGATGGGCTGAGTAACTGGATAAGAATTGATGATATTCTTTGTTGGGTGGAGTTACACATGGTCAGTCCCTGTGGCTTCTCCCCGCTGGCGTAACTCAATAAACTGTTTGTCGATTGAATCAGGTTTGAGTGTTGAATGATTCTTCTGAGTTCATTCCCCCCCAACACACTGGGTACATTGCAAATTCATCCTCGGGAGTGGCCTGATAGGCCGTGGTCCAGACTACATGTGGCCCTTGGGGGGCCTTTCATGAATCACATGTGTTTGCTTGTTGTAGATGCACATTCAAAATGGTTGGAAGCACAGATCATGAGTAATATTCCAGGGCAATTAGGACTAAAACTGGGCGGCATGGACAAGTTGGGCCGAAGGGCCTGTTTCCATGCTGTGAACCTCTATGACTCTAACTACCTTTTTTGTGGCCTGAAGTTCCCACAATTGGAAAGCAGCCAGATTAGTTAAATAGACAGCATTAATTGTGAGACAATTAAATAATAAATGATTCATTAATACAAATGTTATAAAGGCTGGAAATGTAAATTTGAACACAAGTTTATAACTTTTAGAATTGTAAACACATTAAGAATGGTTAAAATGCTGTGGGAATTATCAGATGTTCCCTTCCCATGCTGACAGAATAAAAAAAGCTGAAAGGACTTGTTAACCTTTACTGGAGGGAATGAATCGGCTCCTGTTCAAGATGTCTCAACATTGAATGACTGATGTGAACCAATTATCGGTCGACACTTTCTTTTCTCCCCCTTTCCATTTCTTTTCTCATTCTGGAGTTCAATTTTTAACTTCCAGGTCACCACTTGCTGCCTCAATAAAAATCCTCCTCACATTCTTCATGTCTCTCTAACCAGGTAATACAGTGCATTACTGTACGGCAGGGCAAGGTTTACAATTGGGGGAGAGAGAATTATGATGCGATTAGCCAAGAATTAGGGGGCATAAGTTGGGAACAGAAACTGTCAGGGAAAGGAACTAATGAAAAGTGGAACTTTTTCAAGGAACAAATACTGTGTGTCCTTGATAGGTATGTCCCTGTCAGGCAGGGAGGAAATGGCCGAGTGAGGGAACCATGGTTCACGAAAGAGGTGGAATGTCTTGTGAAAAGGAAGAGGGAAGCTTATGTAGGGATGAGGAAACAAGGTTCAGATGGCTCGATTGAGGGTTACAAGTTAGCAAGGAATGAGCTGAAAAAGGGGCTTAGGAGAGCTAGGAGGGGACATGAGAAGTCCTTGGCGGGTCAGATCAAGGAAAACCCCAAGGCTTTTTACTCTTATGTGAGGAATAAAAGAATGACCAGGGTGAGGTTAGGGCCGGTCAAGGACAGTAGTGGGAACTTGTGTATGGAGTCAGTAGAGATAGGCGAGGTGATGAATGAATACTTTTCTTCAGTGTTCACCAAGGAGAGGGGCCATGTTTTTGAGGAACAGAAGGTGTTACAGGCTAATAGGCTGGAGGAAATAGATGTTCTGAGGGAGGATGTACTGGCAGTTTTGAATAAAGGTCGATAAGTCCCCTGGGCCTGATGAAATATATCCTAGGATTCTTTGGGAGGCAAGGGATGAGATTGCAGAGCCGCTGGCTTTGATCTTTGGGTCCTCGCTGTCCACGGGGATGGTGCCAGAGGACTGGAGAATGGCGAATGTTGTTCCTCTGTTTAAGAAAGGGAATAGAAATGACCCTGGTAATTATAGACCGGTTAGTCTTACTTCGGTGGTTGGTAAATTGATGGAAAAGGTCCTTAGGGATGGGATTTATGACCATTTAGAAAGATGCGCATTAATCCGGGATAGTCAGCACGGATTCGTGAAGGGCAAGTCGTGCCTCACAAATTTGATAGAATTTTTTGAGGAGGTAACTAAGTGTGTTGATGAAGGTAGGGCAGTTGATGTCATATACATGGATTTTAGTAAGGGGTTTGATAAGGTCCCCCATGGTCGGCTTATGATGAAAGTGAGGAGGTGTGGGATAGAGGGAAAGTTGGCCGATTGGATAGGTAACTGGTTGTCTAACCGAAGACAGAGGGTGGTGGTGGATGGAAAATTTTCGGATTGGAGGCAGGTTGCTAGCGGAGTGCCACAGGGATCAGTGCTTGGTCCTCTGCTCTTTGTGATTTTTATTAATGACTGAGAGGAGGGGGCTGAAGGGTGGATCAGCAAATTTGCTGATGACACCAAGATTGGTGGAGTAGTGGATGAGGTGGAGGGCTGTTGTAGGCTGCAAAGAGACATAGATAGGATGCAAAGCTGGGCTGAAAAATGGCAAATAGAGTTTAACCCTGATAAATGTGAGGTGATTCATTTTGGTAGGACTAATTTAAATGTGGATTACAGGGTCAAAAGTAGGGTTCTGAAGACTGTGGAGGAACAGAGAGATCTTGGGGTCCATATCCACAGATCTCTAAATGTTGCCACTCAAGTGGATAGAGCTGTGAAGACGGCCTATAGTGTGTTAGCTTTTATGAACAGGGGGTTGGAGTTTAAGAGCCACGGGGTTATGCTGCAACTGTACAGGACCTTGGTGAGACCACATTTGGAATATTGTGTGCAGTTCTGGTCACCTCACTATAAGAAGGATGTGGAAGCGCTGGAAAGAGTGCAGAGGAGATTTACCAGGATGCTGCCTGGTTTGGAGGGTAGGTCTTATGAGGAAAGGTTGAGGGAGCGAGGGATGTTCTCTCTACAGTGGAGGAGGCTGAGGGGAAACTCAATAGAGGTTTATAAAATGATGAAGGGGATAGATAGAGTGAACGTGCAAAGACTATTTCCTCGGGTGGATGGAGTTATTACAAGGGGGCATAACTATAGGGTTCGTGGTGAGAGATACAGGAAGGATATCAGAGGTAGGTTCTTTACGCAGAGAGTGGTTGGGGTGTGGAATGGACTGCCTGCAGTGATAGTGGAGTCAGACACTTTAGGAACATTTAAGCGGTTATTGGATAGGCACATGGAGCACACCAGGATGATAGGGAGTGGGATAGCTTGATCTTGGTTTCAGATAAAGCTCGGCACAACATTGTGGGCCGAAGGGCCTGTTCTGTGCTGTACTGTTCTATTACACACATCATCAATCTGCTTATTTATGTCCAAATGTAAAGCTTTAACATGGCTGGCAGCTTGAAGATTTTCAGCTTTTTGTGTCCAGGACAGGAAGCAGTGAGCATGGATCTGTCAATCAGCCTCAATCAGCACCTTCAGGAGAATTGGGAGGGTGAATATTAGATACAGCAGAGTGAGAATGGAGGGAGAGTGTGTGGAATGGAGATTTATGATTTTTGGGGAATGAGAGAGGAAAGAATGTTCCATAGAAACTGGAATTGTCTGTTCTGAATTTCTATCCTGTACTGACACTGATGACTTTTGTAAACTCCTTTTACAGGATATCAGAGGGTGAGGATTTACAGACAGTGTTCCAGTGCGCTGAGTGTGGAAAGAGCTTTAACCAGTTACACAGCCTGAAAAAAACATCTCAGCATTCACAGTGGGGAGAGACTGTACCCATGTTCTGTGTGTGGATGAGGCCTCAACTGATAGCCAAACCTGGAGAGTCACAAGGACACCCGCACCATGGAGACACCGTGGAAATGTGGGGACTGTGGGAAGGGATTCAGGTTCCCATCTCGGCTTGAAGTTCATCGACACATTCATACTGGGGAGAGACCATTCACCTGTTGCGTGTGTGGGAAGGGATTCATTCAGTCATCTGACTTGCTGACACACCAGCAAGTTCATACCGGGGAGATGCCGTTCACCTGAAGCATGTGTGGGAAGGGATTCATTCGGTCATCCCACCTGCTGAGTCACAATCTCTCTCACACCAGTGAGAAACCCTTCAACTGCTCTGACTGTGGGAGTGACTTCAAAAGTTCTTGGGAACTGGTGTCCCATCAACGTGTTCACACTGAGGAGAGGCCGTTCAGCTGTTCTCACTGCACAAAGAGATTTAAAAGGTCATCCAACCTGCGGGTACATCAGCGAGTTCACACTGGAGAGAAACCATTCACCTGCGCCATGTGTGGCAAGGGATTCACTGCTTCATCCAGCCTCATGAAACACAAAGGTACTCACAGCAATGAGAGACCTTTTAAATGTGCTGATTGTGGGAGCGGCTTCAAAAGTACTGCAGTTCTTCGAGACCATGAGCGCATTCACACTGAGGAGAGACCGTTCAGCTGCTCACAATGTTCAGTGAGGTTTAAAAGGTCATCCACGCTGCAGAGACACCAGCGAGTTCACACTGGGGAGAAACCGTTCACCTGCTCTCAGTGTGGGAAGGGATTCACTGATTTATCCACGCTGCAGCGACACCAGCGAGTTCACACTGGGGAGAAACCGTTCACCTGCTCTCAGTGTGGGAAGGGATTCACTCGGTCGTCCGCCCTGCGCACACACCAGCGAATTCACACTGGGGACAGACCGTTAAGCTGCTCTGTGTGGGAAGGTATTAACTCGGTTATCCAGCTTGCTGAAACCCAAAGTCACTCACACCAAGTAGAGACCCTTTCAATGCTTTGAATGGGGGAGTGACTGTGCACAGTTCTGGTCACCCGATTATAGAAAAGATATTATTAAACTAGAAAGAGTGCAGAAAAGATTTACTAGGATGCTACTGGGACTGGATGGATTGAGTTATAAGGAGAGGCTGGATAGACTGGGACTTTTTTCTCTGGAGCGTAGAAGGCTGAGGGATGAACTTATAGCGGTCTATAAAATAATAAGGGACATTGATAAGGTAGATCGTCAATATCAAGGTAGGGGAGTCTAAAACTAGAGGGCATAGGTTTAAGGTGAGAGGGGAGAGATACAAAAGGGTCCAGTGGGGCAACGTTTTCACACAGAGGGTGGTGAGTGTCTGGAACAAGATGCCAGAGGTAGTAGTAGAGGCGGGTACAATTTTGTCTTTTAAAAAGCATTTAGACAGTTACATGGGTACGATGGGTATAAATGCGGGCAATTGGGACTAGCTGAGGGCTTTTAAAAAAAAGGGGCTGCATGGACAAGTTGGGCCAAAGGACCTGTTTCCATGCTGGAAAGCTCTATGACTTCACAAGGTCTGCAGAACTGATGTCCCACCAGTGCAGTCTCACAGAGGAGAGACTGTTCAGCTGTTCTCACTGCACAGAGGTTTTAAAGCTCATCAAACCTGTGGATTCACCAGTGAGTCCACACTGGGGAGAGACCATTCACCTGCTTTGTGTGGGAAAGGATTCACTCAGTTATCCACTCTGCTGACACCCCAGCGAGTTCACATCTTTCCTAAAGTGTGGGGCCCATATATAGGGTTCCATTTCAGAGGCATAGAATTGAAAAGCAGGGAGGTTATGGCCAACTTGTTTAGAACCAGGGTTAGAGTAAACTGGGAGCCCTGTCAAAATTAGTGATCTGCATTTAGAAGAAGGAAAGAGAGGCACTGGAGATGGAGCAACGTAGATTGACAAGAATAATCCCAGAGCTGAGAGCTTTTAACCCTCAGGAAAGTCTGAGGCTGCTTTTCCCTCGAAAAGAGAAGTCTGATGGGTGACTGAAATGTAATGGAGGACATGCCCTTGTCGACATCAAAGGTGATGAAGTGGAGATGGTTCGAGAGCTTCAAGTTTCGAGGTGTTCAGATCATCAACAACCTGTCCTGGTCCACCCATGCCCGGGTGGGGGAGATGGCCTGGGTAAGGTGCTCTGTCAGAGAGTCAGTGCAGGCTCAGTGGCCTCTTCTGCACTGTATGAGTGTGGAAGAGAGGAGACAGACATTTGGGGATTGCAAGCTGATCTGTGGGTCAAATGGGAAAAAAGGTTGTGAGTTCTCTGGTTCAGCCCCAGGCACTGACGAGGAGAAGGATGGAGTCATTGGCTAGGGGACAGCGTCTGTGTCTGACACAGAATATAAACGCTTCACTCTTCCCAGTGTTTGATCTGAGATTTCTGTTACTCAGGAAATATGTCAGACGCTCAATGTGAGAATTCAGAGTCAGTGGAGAGGGTCATGAGAAGTGATGTTGAGGGAGAGCTGCCTGCCAAACCCACTTCACCGATGGAGATTCTGATCACTGCTCTGAACACCTCCTTCTTTGGCTCGGTAAACTCAGTTCTATCTGATTTTAAAAAAATACTTTTCCAATTCAATCAAATCAAATCCAATTCAGAGTCTCAACAAGTTGAGACATTTCAGATCCAGGCTGACATAAGAACATAAGAACATAAGAAATAGGAGCAGGAGTAGGCCATCTAGCCCCTCGAGCCTGCCCCGCCATTCAATAAGATCATGGCTGATCTGACGTGGATCAGTACCACTTACCCGCCTGATCCCCATAACCCTTAATTCCCTTACCGATCAGGAATCCATCCATCCGCGCTTTAAACATATTCAGCGAGGTAGCCTCCACCACCTCAGTGGGCAGAGAATTCCAGAGATTCACCACCCTCTGGGAGAAGAAGTTCCTCCTCAACTCTGTCTTAAACCGACCCCCCTTTATTTTGAGGCTGTGTCCTCTCGTTTTAACTTCCTTACTAAGTGGAAAGAATCTCTCCGCCTCCACCCTATCCAGCCCCCGCATTATCTTATAAGTCTCCATAAGATACCCCCTCATCCTTCTAAACTCCAACGAGTACAAACCCAATCTCCTCAGCCTCTCCTCATAATCCAAACCCCTCATCTCCGGTATCAACCTGGTGAACCTTCTCTGCACTCCCTCCAATGCCAATATATCCTTCCTCATATAAGGGGACCAATACAGCTGCGGCCTCACCAATGCCCTGTACAGGTGCATCAAGACATCCCTGCTTTTATATTCTATTCCCCTCGCGATATAGGCCAACATCCCATTTACCTTCTTGATCACCTGTTGTACATGCAGACTGGGCTTTTGCGTCTCATGCACAAGGACCCCCAGGTCCCTTTGCACGGTAGCATGTTTTGATTTGTTTCCATTGAGATAGTAATCCCATTTGTTATTATTTCCTCCAAAGTGTATAACCTCGCATTTATCAACGTTATACTCCATTTGCCATATCCTCGCCCACTCACTCAGCCTGTTCAAATCTCTGACAAGACAGGGCAGGCGACCAAACCACCCTGTCCTGGGCCTGATCTACATGAGCCAAGCTGATTGGAGAAGGGGGAGGTTCCTCCTCCAAGACTTGAGCTCATTTGCATCCCAGCCAAAAGGCCGAGATGCCGCTTTAAAAAATTGCTTCATATGAAACATATGAAGCTTCAGTGTAACCTAATGACCTCAACCAAGCGCGGCCGACCATGGGCTGCCGACCATACTACACTTGATCTTAGCCAAAAGGCCGAGAAGCGATCATCTATCTGACGTTGCACACACACGTGATATCCCTCGGGAGATTTTGTTTCTTTAACTCTATTGTTGAGGGTTTTATGTGGATGGTTCCGGTGTGGGAGGGTGGATTTTATTGTTCCCGCCCACTGAATACCTCATCAGAACCGGGAACTGAAAGTGAAAGTGAGGAGCCAGGATTCCCGCCGGCTCTAATATAGAGTGTTGCCGATTCAAACATTCAGCCACCTCTGGGACATCACAGGATATCAGATGATGAATCAAACATCTATTCAGACATCATTCTTGACCAGCCATTTCAAACTGAAGATTCAGTGGTATGTTACCTTTTTCCCAAAAGGTCAAAGGATCCAGCGGCTGAAAAACAATCATCGCAATCGCATGCGATATGATGAGATTCAGCAAGAGGATGAGTTGTCAACTCTCTCTGTCTCAGTAAATGATTATGATCCAGCTGGCAAGACATATTCTCACAAGCTGAGCATTCTGCTTTACCAATGTGTCAATGGGGTGTGGTTTGTGAATGATGTGAAGACCCTCCAGGTCCCACACTCGGGGGAAGCTGAGATTAAAGATCTGATCCCCTGGTCAGAGCGAGATAAATACATCAGTGACGGCACAATGAAGCTGCACCTCATTGGACAGACCATCGAGGAGAAATTGGAGAAATGTCAGGGGATTAGGGCGAGATTGAATTGAGGTGTTCAAGCCATGAGGGGTTTGATAGGAGTAAATGGGGAGGAACTGTTCCAACCAGCAAGAGGGTTGGTAACCAGAGGATGAATGGATTTAAAATGTGCAAAGAAACAAGAGTCCAGATTGAGGAGATGTCTATTTGACACGGTAAGATGTGATCTGGTTGGTGCGCACTGCCTGAATGGGTTGTGGAATCAGATTCATTAATTAATTTTGAAAAAAACAATTCGATACATTCTTAAAGTGGCAAAATTGCAGGGCTATTGGGAAAGATTTGGGCTTAATTGGATAGCTATTTAAATCTCCATTTAGTTCAACAGGACAATAATGTATCGCTGGGGAGAAGGGCCGTAAAATCCTGGTTCCCATCCCTGGTTATTTTAAGTTGGGCCCTGTCTCAGTTATTATTATCTGTTATTATTACACCTGAGCCTTTTTGAACTACTCCAGACCCTGTCTGAGTTCCCATTGTTCACAGCTCTGTCTCAGTTACTGTGCCAGCCATGCCCCTATTTAAATTACTGCAGACCCTGCCTTTGTTAATACTGTTTCTGGACCATGTTCATATTTCAAAGCATAGAATCCCTCTCATGCAGAAAGAAGCCATTCAGCTCATCGAGCCTGCACTGACAATCCTCCCTAGGTCCTAGCCCCATAACCCCACATATTTATCCTGCTAATCCCCCTGACACTAAGGGGCATGGCCAATCAACCTAACCCACACATGTTTGGAGTGTGCAAGGAAACAGAAGCACCCAGAGGAAACCCAAGCAGACACGGGGAGAATGTGTAGACTCCGCACAGACAGTGACCCAAGCCGGGAATCAAACCTGGGTCCCTGACACTGTGAGGCAGCAGTGCTAACCACTATATTTATGTTAAACCAGGTTGTGTCTCAGTTTATGTTACACTAGACAATTGCTCTATTCTACATTTAACTCTCCTTATTAATAATTAGGCAAAACATCTCTCTGTTTAGACCACAGGAGGCCCTGGTTTTAATCCCACTAAAGATCAAGTCTCGATTTATACTTCATGTTTACACTTCACATCTCTCTTAGTTACTGTTACATTAGATTCTGATTCAGCTTACATTAGACTGGATATTCTGTTAAAACTGCACCAGACACATCTCAGTTTTAACTTTACAATTGACCCTTTCTCACTACTGCTGCTTTCAATCATGTTTCTCACTGTACGTAGGTCTGATTGGTCAGACCTGAATTTGACGTGACCATTTTTATATTGTATCTGCTGTAATAACTGACAAGGTCAAGGAAGTCAGACTAACATGTGATGAAAGAGGTCATTTTGTTTTCTGTATTAACCACATATATTAATCAAATTACTGTATGATGGGAGGAACCAGTCATGAAACAGATGATTGTACAATTGATGAACCTTGATTAAGTTATAAATAATGAATCAATAATCATATTGGAAAGACTGGATTTTCATCCAAAAATTGTTAAGTTGAATTATTGCATGTCTCTCTGTGTGAGAAACGGCAATTTCAGACAAACTATTCTAATAATGAAGGATCCCTGATAAAGGTCCCAAGGAATACAAAGAACAAAGAACAATACAGCACAGGAACAGGCCCTTTGGCCCTCCAAGCCCGCGCCGCTCCCGGGTCCAAACTCGACCATTCTTTTGTATCCCTCCATTCCCACTCTGTTCATGTGGCTATCTAGATAAGTCTTAAACGTTCCCAGTGTGTCCGCCGCCACCACCTTGCCCGGCAGCACATTCCAGGCCCCCACCACCCTCTGTGTAAAATACGTCCTTCTGATATCCGTGTTAAACCTCCCCCCACCTTCACCTAGAACCTATGAACCCTCGTGAACGTCACCACCGACCTGGGAAAAAGCTTCCCACCGTTCACCCTATCTATGCCTTTCATAATTTTATACACCTCTATTAGGTCAACACTCATCCTCCATCTTTCCAGTGAGAACAACCCCAGTTTACCCAGTCTCTCCTCACAACTAAGCCCTTATTATAATGGTACATTATAATCTTTAGTTTGATCCAGTGGATAGCGAGATAGTTCAAAATCAAGAGATTTTACTCTTTTGTATTCTTGTCTGATGTACTGAGGCTGGGTGGCCACTGTGCCTAAGAACTAATTGGATTTACCCGAGCAGCAGCTTGAGGTAATTATTAACTGAGGAAAAGGTTGACTCTGACACAGGGAGCTGGCCACTCAGGGGTGAAAAGTCAGGGCTCCGTAATGATTTGTTGCTGGCTGATTACTGAAGACACTCACTCGAGGCAAGAATCACATGTACATCTCAGCAAGTGGGATTGTGTCTGAGACAGAGTCTTGAGAGGGGAGCGCTGTGATGGATCAACACCTCGATAAAGTTGCAAAAATCATTGTCTGATTTGATTTGATTTATTATTGTCACATGTATTAGCATACAGTGAAAAGTATTGTTTCTTGTACGCTATACAGACAAAGAGTACCGTACGTAGAGAAGGAGAGGATGCTGAATGTAGTGTTACAGTCATAAGAGTTAGAATAAAGTTTTAGAAGCATAGAACAAGTAGAAGATAGAATTAGAGGGTATGCTGGGCACAGCTTGCAAGAAGTCGCCTCACTCCAGCACCATCTTGGAAATTTTCCTGAATTGATATGCAAATCTCTTTCCTTTAATAATAATTTTAATGTTAATTTAATGTTGTAAAATGTATTATTCAAAGAATCCTGTCCTGCCTTAATTAAGTCTTGTTTGAACAGACATTTTCTTTTCATGGGGTGTGGGTGTCACTGGCCAGACCAGTATTTTTATTACCTGTTCCTAATTGCCCTTGAGGTGGTGGTGAGCTGCCTTCCTGAACCGCTGCAGTCCCTGTGGTTTGAGGGACACTCGCAGTGCTGTTAGGGAAGGGATTTACTAAGTCATTCGCAGATTTCATCCGGCCTCGGCATTCTGCTACGGGGGGGCAACTTCACCGTCTCCTAAGTTAAGGAGGTGGTGGGAGGACGCCTCCTCGTAGCAGACGTCACGTACAAAAACTGCCCTCTCAGGCTGATTAATGTGTATGCCCCTGCCGTCAAGACCGAGCGGCTGGCACTTTTTGAACAGCTGCCACTGCTACTCACCACCTCCAGGCCAATCATACTGGGTGGGGACTTTAACTGTATCATTGACAAGGCCGGCCGATCCAACAGGGCCGAAAGTAAACTGGACGCTACGTCCAGAGCCCTGCTGGAAACAGTCAAAGATGCCAAGCTGCTCGACGTCTTCAGCGATCCAGCAGACGGAGGGCAGCGTAGATACACGTGGTCGCGGCCAGACGGGTCTGTCCGCTCCAGGATCGACTTCATGTTTGCATCCCGCGCTCACGGTCAGGTCCACCGACGTCAAGCCGGTGTTCTTCTCTGATCACTGCCTCCTGCTGGCAGACTGTCAGCTGGAGCAAAACCAGAAAGTGGGCAGGGGGTCCTGGAAGCTTAATGTAGAACTGTTGACCCCAGAGAACCTCGAGGAACTCAAGAGGGTTTACCACGGTTGGAGAACCGTGAAACCCTTCTTTGAGTCTCCATCGCTCTGGTGGGAAACCATCAAGGGCAACATCAAGA
Organism: Mustelus asterias; assembly: GCF_964213995.1. Classification (NCBI taxonomy): domain Eukaryota; kingdom Metazoa; phylum Chordata; class Chondrichthyes; order Carcharhiniformes; family Triakidae; genus Mustelus; species Mustelus asterias. The sequence goes on along the minus strand of NW_027590122.1, from coordinate 2,202,436 downwards.
GGTTCTTTATCCGAAAAGGGGTTTAGAAGGCCAGGGAGAGACGGGGGGAAATGTCCCGACTCCAGAAAAGCATGCAGGAGCTACTCCAACTGCAGTCGATGGGGGTTGATGTCAAGGAGGACCTCCGGGAGGTGAAGAGCCAGTAAGCCTCGCTCTTTGCCTCAGAGGCCTCCAAGGTTATCTTCCGGTCCAGGGTCCGCTCCGTGGAGCAGGACGAAACGTGCTCGCGCTTCTTCTTCCAGAAGGTGCACAGAGAAACCTCTGTGATCACAAGCCTGAAGGAAGAAGATGGCTCTGTAGGGTCATCGCAGTCTGACATCCTGAGGATTTGCAAATCCTTCTATGCCGGACTGAATGACCTGAAGCCAACAGACAGCACGGCCTCCCAGTCTTTCCTGTCGTCTATCACACAAGTCTTGGACGACGGCGAGCGGGAGAGCCTGGACAGACCGGTAGCTCTGGATGAGCTGACAAAGGCAGTCGAGTCCCTTCAGAAGGGTAAAACTCCCGGTAGCGACGGCTTACCGGCTGCGCTTTACTCGGCATTGTGGGACTTGACGGGCCCGGACCTCCTGGAAGTATACGAGAGTATGCTTCTGGAAGGCAGCATGTCAGAATCCATGAGGAAAGGCATCATTACCCTCATCTACAAGCAGAAGGGGGAAAGGGGAGAAATTAGAAATTGGAGACCTATTTCACTATTGAATGTGGATTACAAGATTCTGGCCAAGGTCATCGCCAACCGGGTCAAGTCTGTTCTGGGGTCAGTGATCCATCCTGATCAAACCTGTGCTGTACCCGGCAGGAAGATCTCTGATAGCCTCGCGCTACTCAGGGATACGATCGCCTACGTGCAGGACAGGCAGGTGGACACCTGCCTCATCAGTCTAGACCAGGAGAAGGCGTTTGACAGAATATCGCACAGCTACATGATGGATGTGCTCTCCAAAATGGGCTTTGGGGAGGGAATCTGCAATTGGATCCAACTGCTCTACACAGACATCAGTAGCGCAGTTTCAATCAATGGGTGGGAATCAGATATGTTTCAAATCAGGTCTGGAGTCAGGCAGGGCTGCCCTCTCTCCTCCGTCCTTTTTGTGTGTTGCATTGAACCCTTTGCCGAGGCCCTCAGAAGCGACCCAGGCATCAAAGGGGTTACAATCCCAGGCAGCGGAGGGACGCAAGTTAAAGCCTCCCTCTACATGGATGACGTGGCTGTCTTCTGCTCGGACCCCTCGTCTGTTTGTAGGCTCCTTCGAGTCTGTGAGCAGTTCGAGCTGGCCTCGGGGGCCAAAGTCAACCAGGGTAAGAGTGAGGCCATGTTCTTTGGGAACTGGCCTGACACATCCTTTATCCCCTTCACCATTAGGGCAGACTACCTCAAGGTGCTGGGGATATGGTTTGGAGCGGCAGGGGCATGCGCCAAAAACTGGGAGGAGCGCATCGCCAAAGCCAGACAAAAATTGGGATTGTGGGAGCAACGCTCCCTCTCCATTACTGGGAAGAACCTTGTGATCCAATGTGAGGTTCTGTCCGTGTTGTTGTACGTGGCGCAGGTGTGGCCTCTCCCCAAGTCCTGCGCAACAGCAGTGACCCGGGCCATCTTTAAGTTCATCTGGAGATCAAAGATGGATCGTGTCCGGAGGGAGGCGATGCACAAATCTCCAGAGAATGAAGGGAAAAACGTTCCCAACGCCGCCCTCATCCTGATGGCCACCTTTGTGTGCGGCTGCATCAAGCTGTGTGTAGATCCTCGGTACAGTAACAGCAAGTGCTACTATTTTTTGAGGTTCTACCTGTCCCAAGTGTTGCGGAGGATGGGTCTGGCCACATTGCCGCGGAACGCTCCAAGTAGTTGGACCGTACCGCAGCACCTGTCCTTCGTGGAGAAATTCTTCCGGAAACACACCTTTGACCACATGGCTATCAAACAGTGGTCAGCACGTAATGTCCTTGAGGCCCTGAGAGAAAAGGAGACGGCAGATCCTGTCGGATGGTTCCCTGAGCGGACTGTCAATGTCATTTGGCAGAATGCCTCATCACCAGAACTCACAAACAAGCACCAAGACCTGGCCTGGCTGGTGGTGAGAAGGGCACTCCCCGTCAGATCCTTTATGCACGCCCGGGGTCTCAACCTCATCGCACGCTGTCCTCGAAGCGGCTGCGGGGCTGATGAGACGGTCGCACACCTCCTTGTGGAATGTGCCTTTGCAAAGAAGGTCTGGAGTGAGGTGCAGTGGTATTTGTCGCGGTTCGTCCCGGGCAGCTCGGTGACGCAGGACTCTGTGCTCTACGGGCTGTTTCCGGGGACGCACACCGAGACAAATATCAACTGCTGCTGGAGGGTCATCAACTCGGTGGAGGACGTGCTTTGGTCCGCCCGAAACTTGCTGATCTTCCAGCTGAAAGAATTGTCCTCGACCGAGTGTTGCAGACTGGCACATTCCAAGGTCCAGGACTCTGTGCTCAGGGACGCGCTCAAGCTTGGGGCAGCCGCCGCCAAGGCACAATGGGGAAAGGCCACCGTGTAAAGCGTCTCAACCGAGGCAGACCGAGGGCCGGGTAACTGCAGAATACCCTCGGCCTGCGTAACTGTGTGCCAACCTGATAAATAACGGCACACAGTAAACTCTGATGAATGTACATAGTTTTAAGTAATGAAATGTAATGAATGTAATGTTTTGTCAATAAGCACTGTATTGTACTGTAAAAATGATTCTTTTTTGCACTGTTTATGACTTTTGGATCTGTCATTTTGCAATGTTTTATTGGAGAGTTTTTTTTGTGAATAAAGTATATTTTTGAAATAAAAAAAAGAGTGTTTGTAATCTCTGTCTCACTGTCTCGGTAATGGGGGCAATTTCCAGCGTTTTCCGTTTTATGTCAACCAGAGAATGTGTAAGAATTGTCACACCCGAAACAGATGTCTCTTACTCAGGGCACCCCAGCTCGGGTCTCGTTGGGGGGGCGGGGGGAGGGGGGGCGGGGGGTAACGTTCACAATTTTGTGTTTGTGTCTGGTGCGAATAATACTTTGGATTAAACGGAGAAGTTTTTTAAACTGAGGAGAGTAGCTGCATTTGGGCGCTGACTTTAAACAACATTAACAAGCCCGGGCTGCTGGAGAAACATTTAGGGATTTGTGAGCAGTCAGTTCCGGCTGGTTTGAAGTGAAATCCTGTCGGTGCTGCGGCAAATCTGAACTCAAACCAGACAAACTGGAACCGCTGGGTTAGAGATTCCGGGTGTTGGGATGTGGAGGCTGGGGGAGGGGGAGATGGCGGTAAAACTCTGAGTCTGAGTTTCGAGCGGGATGTGAGCAGGAGAAAGGGAAGGAATGACAGTTAATGTGGGAGTCAGGGACAATAGCAGAAGGTGGGAAGCTCTGGAAAGGAGCACGGAGGGTAAAGGCCATCAAAGAATGCTTGTTTAAATGAAGATAAAAGCAAAACACTGCGGATGCTGGAATCTTAAACAGAAAATGCTGGAAAATCAAAGCAGGTCTGACAGCATCTGTGGAGAGAGAATGGAGTTAATGCTTCCAGTCTGGATGATCACAGATGCGACCAGACCTGCTGAGGTTTTCCAGCACTTTCTGTTTTTGATTAACTGAAGGTTCAGCAGGGAAAGAAGCAGCGAACTGAACACACTGAACCCAAGGGGAGGGGTTGACCCAGGATAAGGGACAGGCGCAGCTCAGTTAGGCTCTGCAATGTCCATCAACACATCCACATTGAGACCTTCGAGCGCCAAGGGGGAGGGGAAGGAGAAACTATTTGGGACACAGCAGGAGGTCACCCCTCCCCCCACTCTGGGGTTCCACATCCCTCCCACACCTGGACAGGGTTGGCTCAAGGTGCAGGAAGCTGCAAGCTGAGAGGCTGAGCTGTGAACTGGGCCGGGTTGGGGATTTGAGTGACAGTCCTGGGGCTATTTCAGGACAGGAACTGCCACAGATTCCCCCTTTTTCCTGGGACGTTTCAGTGGAGCTGTGTTGGTGAGTGTTTGTAATCTCTGTCTCACTGTCTCGGTAATGGGGGTGGGTTGTAGATTGCTGTGAGTGTTAGACTAAATAACCTCTCCTCATGCTGCCAGTTCCAGTCTGCAGACTCCATTTCTCAGTCCAGTTTGCTGCTCTGTCTCTCTGTACTTTGCTGCAGTGCTCCACATTCTGAGCAACATCCAGCCCATTGTTATCACCCGAAATTTGCGGCAAACTCCCTTCACTGTGGCACAGTGGTTAGCACTGCTGCCTCACTGAGTCTGGGTTCGATTCCAGCGGTGGGTGACTGTCTCTCTGGAGTTTGCACAGTAAGAAGTCTCAGAACACCAGGTTAAAGTCCAATAAGTTTATTTGGAATCAAAGCAAATTACTGCGGATGCTGGAATTTGAAACTATGTTCTGTGGAACATCGTTTCCTCACTTGTTCCTGTGCAGCAGTAAATCCTCATCCTGAACACTTTCCCTCCTCCCTGTCCTGCAACCAACTCCCACACTGACCAACCAGCTCATATTTCAATGGATTGTCCCATGACTCCAGTGTGCCAGGCTGCATGGCGTATGGGCGCTGTTTCACCCATAAGATGGATCTGTGCAGCACCCTCTTCCAACTGTTCTGGCTGCCAACCAGCCCCTGTCCACCCACACAGTTCCAGCAGCACCGCACACAATACTGCTCACCTGCTTCGACAGACTCATGAAGGATGTCCTTTCATTTTCTCAGAGAGTTGGTCAGCCTGGCAAACCCAGTGTGAAATATCTTCACAAATCTTTTCTCCCACCCTCTATTCTGGCTGGGTTCAATTCTCTTTTGTACAGAGTGAAAATAAAATCAATTATTTTCTCTCCTGGTCACTGCAGGGAGCTGCAGCTTCTTATTGGGGGTGTTGGGACCTCCAGCGGGTGTTTGTGAATCCTCCCCGCCCACCTCCCAGGGTTTCCTTCCTTCCCAGAGATCAGGGTCCTCATTGATTTGAGGCCAAAGTGTAACCTCTTATTTATTGTCCCCCTCCCCCATCCTCTGATGTGAACCATCCTCCAGTGGCTGAGCCAGGATGGGGCCGTTAACCTGGGCCTGTTCCCGGGAGGGAGGGAGGGAGGGAGAAGCCCCGCAGCTACAAACCAGGGAGCTGACAATGATTCTGAAGGGTTTGCGGATCCACAAAGTGTTTCCAAATCCTCCCAGCCACCGCCTAACGCTGACTCCGCTTCTCCGGGACAAACAAGCGCCAAGAACAGCAATGACACTGCGCATGCTCCACATCATAATGCCCGGGGACTGATTGACGGCAACTCCGGACCAATAGGAAGAGGGGGCGGGGCTGGAGGTCCGAGCGGGAGCGGCTGGTCCTCCAACCAATCGGAGTGAATGAGGGGCGGGACCTGAAGCATGCGCAGTGAGGGTAATGGCGACAGACGGTTTAGAAAATTGAACAACATCAACTATCTCCCTCTGTTAAGACCCGAGAATGAAGCCCAGCAGGACCCGAGAATGAAGCCCAGCAGGACCCGAGGACTCATCAGCCCACAGCTCCAACAGTTTGCTGAGGACCACTTCCCTGGGAATTGTGCTTTTTCAGAGTTCATCCCACACTTCTGTTTTCTGATTTCCAGCTGTTTCTGAGTTTTAACTGTATCTCTATTGTGAACATCGAGGCAAAATACTTGTTCAATTCATCTCCCAGCTCCTCATTTTTCATCATCAATTCCTGGACTCACTTTCTATTAGACAGTTAAGAAATGAGGTCGAGCAAGTGACTGAAGTGTCAGTCAGGGAGCACTATTGGGAGCACCAATAGTTTCAAAATAGTTCAGGAAAAAGATAGGACAGGTCCACAGGTCAAGGCCCTAAACTGGAGCAGGGCCACTTTTATGTGCATTAGGCAGAATCGAGCAGATGTCGATTAGGTGAGTTTGTTTGAAGGGAAAGGAATGACTGGGAAATAGGAGGTTTTAAAAAAGTGTGATATCAAGAATCCAGGGGCATTATATTCCTGTTAAGATGCAGGGAAAGAATGGTGAATTTAGGGATCTCTGGCAGACAAGGGACATTGAGGCTCTGGTCAGGTAAAAGAAGGAAGCATACATTGGGTTTCGGCAATCGGGGACAAGTGAATCACTCTGACGATAAAAAGTGTAAGAAAATACTGAAGAGGGAAATCAGGAGGACAGAAAGAGGGTATGATATGGATCTGGCAGGTAAGATTAAAGAAAATTCCAAGAGGTTCTATAGCTATATTAAGAGTAAAAGGGTGGCTAGAGAGAGAATAGATCCCCTTAAAAATCAGTATGGCCATCTGTGTGTGGAGCCGCAGGAGATGGGTGAGATTTTTAATGAATACTTCTCCTCTGTGTTTACTGCGGAGAGCACCATGGGTGCTAAATAAATAAGGGAAACAAGTGGTGATGTCTTGGGCACACGCATGTTACTTGGGAGGAGGTATCTGCAGCCTTATAAAAGCAAATTACTGCGGATGCTGGAATCTGAAACCAAGAGAGAAAATGCTGGAAAATTTCAGCAGGTCTGGCAGCATCTGTAAGGAGAGAAAAGAGCTGATGTTTCTTGTCTCGATGACCCTTTGTCAAAGCTCTGAAACATCAGTTCTTTTCTCTCCATGCAGATGCTGCCAGACCTGCTGAGAATGGGGAGAGAGTGTGTGGGATGGAGATTTACAGCTTTTGGGGAATGAGAGAGGAAAGAATGTTCCATAGAAATTGTCTGTTCTGAATTTCTATCCTGTACTGACACTGATGACTTTTGTAAACTCATTTTACAGGATATTGAAAGAGGAATCACAGGCCGAAATCTCAGACGTCACGTCTCGATCTGACAGAGTCATATCCCTTGGGACCTCAATATCATCGGACTTTGAATCCAGAAGGAGAAATGATTGTTCAGCCTGTCGATTTGAAAAGATTTGAAATGTCTGTGTGAGTGAAAAAGCATCAACACACTGCCACACTTGAGTGAGTGTGTTCCAATGCACTGACTAAAGAGCTTTAACCAGTTACACAGTCTGAATAAATATCACACCATTCACAGCGGGGAGAGACTGTAATCTTGTTCTGTGTGTGGACGAAGTTTCAACTAATTGTTCACCCAAGAGAGAGGTAAGGACACCTGCACCATGGAGAAACCATGGAAATGTGTGGACTGTGGGAAGAGATACAGAGCCCCATCTCTGCTGGAAGCTCATCGGCGCAGCCACACTGGGGAGAGACCATTCACCTGCTCTCAGTGTGAGAAGGGATTCATTCAGTTATCTACCCTGCGGACACACGAGCGAGTTCACACTGGGGAGAAGCCATTCACCTGCTCTCAGTGTGGGGAGGGATTCACTTGTTCATCCAACCTGCGGACACACCAGCGAGTTCACACTGGAGAGAGGCCATTCACCTGCTCTCAGTGTGGGAAGGGATTCACTTGTTTATCCACCCTGCGGACACACCAGCGAGTTCACACTGGGGAGAGGCCATTCACCTGCTCTCAGTGTGGGAAGGGATTCACTTGTTCATCCAACCTGCGGACACACCAGCGAGTTCACACTGGGGAGAGGCCGTTCACCTGCTCTCAATGTGGGAAGGGATTCACTTGTTTATCCACCCTGCGGACACACCAGCAAGTTCACACTGGGGAGAGACCATTCACCTGCTCTCAGTGTGGGAAGGGATTCACTTGTTTATCCACCCTGCGGACACACCAGCGAGTTCACACTGGGGAGAGGCCATTCACCTGCTCTCAGTGTGGGAAGGGATTCACTTGTTCATCCAACCTGCGGACACACCAGCGAGTTCACACTGGGGAGAGGCCGTTCACCTGCTCTCAATGTGGGAAGGGATTCACTTGTTTATCCACCCTGCGGACACACCAGCAAGTTCACACTGGGGAGAGACCATTCACCTGCTCTCAGTGTGGGAAGGGATTCACTCGGTTATCCAACCTGCAGACACACCAGCGAGTTCACACTGGGGAGAAACCATTCACCTGCTCTCAGTGTGGGAAGGGATTCACTTGGTTATCCAACTTGCAGGCACACCAGCGAGTTCACACTGGGGAGAGACCGTTCACCTGCTCTCAGTGTGGGAAGGGATTCACTCAGTTATCCCACCTGCAGAGACACCAGCAAGTTCACACTGGGGAGAGACCGTTCACCTGCTCTCAGTGTGGGAAGGGATTCACTCGGTTATTCCACCTGCAGGCACACCAGCGAGTTCACACTGGGGAGAGACCATTCACCTGCTCTCAGTGTGGGGAGGGATTCACTCAGTCATCCAGCCTGCGGGCACACCAGCGAGTTCACACTGGGGAGAGGCCGTTTACCTGCTCTCAGTGTGGGAAGGGATTCAGAGTTTCATCCCGGCTGCTGAGACACCAGCGAGTTCACGAGTGATTCCAGGGGTTGGATTCTGCTGTTATTGTTTCTGCTCTCAGTTGCATCCAGGATTGCATTTTGTTCATTCTCACAGTTGGTCAATGGGAAGGGTCAGAGGGTTTCTTTGTGCTGGACTGGCTGGTCTCAGCCTCCAGTGGGCTGATGCTCTTTGAGTCTTTTTGCAAATACCTGGTTTCAAATGTCACAAGGATCACAGAGTGACAGGGTGTTAGGAGGTTTCGAGATATTTAGAGGAAAACAGAGGTTGGCATTGCAAAGGTACATTTCTGAATGGAGGGCTGTGACAAGTGACATTCCTCAGGGATCAGTGCTGGGACTTTTGCTGTTTGTAATATATATATAAATGATTTGGAGGAAAATGTAACTGGTTTGATTGGTCAGTTTGCGGATGACACAAAGGTTGGTGGAATTGCGGATAGCGATGGGGACCGGCGGAGGATACAGCAGGATATCGATCAGTTGGAGACTTGGGCGTAGAGATGGCAGATGGAGTTTAATTCAGACAAATGTGAGGTAATGCATTTTGGAAGGTCTAATACAGATGGGAAATATACAGTTATCGGCAGAACCCTTCAGAGTATTCATAGGCAGAGGGATCTGGGTGTACAGGTACACAGGTCATTGAAAGTGGCAATGCAGGTGGAGAAGTTAATCAAGAAGGCATATGGCATGCTTGCCTTCATCGGCCGGGGCATTGAGTTTAAAAATTGGTAAGTCATGTTGCAGCTTTATAGAACCTTAGTTAGACGGCACTTGGAATCTAGTGTTCAATTCTGGTCACCACACTACCAGAAGGATGTGGAGGCTTTGGAGAGGGTACGGAAAATATTTATCAGGATGTTGCCTGGTGTGGAGGGCATTAGCTATGAGGAGAGGTTGGAGAAACTTGGTTTGTTCTCACTGGAACAACGGAGGTTGAGGAGGGCAACCTGATAGAAGTCTACAAGATTATGAGGGGCATGGACAGAGTGGATAGTCAGAAGCTTTTTCCCAGGGTGGAAGAGTCAATTACTAGGGGCATAGGTTTCAGGTGTGAAGGGCATGGTTTAAAGGAGATGTACGAGGCAGGTTCTTTACACAGAGGTTGGTGGGTGCCTGGAACTCGTTGCCGGGGAAGGTAGTGGAAGCAGATACGATAGTGACGTTAAGATGTGTCTTGACAAATATATGAATAGCATAGGAATAGAGGGATATGGTCCCCGTAAAGGTAGGGGGTTTTAGTTCAGACGGGCAGCATGGTTGCTACAGGCTTGGAGGGCCAAAGGGCTTGTTTCTGTGCTGTAATTTTATAGAGAATATAATAGAATCCCTACAGTACAGAAGGAGGCCATTCAGCCCATCGAGCCTGTTCCGACCACAATCCCACCCAGGCCCTACTCCCGTAAACTCACATTTACCCTGCTAATCCCCCTGACACTCGGATCAATTTAGTATGGCCAATCAACCTAACCTGCACATCTTTGGACATTTATTGGTGAAACGAACAATGCAATAACACGAAGGGCCGATAGTTAACAGTGCTATAAAACAGGTGGATGTGATCGTCAACAGAGCCCAATTCCCTAAACCTTTCTCATATAGACTTTCACCCGTGCCCTCCTGGCCACCCCACAACATCTCCATCTCCCGTGGTCCAGCGCCACATCAACACGTCCCCCCAGGATGCACATCAGAACTGGAGGCAGCCAGCTGCACTCCGCACCCATTTGCCTGTGATGCCGCTGGCAGGCGTCTGCTGGAGAGCTGGGACCCAGAGGGGTCCAGCCGTCTTCCTGGTGATATAGATGTATCCTTGCCTTGCTGTTCACCCTGCTGCTCTTGAGATGCACCGGTGTCAGGAAAGGGGGAGTCGGAAAGCCCTGCATCCCATCGGCCGGAATCCCCCGGGTGGAAGGCCCCAGCACCGTCCCCAGGCCCCCCTCCTCCCTCGAGGCGCCAATGGACCCCTGGGTCACTCCGTGGGACGGTGAAGCTAACTAGGGGGAGGGAGTGGTGATTGGGAAATTCTGCAGGGGTGGTGATTGAGGAGGGGGCTCGGGCCGGGGGGGAGCTCTGCAGGAGTCCTGATGGGGGAGAGAGCTGGTGATTGGGGAAACTCTGCAGGGGTGGTGATTGAGGAGGGGGTTAGCGGGGGGAGCTCTGCAGGAGTCCTGATGGGGGAGGGAGCTGGTGATTGGGGAAACTCTGCAGGGGTGGCGATCGGGGAGGGGGCGAGAGGGGGAACTCTGCAGGGATGCTGATTGCGGGGAGGGGTTGGTGATTTGGGGGAAACGCTACAGATGAGGAGATTGGTGGGGCGATTTCTGTGGGGAGGGGGGGATGTCCACTGAAGCTGGAAACTGGGAGGATGGAGCGCATGAACAATGACACCCCTCCAGATCAGCAGCTGGCTTCCCCAGCAAGTTTAGGTTCCTCCCCTTCCTCCTGCAGTGAGGATTATATTGTGACTGTTTTTGACTCAGTGCCACAAGATTTTTTTTTTAATTTGCCCAAGAAACGAGTTTGAAACTTTTCTCACTCATTCAGCACTTCGAATTTTTTTCATGAAATTCCACCCGATGTCTTTTGGTTAAAAACCAGTGGAAACAGACATGCATTTTATCAAAACCTCTCAAAAGTTTGAATATCTCTATTAAATCTTTCCTTAACCTTTCCTGCTCTATAGAGTGCAATTCCAGCTTCTCTAATCTCTCCATATGGATTATCCATTCTGAGGTCCCTCGTATCACAGATGCCCATCTTCAGCCAATTCGATTCACTTCAAGGGATATCAATAAACAGCTGAAGGCAATGGATAAGGAAAAATCCAAACTGGCCAACTGCCCTCCAATGTCTCTCGTCTCGATCATCAGCAAAATGATGGAAGATGTTGTTGCCAACGGTGCGATCAAGCAGCATTTATACAGCAATAACCTGCTCACTGATGCTCATTTTGGGTTCCACCTTGGACCACTCACCTCCTGCCTCATTTACAGCCTTTGTCCAAACATGGACAAAAGAGTTGAACTGGGTGATGTTGGAGTGATTGCCATTGACATCAAGGCAGCATTTGACTGTGCGTGGCATCAAGCAACCCGATTAACATTGAAGTCAATGGGAATCGGGGGGAAACTCTCCACCGGCGAGAGCCACATCCCGCACAGAGGAGGATGATCGCGGTTGTTGGAGGCCAATCACCTCAGCCCTAGGGTAGTGTCCGAGGCCCATCCATCCTCAGTTGCTCCACCAATGACCCTCCCCCCATCATAGAGTCAAAAGCGGAGCTGTTCATTGATAATTGCAGTCCTCATGACTGAGAATGATACCAGGGATGAGGAATTTCTTTTATTCTTTCAGGGGATGTGAATGTGACTGGCAAGGCCAACATTCATTGTGCATCACTGATTGCCCTTGTGAAGAAAGTGAGCCACTTTCTTGAATTGCTGCAATCCATCTGGTGTAGGTATACCCACAACGCTGTTAGGGAGTTCCAGGAATTTGATGCAGTGACAGAGAAGGAATGGTGATTGATTTTCAAGTCAGAATGGTATGTGATGTGGAGTACAATTTGCAGATGGTGGCATTCCCAAACGCTGGCTGCACTTGTTTTTCAAGTGGTAGAAGTTAGGGTTTGGAACATGCTGTGAAAATAGCCTTGGTGATTTCTTGCAGTGCATCTAATCTGTGGGATACACTGCCACCATTATGGGCTAATGGTGGATGTTTAAGGTGGTATTTGAGATGCTGATCAGGCGAGCTACTTTGTCCTGGATAGGATCTACAAAATTGTTGCAGATACACTCATCCAGGTAGGGAATATTCCACCTTACTCCTGATTTATACCTTGTGAATCATGGCAAGCCTTTGGGGAGTCATTAAGTGAGTAACCTGCCACAAAACTCCCAACCTCTGATCTGCTCCTGTAACCACAGTATTTAAATGACTGGTCAATGGTAACCCCAAAGTTATTGCTGGTGGGACATTCACTGATGGTAATGCCATTGAATATCAAGGGAAGATGGTTAGATTTTCTTGCTGGAAATAGATATTTCCTGATAATTATGTGGTGTCAGTATGAATTGACAATCAGCTCCAACCTGAATGTTGTCCTGGTCCTGCGCTGCATGCGGGCAGCTTCAGTATTCAGAGTTGTGAATGGTAATATACACTGCAATCATCAGTGAACATCCCCGTTTCCGACCCTACGGTGGGGAGACGGTAATTAATGAAGCCGCTGAAAATGATTAGGCCCAGGAGACATGAGGAACAACAAAATATATTTATATAGCGCCTTGAAATAATAAAACATCCAGGGAGCATTGTAAAATAAAGTATGATATTGAGCCACAAAGAAGATATTAGGTTAGATGACCAAAAGTTTGGTCAAAGTGGTCGATTTTAAGTGGTGTGTTAAAGGAGAAAAGCGAGGTGGAGAGTTGGAGACGTGTAGGGATGGTATTCCAGAGGTTGGAGCCTAAGCAACTGAAGGTAGAGCTTGCAATGGTGAAGCAAGGGCAGGGACAAACTAAAGACCAGAATTAGAGCAGTGTAATATATTGAGGGTTGTGGGGCTTATCGGAGATTATAGATATTGGGACAGGCAAGGTCATGGAGTGATTTGAAACCAAAGATGAGAATTTTAATATTAAGTTGTTGCTTTACTGGGTGGATCATCGTGCACAAGGGTGATAGTGGAATAACACTTAATGTGAGTTTAAACATGGCCAGCAGAGTTTTAGATGAACCCTGCAGTGACCCTTGCAGTGATGACTGACCTCCAACAACCACAGCCATCCTCATCTGTACCTGGTATATCCCCAACCGGTGGAGAGTTCCCCCCGCCCCCCAACTCCCACCGATTCCAACCCTGTGTAGGTCCCTTTCTGCCACACTCAGTCAAATGGTGTCTTGATGGATTTTCTTTGTTTTTTTTTGTTTAAAGAAAGCAAAATTTTCTTTGCTCTTTGTTCTGTTTGGAACATCCCAAATGCCCATCCAATTTCCTTTTTAATTGTTTATTGTCTCCATTTCCTCCACCCTTGTAGGCAGCGAGTTCCAGGTCATTACCATTCGCTGCATCAGAATATTCTTCCTCACATCTCCCCCGCCCCCCCCCCCCCACCCCTTGCATCTCTGACCCAAAACAAGAAATCTGTGTCTCCCCTCGTCCTTGTCCCTTCAGCTACTGGGAACAGCTTTTCTTTGTCCACCTTATCTAAACCTGTCAGAATCTTGTCCACCTCTATCAAATCTCCCCTCAACCTCCTTTGCTCCAAGGAGAACAACCCGAGCCTGACATTGACAAAGAACAAACCAACAGAATATGTTACTGTCTGGAATCAAATGGGAATGTTTAATTTCTGTTTTAAAGATATTGTGAATATATTGTCCTGGACAATAAAGGAATCAGCTATAACAGAGCTAGAAGAAGACAGTTTCAATGTGGAATTGAGTGGAATATTCTCTCTGGATTTAAACAATGGAAGAACTACAAACATGGAAGAAAATAAATTTCAAAATGTGAACTCTGAACAGATTGTTTTCAAAATAGAACTTGACACTTCACAAATGAACAGCAATGAAGACTCTCCTTTTGCAGGAGGAACTTTGGATTATAATTATTGTAAAAAGAAAACTTTCAGAAAAGACTGCAAGCAGTAATTTCCATCTTCAGTGGACTGAGATTCCTGGACATGGAACCCAGCAGTGTGCTGTTACCAAGCTGGACTTGTGAATGTGAAGTGGACAATGGAGGGATTATTGTGTCTGTTGCAGGTTATAAGATAGATCAACATAGGAAAACATTGGATTTAGGAACAGGAGGAGGCCATTTGGCCCTTCGAGCCTGCTCCACCATTCAATAAGATCATGACTGTTGTTAAGATATACAGCATGTTGTATATTGTAATATTCTAAATGGGATATTATGAAGGTGGTACATTTCCATTTTTTCCTGTTTTTGTTCCAAAAATCTAATTTCATAATTCCTATGTTTTAGAAATAAGAATTAGTTGCAAGAATTGCTTTTAAAAAATGGAAAACCTGGATTGAGAATCTGACAAAAACACCCTCAGGGAATTTGCAGTCACAAAGCATGGCCCATGTTGGTTTAAGAAGTCAAAACTCGAGAGGTAAGAACTGTAAAAGGTCAGCTGGATCTTTTAGCTGGAGACATTGGGTCTGACAATTATTGTACTGTTTTTGTTCGGTGAATTCTTCATGCAGACCTCAGGGAAAAAGGGTTTAGTTTTGAAGCTAAATATCTGACAGATATTCCACCTGGTCTCTGTTACCACGGGGATATGTGATTCAGGGTGGAGACTTGGTTAGAATTAGACCATAAGATATAGGAGCAGAATTAGGCTATTCGGCCCATCGAATCTGCTGTGCCATTCGATCATGGCTGATAAATCTCAATCTCATTCTCCTGCCTTTTCCCCGGAACCTTTGAGTCCTTTCCAATCAATGACCTGGTTCCAGCGGACAGTCTGCAGTTAGCTTGGAAGCCACCAGTTGTGGGACCAGGAGCTGTGGGACTAGAAGCCTTGAGGACCATTAGAAACCAGGGGGGTTTCCAACGGTTAAATCCCTCAGCAAGAATGCAGTGAAGCCCATGTTTGGACTGAGGAGTCCACAGTTTGAGAGCTTAAAGGAAAATTGGAAGCTTGTTTAATGAAAAGATAATGGATAGACTCCTATAAACTCTTGGAGCTTGGAGAATATCTGGAGTACTGGGGAGAATTAAAGTGAATTGTGGAGAGCTTTGGGATGGTCCTAGGAACAGAAGTGAATGAACCTTCAAGATATCATTAAGTATAAAGAAACTCTTGGGGTGAGGTAAAAAAATAGAACTAGGTTTATATCATAAATCTTTATTGAGTGTAGTATTCAATTTGTAATGTTGTCTTTTTAAATTTTATTTAAACATACAGTAAAGTTTGTTTTTGTTTAAAAATGTGGAGTCTTGTGATGTAATTCTTTCAGTTAATCACTGGGTGTTCGAATTTCTCTGCAAACATTAACAGTCCTGACCGGGATCGCAAAGATTCACACAAACAGTGTTTCAAAACAAATCGAAGAAAAATATGTTTTTTCTTCTTCAGTACAAACGTTACACATGAAGAAACCCTCTTCTGGTCTCTCCAATAATTTGTTGCTTTCAGCAATTCTTTTCTACTGTTCTACCGTGTCTGCGTGGGTTTCCTCCAGGTGCTCCAGTTTCCTCCCACAGTCCAAAGATGTGCGGGTTAGGTTGATTGGCCAGGTTAAAAATTGCCCCTTAGAGTCCTGAGATGCGTAGGTTAGAGGGATTAGCAAGTAAATATGTGGGGGGAGGGCCTGGGTGGGATTGTGGTCGGTGCAGACTCGATGGGCCGAATGGCCTCCTTCCGCACTGTAGGGTTTCTATGATTCTTCTATGATTTTCATGGAACAATCAGATAATTGATGACTGAAAATGGAACTAATTGTATACCTTTAAAGCAGGAGGGCGATCGCCCGGCACAGAGGGGAATTAGGGATTTCTCCCATAGACCAATTGACAGGGATTCTACCCTCCAACCACCTGAAGTGAATTCTTTACATGAATCATCCGTGCCAGTGCAGGTATCAACTTGCAGTTTGGCTGATCAGAAAATGCTTTGTTGCTGATTTTCCTTGTGTTAGGAAGTGACAATGCCAAGGCCAGATCTTGTTTCCTCCTTGATCGGGATGTAACCCGTGTCCACATCGCCACTTCATTCTTCCACTGGTTGTATGGTTCAGACTCCGAGAGCATCAGCAGGTAATCAGACCCTGACAATTCCCACTGCCTTTCAGTCATTTCTCACAAAAGCTGCTGCGATTGGAAGCTTCTGTCTGAAATATACTTTCTTTTAGTTTCCAACCTTCACCATTAGACAAGCATTTTCTGTTACCATGTTATAATCCTGACTGCCTTGGGGTGGAGTCAATCTTTATTTGGTCTAGATTTGTTCACAGAATCAAACATTACAGGTTCAACTCTGACTCCAAGTTATATTAGTGAGTCCCACCTTTTACCCGCTCATTATAACTATCTAATCAGTGCCCTCCATCTGAATAAACTTCACCTCTATTGATATAATTAACAGCCACAGTCAGAGCATCCAAAAGATCACTAATGGGTGTGACTGCCATGGTGTGTCAGCAGCTTGGGTGAACAAGTGAATCCTTTCCCACACACTGAGCAGGTGAATGGTCTCAGTTTGGAAACTAAGGGAAAATAAAATTTCAGGCAGAAGCTTCCAATCTGGTAGGTTTTATGAGAAATCGCTGAAAGTGAGTGGGAATTATCAGGGTCTCTCCCCAGTGTGAATTCCCTGATGTTTCAGTAGGTCAGATGATGTTCTAAACCTCTTTGCACAGTGAGAGCGCCTGAACGGGGTCTCCTCAGTGTGAATGCGCTGGTCGACCCTCAGGTCGGCTCAGGTTTTCAAGCAGCTCCCACAGTCAGAGCATTGAACAGGTTTCTTATTGGGGGAGGAGCCTCAGTATTCCAGCAGACTGGATGATTGACTGAGTCACTTCCCACACACACATCAGATGAATGGCCTTTCCCCAGTGTGTAATCGTTTGTGTCTCAGCAGACTAGATAATTGAGTGAATCCCTTCCCACACTCGGAGCAGATGAATGGCCTCGGCCCAGTGTGAATGCGTTGGTTTGTCCAGCTTTCCCCCTGGACTTGCAGAATCTCACTAGCTGTTCTGTCTGGAGACAATACACATCTCTTTAACCTGAGTTGAATGTTCCCTCCACCCACATTGTCTGTACCTTTAAGACCTGGCTGGCTGTAGAGATTCGCATTCTAATTAGTATTCTGTAATTTGATTTCTGTGTCTGTGCACTGTTGGAGAACAGATATCCACTCCACCTGACGAAGGAGCAGCGCTCCGAAAGCTTATGGTATTTGCTACCAAATAAACCTGTTGGACTTTAACCTGGTGTTGTGAGACTTCTTACTGTGAAGCTAAAAACAGAAGCTGTGCTGTTTCAAATCAAACTGCGGGACTGGGAAGAAAATGATGGGAAGAGATTTTGCAAAGTCCCCTCCCCCACTCCCTCAGCTGGCAGCCCAGCACGCAGGCGCAGAGAGCGCTGCTGAGCCCAGCTGTCCGGAGCAGGCGCAGAGAGAGGTCTCTTTTTGGAGCCGCAGCCGCCGGAGAGAGAGGGGGGAAATCACCGAGCGGCTTCTCGCTCTGGCCGGAGCCATCAGCCGGTTGCCTGGAAACCTTGGCTGGAGGAGGTGCAGGAGGAGGGGGAATCAATGGGAGGGGGCGGGGCTCCCGGGTCCGCGCGCCCGGGCCTGCGCACTGAAACCACAGTACGTCACATCGGAACAGACTTATTCCTATTGGCTAATTCAGGCTAAGCTCAATTGTGCCGTCACAATGCGGAAATTGGCCAATGATTGAAACTTCCGCCTCTGTGTAACATCTGGGAGGAAATCAATGTTTCCCCCTTTCCATTTCTTTTCTCATTCTGGGGGAAATTGGGGACTTGCAGCAACTGAAGGGAAAGGAAGTGAATCCAGGGAGGCTGCAGACTCTGGAAAGGTTACAGATGAAGACCGGATTCAGGAACAGGACTAGGCCCAGGTATATTTTTCTTTCTCTCTCAGAGACATTGACATCTTTTAGTTCCCTCAGTTTATCTGGCTAATAGGGGAGCCTCTTACCCAATGTTCACAATTCCGTTTTACCAGTAAATTTGTATGGGAGAGAGATATGTTACGAGGGAAGAGCGGTAGATGTAGTTTATATGTATTTCAGCAAGGTGTTTGATAAGGTGCCCCATGCAAGGCTTATTGAGAAAGTGAAGGGGCATGGGATACAAGGGGACATTGCTTTGTGGATTCAGAACTGGCTTGCCCACAGAAGGCAAAGAGTGGTTGTAGATGGGTCTTTTTCAGTATGGAGGTCGGTCACCAGTGGAGTGCCCCAGGGATCTGTTCTGGGACCCTTGCTCTTTGTGATTTTTATAAATGACCTGGATGAGGAAGTGGAAGGATGGGTTGGCAAGTTTGCTGATGACACAAAGGTTGGTGGTGTTGTGGATAGTGTAGAGGGATGTCAGCAGTTGCAACGAGGCATAGATAAGATGCAAGACTGGGTGGAGAAGTGGCAGATGGTCTTCAACCCAGATAAGTGTGTGGTGGTTCATTTTGGCAGGCCGAGTAGGATGAAAGAATATAATATTAATGGTAAGACGCTTGGCAGTGTGGAAGATCAGAAGGATCTTGGGGTCTGGGTTCATAGGACACTCAAAGCAGCATCGCAGGTCGAGGCTGTGGTTAAGAAGGCGTATGGAATACTGGCCTTCATCAATAGAGGAATTGAGTTTAGAAATCGGGAGATAATGCTGCAGCTGTATAGGACCCTGGTCAGACCCCACTTGGAGGAGTACTGTGCCCAGTTCTGGTCGCCTCATTACAGAAAGGATGTGGAAGCCACAGAAAGGGTGCAGAGGAGATTTACAAGAATGTTGCCTGGGTTAGGTGGCATGCCTTATGAGGATAGGTTGAGCGAGCTAGGTCTTTTCTCCTTGGAGAAGCGAAGGATGAGAGGTGACCTGATAGATGTGTATAAGATGTTGAGAGGTATTGATAGAGTGGATTCTCAGAGGCTTTTACCCAGGGCTGAAATGGTTGCCACAAGAGGTCACAGGTTTAGGGTGCTGGGGAGTAGGTACAGAGGAGATGTTAGGGGTAAGTTTTTCACTCAGAGGGTGGTGGGTGCGTGGAATCGGCTGCCGGTAGTGGCGGTGGAGGCGGATTCGATAGGGTCGAGACTTTTGGATAAGTTCATGGAAGTTAGTAAGATCGAGGGTTATAGGTAAGCCTAGTAGGTAGGGTCATGTTCGGCACAACTTGTGGGCCGGAGGGCCTGTTTGTGCTGTAGCTTTTCTATGTTCTATGTTATTTATGATCCCTATTTTTTGTCTTGAAATATACAGCAGTGTGGCTGCTTTATCAATTTCCAGTGATGCAGAGAATACAACATGGAAGGAAATGCATTTGGCAACTCAAATCCATGCTAACTCTGCGTGGTAGCCATGATGTGGAGATGACGGCGTTGGACTGTGTTGGGCATAGTAAGAAGTCTCACAATACCAGGTTAAAGTCCATCAGGTGAGTGACCTGAGGAAGGAGCAGTGCTCCAAAAGCTCGTGATTACAAATAAACCTGTTGGACTTTAACCTAGTGTTGTGAGACTTACTGTACTCTCTGTGGAGCAATTTGGTCAGTTCCATTCCCTTGAGCTCCACGTCACATTGGAGTGGATGAGAGTTCCAGATGAACTGAGACTGGGGTGGAGTCGGGCGATATCACTGAGATGGAAATAGGCGGTTTTGATGATGATGTGGATATGTGGTTGGAAGCTCATCTTGGGGTGAAATATTTCACCCTGGTTGTGAACAGTTTGGTTCAGCCTCAGACAGTTACCAGGAAGATAGAGTTGCTGGTGAGGGAGTGGAGTTTGTAGTGGGGACTGAAGACAATGGGTTCAGTCTTCCCAGTGTTTATATGAACGAAGTTTCAGTTCTTTTAGTACTGGATGTCAGACAAGTCAGGGTGGTGTGTGAGTTGTGGGGGGAGAAACTCGGAGGTGATGGCGTTCACATCTACCTACTACCTCGGTCCTTCTAGGTGGTGGAGGTTGAGGATTTGGGAGATTCTGTCAAAGTTCTCATTGAGTTCTAGATGTATAAAATCCCTCTCCTTCACCCCGGCCCCTTCTACTTCTCTCTGTCTCCACTCAGTGCCCAGATTCTTATCGAGACCAGGTGCCAGATTTCCTTTCTTGACAGACATCAGCATAACACTTGGGTTTTTCTGATAATCCAGCAGCTTTCCTCTCTGTGGGTTTCATAGAAAGAATCATAGAAACCCTACAGTGCAGAAGGAGGCCATTCGACCCATCGAGTCTGCACCGATCACAATCCCACCCAGGCCCTACCCCCACATATTTACCCGCTAATCCCTCTAACCTACGCATCACAGGACTCTAAGGTGCAATTTTTTAACCTGGCCAATCAACCTAACCCACACATCTTTGGACTGTGGGAGGAAACCGGAGCACCCGGAGGAAACCCACGCAGACACGAGGAGAATGTGCAAACTCCACACAGACAGTGACCCGAGCCGGGAATCGAACCCGGGACCCTGGAGCTGTGAAGCAGCAGTGCTAACCACTGTGCTACCGTGCCGCCGTTTCCTCCAGATGCTCTGGTTTTCTCCCACAGTCCAGAGATGTGCAGATTAAGTGGGTTGGCCATTTCCCTTAGTGTCCCAAGACATGTAGGTTAGATGGATTAGCCATGGTAAATGTGTGAGGGTATGGGGATAGGGTGGGAGAGAGGCTCTGGGTAAGATACTATGTGAGAGAATTAGTGCGACCCATGAGTTGAATGTCCTCCTTCTGCACTGTAGGGACTCTATGATAATGTGGGAAAATGTGAAACTGTTCATTTTGGAAGGGAGAGCAGGGGGGTATTATTTAATTGGGGAAAAGGCTGTAAAGCTGCAACACAACAGGGCTTGGGGGACTTCTGCACAAAACACAGAAACCTAGCACACAGGTGCAGTTGGTAATCAGGAAGCCTAATAGAATGTTGGCCCTTATTTCAAGTAAAGTAAAGTTTATTTATTTGTCACAAGTAGGCTTACATTAACAATGCAATGATGTTACTGTGAAAATCCACCAGTCGCCACACTCCGGCGCCTGTTCAGGTACACTGAGGGAGACTTTAGCATGACTAGTTCACCTAACCTGCACATCTTTGGACTGTGGGAGGAAACCGGAGCACCCGGAGGAAACCCACGCAGACACAGGGAGAATGTGCAAACTCCACACAGACAGTGACCCAAGCCAGGAATTGAACCCGGGTCTCTGGCGCTGTGAAGCAGCAGTGCTAACTGCAGTGCCACTGTGGTTGGAGTATATGAGTAGGGAAGTCTTGCTGCAACTGTACAAGGTACTGGCGAGACCATATCTGGAGGACTGTGAGCAGTTTTGGTCTCCTTATTTAAGGAAAAATATTATTTCATTGGAGGCAGTTCACAGTAGATTCACTTGGATTATCCCCGTTATGGAGGGATTGTTTTATGAGGAAAGGTTAAACAGGTTGGGACTCTCCTCATTAGAATTGAGAAGAATGAGGGGTGATCTCATTGAAGCATATCGGATTCTTAAGGGACTTGACAAGGTAAATGCTGAGCGGATGTTTCCTCTCATGGGAGAGTCTGGGACCAGAGGGCACAGTCTCAGAATAAAAGGTGCCAATTTAAGACTGAGATCAGGAGCAATTTCTTCTCCCAGAGGGTTGAGAGTCTTTGCAACTCCTTGCCACAGAGAGTTGTGGGGGCAAAGCCCTTGTGTATATTTTTGAACAGTAAGGAAATCAAGGGTTACGGGAAAAGGGCAAGAAAGTGGACATGAGGAATGTCAGATCAGCCATGATCCTATTGAATGGGTGACATTCAATCCCTTCCCTGCAGGACATCAGTGAATCACTTGGGTTTTTATGACACTCCAGAATTTTCATGGTCACTTTTTCCTGGTGCCGGCCCCACAAATGACCAGATTCGTTCAGCTCCATTTCACAACCTGCCTTTGTGTTTTTGTGGGTTCTCTCTCACTTTTTT
Source organism: Mustelus asterias (assembly GCF_964213995.1). Classification (NCBI taxonomy): domain Eukaryota; kingdom Metazoa; phylum Chordata; class Chondrichthyes; order Carcharhiniformes; family Triakidae; genus Mustelus; species Mustelus asterias. The sequence goes on along the minus strand of NW_027590122.1, from coordinate 2,180,400 downwards.
TTTCTTTTAAATTCAGTGTCACAGAGTTTTAGAAGTGGAGGATTTGCAGTCAGGAATCTTCGAACAAACATCACATCAGGATCTGACGGAGCTGCCCAGTTAACGGTAACTTGATTATCATTCGGATTTTAAACATTGAAGGAAAAAGCATTGTTCACAGTAGATGAAACTGTTCTCTGTGTGGACGTAGCTTCGTTGATCATCTGGCCTCAGGAGCTACAAATATAAACATCCCGGGGAGGAACCATGGAAGAGTGAGGACAGTGATGAGGGATTCAGTTACCCGTCTGAGCTGGAAGCTCATCGTGCACCGGAGAGAGGCCGTTCACCGGCTCTGTGTATTGGACTGATTTCACTCCATCAGCCAACCTGTTGGCTCACTGACATATTCACACTGGGGGGAGATTGTTCAAATGCTCCAGAGATGGAAAGGGATTCATTCAGTCATCCCACCATATGACACACAAACGTGTTCACACTTGAGTGATTTTGTTAATTGCCCAGACTACGAGAAGAGCTGTAAAAGTTCCAGGGAAGTGATATCCTATCAACGTGTCCACACTGACGAGAGACCGTTCAGGTGCTCTCACTTTGGGATTGAGTTCAGGCGATTATCTCACCTCACAGTGCGCCAGCAAATTCACACTGGGGAGAGGTTATTCCTCTGCTCTGACTCAAGTTGAAAAAAATTACAAGTAAATCACTATTTGCTACAGACCAAAGAAAGATACTTTATTAGAAGAGTAAGGGTCACAAGGTAAAACAAGCCAAGTTCCAGAATATTAAACATCCAGTCCAGTTATAGAGATTATAAACATCAACAGAAACAAACCCAAACTATCAGAATGAACAGAATTCAGTCTTGGATGTCATTAACAGCAGCAGAATCCAATCTCAGTAATCACTGCTGAACTCGCTGGTGTGTCAGCTGATTGGATGATCGATTGTATCTTTCTCACATGTGGAGCAGGAGTCTGGTCTCTCCCCAGTCTGAACTCGCTGGTGTGTGTCTTGGAGGTGATGGTTTTTCCAGGCACCGGCTGCTCTTATCTTTCCAGTGGGTGGAGTTATGGGTTTGGGAGATTCTTTCAAAATTCAAATTCAGTTGCAGATCTATGAAGTTCATCTCTTTTACCCTCTCCTTCACCTCTCTCTCTCCTCCCATAGAAGCCAGAGCCTTGTGTAAGCCTCGACTGGGCGGCAGGTTCCCTTCCCTAAAGAACATTAGTGAACCAGTTGGGTTTTTATGAGAAACCAGCAGTTTTCAGGGTCACTTTTTCCTAGCGCTGGCCCCACAAATTACAAGATTAATTTAGCTCAATTTCACAACCTGCCTATGTGTTTTTCTGGGTTCTCTTTTATATTTCCTTGATTCTGTCTTAAATTCATTTTACAGAATATTTGAAAGGTTCACGATCAGGAAAGTCAAACCAAACATCACATCAAAATCTGACGGAGTCACTCGATTCATCAGGACTTGAATATCATCGGCCTTTGAACATGGAAGCAAAAAGCACCGTTCACGCCAGGGAGAAACGGTGGAAATGTGTGGATTGTGGGAAGGGATTCAGATCCCCATCTGAGCTGGAAATTCATCGACGCAGACACACCGGCGAGAGGCCGTTCATTTGTTCCGTATGTGGGAAGAGATTCGCTCAGTTCATCTGCCTTCAGCTGCATGAGCGACTCCACACCGGGGAGAGGCCGTTCACCTGCTCGGTGTGTGGAAACGGATTCACTCGCTCATCCCACCTGCTGAAACATCAGCAAGTTCACACTGACAAGAGAGAGTTTCAATGCTCCAATTGTGAGAAGAGCTTTAAAAGCCCACACGGACTGAGGGAGCACCAGCGCATTCACACCGAGTACACACTGTTCAGCTGCTCTAAGTGTGGGAAGAGTTTCAGGACAGCAACCCACCTTCAGACACACCAACGAGTTCACACTGACAAGAGACCTTTCAAATGTCCAGAGTGCGGGAAGTGCTTTAAAAGTTCTGGTGAACTGATGTCCCATCAGCTTGTTCACACTGAGGAGAGACCGTTCCAGTGCTCTCACTGTGGGACTGGGTTCAGGCGATCATCTCATCTCACTGTACATCAGCGAGTTCACACTGGGTTGAAGCCGTTCATCTGCTCCAAGTGTGGGAAGGGATTCAGTCAGTCCTCCAACCTGCTGACACATCAACAAATTCACACTGAGGTGAGGCCGTTCACCTGTTCTGAGTGTGGAAAGGGATTTGCACGATCATCCCACCTGCTGACACACCAGCGCATTCACACTGGGGAGAGGCCATTCACCTGCTCCGAGTGCGGGAAGAGATTTACCGAATCATCCAATCTGGTGAAACACCAGCGAGTTCACAGATGACGGCTCTGCTCTGATTCTGCTGTTGTTAATCAGATTCAGGACTGAACCTTGTTCATTCTGACATTGGGGAAGTGTTGATGATGTTGCTGCAAAGTACAGTAACTGGGCTGGAGTCGACAGAATTTGCATTCATATAGCACCTTTCACAACCTCAGGACATCTCTGTGCGCAGTCAGCCTCCACAAACAGCAATGTGATGAGGGGCAGTGATCTGTTTTTAGGGAGATTGGGTGAGTGGTAATATTGGTTTCAGTGGGGTAAACCACATCAACAATGTGATAATGAGCAGTGTTCTGTTTTCAGTGAGATTGGGTGAGGGGTAATATTGGTTTCAGCAGGGTGAGCTCCCTCCTCTCCTTCCAAATAGAAGCCGTGTGATCTTTCACCTCAGAGAGCAGACGGGACCCTCGGGTTAACATCCTCATATTGGTGAAGTGAAGAACCTTCATTCTGAGACAATTGAAGAATCAGCACTTAATAGTTGTAGTTGTCAGACTGGTAATATAACCTGTAACACAAAGTCTGTAATGTTTTATTATAATAAATAATATGATTTTACGTACACTGGTCATAAATCATGAGAACTGTCAAATTATGTTTTCCAGCCAATCTAGAAAGATAAGGTCGAGCTCACAAAACATTTATGGCTTTGACAAGTTACATTAAGTTGGGAATAAATGGGACCTTACCCAAGCTGTCTCATTTATTCAGTAGACCTTTGTACTCAGACATCAGGAGATGCCAGTAGGTGTCAGGGGCCAATCAGACAATTAAGTTAATCAATTATCATTCAACACTGAGGCTAATTTGAGTTAAGCAAATGTGAGTTGAAGGGGTTAAAATAAAGGTTTTGAGTAGCCATTCTGTTAACATGTATCATGTCTGATGATCATTTCACGTCTTTGGCCTGATCAACCGAGGAAAGTTGTGAGAAGTCTGTTTCATTGTTAAAGATGAGCTTTCTCCTCCTCCTGTCAATCACTGTTAATTCAAACTTTGCTTTTTATCTTTCTAACTTGTTACCTTTCTACCTTTTAATGGTTAATAAATCATCTGAATTTACCAATTAGAATGTTCATTCTGGCCAGATAGTTAAATCTTGTAGATTTAATTTAAAATTGGGGATTTATTGCAAACAACTTCTACCTGATAAATCAACTTCAAAGCGCAAATGCTGCCTGGATTTGGTGTCTCGGTGTAAGTGGTCCCTGGATTTGGTTTCTCAGTCCATGTGGGCCCCGCACTTTTTCAACCCAACTGTCTGTCTCAGATCTTTCATTGATTTCAATTTAATGGAAACTGGGAGTTGGGACCTGTCAACATTTGAAATATATTTACAAATGTTTGGAGGGTTTCTTACAGTTGGGACCTTTCTCTGTTCTGTCCACTCAAGATGTTGGGTAACAGACTTTCTCCTGTGAATATCCAGCTGGAGTTTTGGGCCCTGATGTGTTTCCTTGTTCATCTTGTTGACTCTAAATATTGAATCTTGTGGTTTCATACATCAGATAATCAAACTCCCAACAACCGATTGTCTTTAACTGACTTTATTACAGCACTGCAATAATAGACAGAGTATAGTTACTTGTTCTGCAGAACAGAGGTAATACAATAGATTCAGAGCTCTCTATCCTGAGCAAGCTATTCAGTTGTGTCAAATTGCTACAGAAGAGTCAATGATAAAACCAGACTGACCACCCCGCATTGACCTAGGTTCCAGAAATGATAAAAGCACACTGTTCCCAAGTTAATCCTGCAAAGAATTCCTGGCTAACAGCTGGGGGCTTGTGCCAAAGTTGGCAGAGATTTTCTGAAAGACGTGGGTTCACCTCAACTTAAATGTAAGACTTAGAGTCAATTACAGTTGTTGGGTTTAGTTGGGAGAGCTGATCTAAAAGGGACTTTCATTTACAACTAGCTACAGGACCATACTGGGTGCAAATATTGTTCCAAGCTTTACAGAATTTACTAAGTTAATCACATAAGTACAAAATGCAAAACTTAACAAAGACAGTGGAAGCAGTCAGTTCACTTTGTAACTCTGGCGCACAACTTCCAGCCGACTGCGGCACTGTTTCTTGTTCTGTTGATTGTTGTCTATCTTCTTCCTGCTCAGCTTCTCTGAGGTGTGAACTGGGCAGCTGAAAGCTGATGGTTATTAACCATTTCTAGACACAGCCCCTGTGCACGATCAATGGTGTTCCTGAACTCTGGTTCACCATGATCAGTCCCTGATTGATTTAGGTGGTGTGTAATCAGTTTCTGAATGGTTTCTTAATGGTGATGGTCATCTACTGACCATTTCCTGCAATCTCCCGACTGGCCCTCTAATGTATCAGTTACTTACGGAGTTTGCCCCATATGCCTTTTCTGTGATTTTATTAAATTTTATGGCTTTATACTGAGATAATGGAGACCTAAAGATATCTTCTTTGTCACTTATTTGAAATAAGCAAGTTTATGGTGTCAAATCCCAATGGTTAACATTTGGGTTCATTGTTTCAAATGTCTCATTGATGTGTCAACCTTTTAGAGTTCTCATTGGGGCAGGTGACTATCAGTATATTTTGATTAAAGAAACTACTTGCTGGTTTTTGTAGTGACTGCAGTAAGAGTTTTAACAACACCAGGTTAAAGTCCAACAGGTTTATTTGGCAGCAAATGCCATTTGCTTTCAGAGCACTACTCCTTCATCAGATGGAGTGGAAATGTGCTCTCAAACAGTGCACAGAGAGACAAAATCAAGTTACAGAATACTGATTAGAATGCGAATCTCTACAGCCAACCAGGTCTTAAAGATACAGACAATGTGAGTGGAGGGAGCATTAAGCACAGGTTAAAGAGATGTGTATTGTCTCCAGACAGGACAGCCAGTGAGATTCTGCAAGTCCAGGAGGCAAGCTGTGAGACACTGAGGGGTTAACAGTTCCAGACCTCAGCTCATCCAGAGTTGATGGGATCCACAGGACTCTGTAATTAAAGTATAAAAGTGTAGCTTTACACCGGCCTCGGGTCATGTGATGTATTTCACTTGTCAAATAAGGATGCAGTTACAGACAAAGCCAGTTACATGATACTAACGTATTACAATTCAGCAGAATATCACATCAGGTTAATTGATTAATAAGCTTCAATTACTTGATCATTACACATAACTAAGCTACAAACTATTAAATATGACCATTCCGACAGTCAAACAGTCCAGTCAAGCAACAGGCTGACACAGTCATACTTTGAATCATATCTTACTGCCAATGTCTCACACGATCAAGGAGCAGGATTCGGCTATTTGGTCCCTTGAGTCTGCTCCACCATTTAATCAGATCAGGGCTGATCTGATAGTAACCTCAAATCTGCATCCTGCCTACCCCCAATAATCTATCACCCACTTGCTTGCCAAGAATCTATCTACATCTGCCTTAAAAATATTCAAAGACTCTGCTTCCACCGTCTTTTCAGAAGAGTGTTCCAGAGGTTCACGACCCTCTGAAAGAAAATATTTCACCTCATCTCCGTTTTAAATGTGCGAACCCTTATTTTTAAACAGGGACCTCTCGCTCTCGATTCTCACACAAAAGGAAACATCCTCTCCACATCAACCTGTCAAGACCCTTCAGGATCTTCTATGTTTCGATCAAATTTATCTTACTCTTCTAAACTCCAGCAGACACAAACCTAGCCTGTCCAAGCTTTACCCATAATCCACACATTTCTGACATTAGTCTGGTCAATCGACTGCTTCCAATGTATTTACATCCTTGCTTAAACAAGATGACCAATACTGTACACCGTACTCCAGATGTGGTCTCACTGGTGCTCTGGATAACTGAAGCATAACCTCCATATTTATGTAATCAATTCCCCTCACAAATGATAGCTTTCCTAATTACTTGCTTTACCTGCTGACAAGCTTTTTGTGATTCATGCAAAGAACAAAGAACAGGGACAGGCCCTTCGGCCAACGCTGATCACATTGTCCTCTCGAGACCAACCGCTTATATCCCTCTATTCCCCATCTGTTCATGTGTCTACCCAGATAAGTCTTAAATGTCACTAACGTATCTGCCTCAACCACCTCACTTGGCAGTGCATTCCAGGCCCCCACCACCCTCTGTGTAAAAAGACTTCCCCGCACATCTCCACTGAACCTTTCCCCCTTATCTTGAACTTGTGCTGCCTTGTAATTGTCATTTCTGCCCTGGCAAAAAGGTCCCAACTGTTCACCCTATCCACACCCCTCATAATTTTATCAACGTCTATCAGGTCGCGCCTCAGCCTCCATCTTTCCAGGGAGAACAATCCCAGGTTATTCAATCTCCAGAACACCCAGATCCCTCTGCATCTCAGAGCTCTACAATCTCTCACCATTTAGATAATCTGCTTCCCTTTTATCCTTCCTGCCAAAATGTGCTGTCCTACCAGCAGTTCAGACCTGAGTAGAGGGAGCAGCACAGAGGTGTACAGTGCAAGTGAGTCATCCTGGGAGTCCTCAACTTGAAATCCTTTTTTATTAATTCGTGGGAAATGGGCATTGCTGGATGGCCAGCATTTATGGTCCAGTCCTTGTTGCCCTTGAGCTGAGTGACTTGCGAGGCCATTTCAGAGGGAGTCACATGTAGGCCAGACAGGGTAAGGAGAGCAGATTTCCTTCCCTAAAGGGCATTAGTGAACCAGATGGGTTTTTTACGATAATCAACAATGGTTTTATGGTCATCAGTAAATTCTTAATTCCAGATTTTTTATTGAATTCAAATTCCACCAACTGATGTGGCAGGATTCGAAACCCGGTCCCCAAATCATTAGCTGAGTTTCTGGATTAATAGTTCAGCAATAATACCACCAAGTCATCACCTCCCCTAGTTCAACATGGAGTGTAGGAGAACAAGTCAGGAGCAGCACTGGGCACCCTAAAACTGAGATTCCAACCTGGTTACTCTGTAACATGGGACTATAAGCACGCTGAACAGCAGAGGCAGCATGTTCCAGGCAGGGCCAAGCGATCCCACAAACAACGGATCAGATCAAAGCTGCAGTCCCCCCACATCCAGTCGTGAATGGTGGGGGACAATTAAACAAATCACAGAGAGAGAAAGCTCCACAAATATCACCATCCTCAATGATTGGGGCAACAGTGGATCAGTGCAAACAACTGTGATTTATCTTTTGTGATCGCGGATGTGTTACTGATACCTTCCCTGGGCTCCGATGCCAGGAAAGACACTCTGGAAGGTATGGGGAGCTGGGACTTGTCCATGAGAGTAACTGAAGGTATGAGAACTGAAATAATATAGAGTTAGAAAGGAGAAAAGGCCACAAAAATGCAACAAGACATTGATTAATCTGTTCTTATCCTGGAGAAATGAAGATGCCGGCTTTGTGTCTTAAACAATATTAGTTCAGTTGACATTTATCCAGAGTATTAAACTTCAGCCCAGTTATAGCGATCACTAACATTAGCAAAAACAAACTCCAACTGTCAGAATGAACACGGTTCAGTCCTGGATGTGATTGACAGCCGCAATAACAACAGAATCCAACCCCTCCAGACATTTGTCAATTTCGAAGATGGGTTGACTGAGTGAATTCCATCTCACACTCAGAGAAGGTGAACGGTCTCTCTCCATTGTGAGTGTGTTGGTGTCTCAGCAGGTGGGATGAGTGAGAAAATCCCTTCCCGCACTCAGAGCAAGTGAACGGTTTCTCCCCGGTGTGAATGTGCTGGTGTGTTTGCAGGTTGGATGAGCGAGTGAATCCCTTTCCACAGTCAGAGCAGGTGAACGGTCTCTCCCCGGAGTGAACTTGCTGGTGTCTCAGCAGAACACTTGAGGTCTTAAAGCTCTTCTCACATTCAGAACATTTGAAAGGTTTCTTATCCGAGTGAACAAGTTGGTGTGATCTGAGGCTGGTTAAATAAATGAATCCTTTTCCACACAAGGAGCAGGTGAACGACCTCTCCCCGGTGTGAACTCGCTGGTGTTTCTGGAGGCTGGATAACAGAGTGAATCCCTTCCCACACACCGTACATCTGAATGGCCGCTCCTCATTGTGAACTCGCTGGTGTATCAGCAGATCACTTGTGGTTTTATAACTCTTCTCACATTCAGTACATTTGAAAGGTCTGTTATCAGTGTGAACCAGTCGGTGTGTAGCGAGGTGGGATGATCGTGTGAATCCCTTCCCACACACAGAGCAGGTGAACGGCCTTTCCCCAGTATGAGTGCGTTTGTGTTCAATGAGATTCTGTGATCGCTTAAATAACTTCCCACAGTAAGAGCAGCAGAACTGTTTCTCGGTGTGAATAGATTGGTGCGTGACCAGGTCCTCAGGGCTTTTAGAGCTGTGATCACCGTCAGCATGGTTAAAAAGCCTCTCTTCAATGTGAACTTGCTGGTGGGTCAGCAGGTGGGATGACTGAATGAATCCTTTCCCGCACACGGAGCAGGTGAATGGTCTCTCCCCAGTGTGACTGCGCCGATGCATTTCCAGCAGCGATGGGTAACTGAATCCCTTCCCACAGTCCCCACATTTCCATGGTTTCTCCATGGTGCAGGTGTTCTTGTCTGTTCAAGCCTTGTCCACACACATGTGTATTGCTTCTAAGTAAGGCTATTAAGGGTTATGGGACAAGGCAGAAAATTTGATTGTCATATCAGATCAGCCGTGATCTCATTGAATGGAGGAGCAGACTCGATGAGTCCAATGGCCTAATTCTGATCCTAATTCTTATGATCTTATGGTTCTCTGCTGTGAATGGTGTGATGTTTTTTTCAGGCTGTGTAACTGGTTAAAGCTCTTTCCAGTCCGTTCACTCTCACTCAGGTGTGTGTCTCGGTGCTTTTCCAGTCACACTGATGTTTGAAATTGTTCCCCACCGCCAGAACAGACAAACATTTCTCCTTCCACATTTAAAGGTCGATGATATTCAGGTTCTGATGAATTGAGTGACTCTGTCAGCTCTTGATGTGATGTTTGGTTTTCATTTCCCATCTGCAATTCATCGCCCTTGTGGACCTTGTAAAAGACATTGACAGAGTCAGTATCGCTGTCAGCACAGGACAGAAAATCACAACAAACAATTCTAGTTTCCATGGAATATTATTTCAAATCTTGTTTCCCCAAATCTTGTGGTCCAATCGAACTTCCATCTGAACTAAACCAGAACTTTGTTTCCAGTGTTTGTGAGACACTCTGTACCCTGAGTTGTGGAAGATATCGAGTGTTTCAGTCGACACTGTCTGCTCCCTCTCCAGGACCACACGAGCATGGACAAGAAAGTTAAAGTTTATTTTTATTAGTCACAAGTAAAGCTGACAGTAACACTGTAATGAAGTTACTGTGAAACCACAGAAGAGGGGCCCACAGCCAAGTTACCCTCTGCTGAACTACAAATTACTGTTTTAACCAGCCCCAAGAACAGGTCCAGGAAAAGATCCTCTGCCCTCCCCAGTCTCCTCCACACTGGGCAGCCAACGAACAGGAGCGTGGGGCAGAACAGAATTGTAACTAAAAGTGGAGAAGCAGCTCCTTCAGGGGTTGCAATCTCTCACACTGAATACGTACATGGCTCATGGATTTCTCAAGGCTGCAAATTAACTTAAAGAGGAGAAAAAACAGTGATAAACACAAAGGCAGGTTGTGAAATTGAGCTGAATGAATCTGGTAATTTGTGGAGCCGGCATAAGGAAGAAGTGACTCTGGAAGCTGCTGGATTGTGATTAAAAACCCAAATGGTTTGTTAATGTCCTTCAATGCAGGAAACCTGCCACCCAGTCCAGATATACACAAGAATTCAGCCTCAATGGGAGGAGAAAGATGAAGATGAAACAGGGAGGGAATGAACGGTGAGGACTTTATACATCTACATCTGGACAAGAACTTTGACAGAACCTGCCAAACCACAACCTTCACCAACTCAAAGGATGCAGGAAAACTATCACCTCCAAATGTCGTTTTCAATCTGAAACCAACTTGTAATCCTGAGGTAACCTGCATCCCCCTGCATTTAAGGGGCAATTTAGCATAGCCAATCCACCTAACCTGTACACCTTTGGGGTGTGGGAGGAAACCAGAGCACCTGAAGGAAACTCATGCAGTCACAGAGAGAACGTGCAAACTCCACACAGTCACCCAAAGCTGGAATCAAACCTGGGTCCCTGGTGCTGTGAGACAGGAGTGCTGACCACTGTGCCACCCTGTGCCACCGTACCGTGTTGCTCGGAAATAAGTTTTAGGATTTTGGCTGAGTGATTATGAAGGCAGAGCAGTAAACTACCAAGTCAAAATAGTGCGTGATTCTGAAGAGTAAATGCAGGTAGTGGGGTTTCTATGCATAAACTGCCCTTATCCATGTTGGAGAAGGTGCTGTCAAAGGAGGTTTAGCCAATTGCTGGTAATTCTAGTTATGTACATGTTCCGGTTACTTGTGAACTCGCTGGTGCCTTAGCAGTGTGGATGTACGACTGAATCACTTCCCAATGAAAAATTTGAAATTCTTCTAAATGTAAATTCAATGAAAATCCCCGACAGAACTACTTTTTCCTTACTTGAAACACAGCTTTAAATGGTCCATTTGTTTCTTGACTCGGTTGTGTGAGCAACGCCTTCAACTAAACAAAATCGAAACACTGCAGCTGCTGGAAATCTGAAATGAAAAGAGAAAACGTTGTAAATACTCATCAGGTTAGACAGCACCTATGGAGACAGAAGCAGAGTTAATGTTTGCAGTCACTGACGCTCCTCTAATGAAACACATACTAATAGCTGCTGTTTTATGGGGCCGTGAATCCCACAATCCCCTGTGCCCCAGAAACAGCTCTATCCATCACACACATTTCCCATTGTGACACTTCTATGTCAAAAGGGCAAGCTGTTTAAAAGTCATCAAGTTCCATTTTTGCGCGTTGATGTTCATTAAAGATACAGATCGACTTCCCCCTTATTATGTTATTATGTATCAATTTCAGATATTTTGGTCGGGAATTTCCATTCCCTTACTTTTTGGTGGATAATGAATGCCTTGAGTACTTAGGTTACAGTATAATTTGATTCCTAATGACTGCACCACTATCCCTAATTTTCACATCGCAGCAGGAAAAGTTCACGTTAACAAATGAGGAGTCTCGATGGCGTGCGCTTTACCCACCATTCCTCGCGGTAGTGAATGTCCCCTATCCACAGCACGGGAGAGAGCTGCGCATCCGCAGTCAGGCAGTGTGTGGCGCATGCGCAGCGTGAATGATGGCAATGGGGAGAGACATTCCTTCGTCTCAGCAGCAACCGGTAAGGATGCGGATACATGGAGGGAGGATTGGAACCGGCAGATGGACGGAGAGGGTTTCTAAATATCTGGTGAAGGTCTCAAACCTCTAATAGTAATCCGCAGGTCCCGTGTTTGCAGCTTTGGATCTTTTTCCCGAGACGAGGCTCAGGTTAACAGCCCCCATCTTGATTCAGCAGGGAGCTCACAGGGAGCGCATGCGCTGGTGCCTTGATGACGCAACAATAAGGGGGTGGGGCTTCAGCGTTTTATGGTCCCAACCGGGTCCTAGTGACCGGATCGCACAGCAGATTGAGCAACAGGTTTTCAACAGCTTCACCCACTCCCAGGGAAAATTGGAGTATGGAAGTAAGCTGGCAGGGAACATAAAAACTGACTGTAAAAGTTTCTATAGATATGTAAAGAGAAGAAGATTGACAAAAACGAATGTTAGAAATGGGAGAATTCATAACGGGGAATAAAGAAATGGCTGAGGGATTAAATTGGTACTTTGCTTCAGGCTTCACAAAGGAAGACATGAATAATGTACCAGAAGTGCTGAAAGAAACATGTTTTAGTGAGGGGGCTGAAGGAAATCAGCATCTGTCGAGAAATGGCTTTGGGGAAATTGATGGGATTGAAGGTGGATAAATCTCCAGGTCCAGATAATCTTCATCCCAGAGTACTTAAGGAAGTGGTCCTGGAAATAGTGGTTATTTTCCAAAATTCTTTGGAATCGGTAATAGTTCCTACAGATTGGAGGGTAGCTAATGTAAACCCACTGTTCAAAAAGTGAGGGAGAGAGAAAACAGGGAACTATAGACCAGTGAGCCTAACATTGGTACTGGGGAAGTTGCTGGTGTCTATTATCAAGGATTTCACAACTCGGCATTTGGAAGGCAGTGGTATAATCAGACAAAGACAGCATGGATTTACAAAAGGGAAATCATGCTTGACGAATCTATTGGAATTTTGTAAGGATGTAAGGAGTAGAGTTGACCGAGGAGAACCAGTGGATGTGGTTTATTTAGACTTTCAGAAGGCTTTCGACAAGGTCTCACATAACAGACTGCTATGTAACGTTAAAGGACATGGTATTGCAGGGAATGTCTTGAGATGGATAGAAAGCTGGTTCGCAGATAAGAAGCGAAGCATTGGCATAAATGAGTCTTTTTCTGATTGGCAGTCAGTGATTAGTGGGGTTTGGCAGGGATCTGTGCTAGGACCCCAACTCTTCAAATTATATATTAATGATTTGGAAGAGGGAACTGAATGTATTATCTCCAAATTTGCAGATAATACAAAGTTGGGTGGGAGGGTGAACTGTGAGGAGGCTGCAGAGGTGCTTTAGCGTGATTGGGACTGGCTGAGTGTGTGGGCATCAGCATTGCAGATGCAGTATAGTGATGATAAATGTGAGATTATCCACTTTGGCAGCAATAATAGGAAGACAGATTATTACTTGAATAGGTGTAAATTGAGGGAGGTGTATACTCAACAAGATGTTTGATTCCTCGTGCATCAGTCGCTGAAAGTAAGCGTGCAGGTACAGTAGGCAGTAAAGAAGGCAAATGATATGTAGGCCTTCATAGCGAGAGGATTTGAGTATAGGGATAGGGATGTTTTGCTGCAGTTCTATAGGGCGTTGGTGAGGCCACACCTGGAGTATTGTGTACCGTTTTGGTGTCCTTATCTGAGGAAGGATGTCCTTGTTATAGAGGGAGTACAGCGAAGGTTTACCAGGCTGATTCCTGGGATGGCAAGTCTGTCACATGAGGAGAAACTAAATTGGTTAAGATTATATTCACTAGAGTTTGGAAGAGTGGGATCTCATAGAAACTTATAAAATTGTAACAGGGTTAGACAGGGTAGATTCAGAAAGAATGTTCCCAGTGGTGGGGGGAGTCCAGAACATGGGGTCATAGTTTGAGGATAAGGGGTAAACCTTTTAGAACTGAGGTGAGGAGAAATTTCTTCACCCAGAGCGTGATGAATGTGTGGAATTCACTGCCTCAGAATATAGATCAAGGAATATGGGGGAACGGGAGTGGGGTGGGGGGGTGGGGATTAGGATATTGAATTTGATGATCAACCATGACCATAATGAATGGCAGAGCAAGCTCGAAGGGCTGAATGACCTACTCCCACTTCTAGATTCTATGTTTCAGTGAGAGAAGTTGCCTGAAGCGGTGGCAAAATATTTGGTTACACTTCAGGCTCCTCATGTTTACATAGAAACATACGAGAAAATAGAAGTGGGGAGGAGGCCACTCGGCCCTTCGAGCTTGCTCCACCGTTCATTATGGTCACGGCTGATCATCAAATTCAATATCGTAATCCCGCCTCCCCCCACCCCCATCCCCCGTATCCCTTGATCCCCAAGAAATGTATCTAATTCCTTATTGAAATCAGGCTCTACTTCTACGTTTGAGGAAGGGACTTCCAAAGATTCAAGACTCTCTGAGTGAAAAAAATCTTCTCAGCTCTGTCTTCAATGGGCAGCACTGTTTGTTAAACAGTGACCCCCAGATTCTCCCATAAGAGTAAACATCCTCTCCACATCCAAGATCTTTCAGAATCTTGAAGGTTTAAATTAAGTTGCCTCTTACTCTTTTAAAGTCGAGCAGAAGCTAAACTTGAGCAGAGACAGTCTCTGGTGTTGTTATATGGGACAGATTTACTTCTGGTCCTGTAATAAATGCATTTATTATTTCCAGTCTTGTAATATAGTCCTGTAGCTACGTTATATATTTCCAGTCATAGAGTCATTCCAGCACAGAAGGAGTCCATTGGATAACTCGAGTCCATACCGACTCTCACAGTAATTTCATAGTTTTTCATGATTTTCACAGTGACTTCATTGCAGTGTTAATGTCAGCATCCTTGTGACACTAATTAATAAATTATCAAAAATAAACTATAAACTGTCTGTCGAGCAATTCTGTCCGTCTGGAGTGGGTCCCATTCTGTAACCCTGCAGCACCCATCCAATCTCATTTAGAAATTATTGATCATCTCTGCTTGACTACCCCCACAGGCAGCAAGTTCAAGATCATCATCAATCGCAACGCCCTGTATCTTAACCAACTGGAGCCATCCGATCCATTAAATATATTTTTAGTTCAATCATAGCTGAGGTGTTTGTATCATCGAGAGTCACAGGTGAGGTGCCTGAAGACTGGAGGGTGGCAAATGTTGTGCCTTTGTTTAAAAAGGGCTGCAGGGAAAAGCCTGGGAACTGCAGGCCGGTGAGCCTCACATCTGTGGTGGGTAAATTGTTGGAAGGTGTTTTGAGAGACAGGATCTACAGGCATTTAGAGACGCAAGTACTGATTAGGGACAGTCAGCATGGTTTTGTGAGTGGAAAATCATGTCTCACAAATTTGATTGAGTTTTTTGAAGGGGTAACCAAGAAGGTAGATGAGGGCAGTGCAGTTGATGTTGTCTACATGGACTTTAACAAGGCCTTTGACAAGGTACTGCCTGGTAGGTTGTTGCATAAGGTTAATTCTTACGGGACCCAGGGTGAGGTAGCTAAATGGATACAAAATTGGCTTCTTGACAGAAGCCAGAGGGTGGTTGTAGAGGGTTGACCAGCGGTGTGCCTCAGGAATCCGTGCTGGGTCCACTGTTATTTGTCATTTATATTAATGATTTGGATGAGAATATAGGAGGCATGGTTAGTAAGTTTGCAGATGACACAAAGATTGGTGGCATAGTGGACAGTGAAGAAGGTTATCTCAGATTGCAATGGGATCTTGATTTATTGGGCCAGTGGGCTGACGAATGGCAGATGGAGTTTAATATAGATAAAGGCAAGGTGATGCATTTTGGTAGATTGAACCAGGGCAGGACTTACTCAGTTAATGGTAGGGCGTTGGGGAGAGTTACAGAACAAAGAGATCTCGGGGTACAGGTTCATAGCTCCTTGAAAGTGGAGTCACAGGTGGACAGAGTGGTGAAGAAGGCATTCGGCATGCTTGGTTTCATTGGTCAGGACAATGAATACGGGAGTTGGGATGTCTTGTTGAAGTTGCACAAGATATTGGTAAAGCCACACTTGGAATACTGTGTACAGTTCTGGTCACCCTATTATAGAAAGGATATTATTAAACTTGAAAGAGTGTAGAAAATACTTACTAGGATGCTACCCAGACTTGGTGGTTTGAATTATAAGGAGAGGCTGGATAGACTGAAACTTTTTTCTCTGGAGCGTAGGAGGCTGACGGGTGATCTTATAAAGGTCTATAAAACAATGAGGGACATAGATCAGCTAGCTCGTAAATATCTTTTCCCAAAGGCAGGGGAGTCTAAAACTAGAGGGCATAGGTTTAAGGGGAGGAAGGAGAGATACAAAAGGGTCCAGAGGGGCAACTTTTTCACACAGGGTGGTGAGTGTCTGGAACAAGCTGCCAGAGATAGTAGTAGAGGCGGGTACAATTTTGTCTTTTAAAAAGCATTTCGACAGTGACATGGGTAAGATGGGTATAGAGGGATATGGGCCAAATGCGGGCAATTGGGATTAGCTTAGGGGTTTAAAAAAAAAGGTGGCATGGACAAGTTCGGCCAAAGAGCCTGTTTCCTCTATGACTCTACAAAGACATATATCTGTCTGGCCGCCTGCATGGAGATTTCCAGCTGTGTGTCCAGGACAGGAAGCAGTGAGCATGGATCTGCCAATCAGCCTCAATCAGCACCTTCAGCAGAATTGGGAGGGTGAATATTAGATACAGCAGAGTGAGAATGGAGGGAGAGTGTGTGGGATGGAGAGTCACAGCTTTTGGGGAATGAGAGAGGAAAGAATGTTCCATAGAAACTAGAATTGTCTGTTCTGAATTTCTATCCTGTATTGACTGTGATGACTTTTGTAAACTCCTTTTACAGGATATCTAGAAGGTGAGGATTTACAGACAAAAATCTCAGACCAAATGTCACATCAACATCTGACAGAGTCACTCAATTCAACGGGACCTGAATATCATTGGCCTTTGAATCCAGAAGGAGAAATGTTTTTCTGTTCTGTCTGCTTCAGGAGATTTTAAACATCAGTGTGACTGGAAAGCACCGAATCTGACACACACCCGGGTGAGAGTGTTCCAGTGCACTGCGTGTGGAAAACGCTTCAGTTGCACAGCCTGAAAATATATCGCAGCATTCACAGCGGGGAGAGACTGTACCCGTGTTCTGTGTATGGATGAGGTTTCAACTGATTGTCCGACCTGGAGAGTCACAAGGACGCCTGCACCATGGAAAAACAGTGGAAATGTGGGGACTGTGGGAAGGGATTTAGATACCCTTCTCACCTGGAAACTCATCGACGCAGTCACACTGGGGAGAGACCGTTCACCTGTTCTCAGTGTGGGAATGGATTCAGTCGATTATCCACCCTGCAGACACACCAGAGAGTTCACAATGAGGAAAGGCCATTCATCTGCTTTCATTGTGGGAAGAGATTCACTCAGTCATCCGCCCTGCAGACACACCAGCGAGTTCACAATGAGGAGAGACCATTTATCTGCTCTCAGTGCGAGAAGGGATTCAGTCAGTCATCCAGCCTGTGGACACACCAGCGAGTTCACACTAGGGAGAGGCCGTTTACCTGCTCACAGTGTGGGAATGGGTTCACTCAGTTATCCCATCTGAAGACACACCAACGGTTTCACACTGGGGAGAGGCCGTTCACCTGCCCTCAGTGCGAGAAGGGATTTGCTCAGTTATCCACTCTTCAGACACACCAGCGAGTTCACACCAAGGAGAGACCGTTCACCTGCTCTCAGTGTGGGAAAGGATTCACTCAGTTATCCAACCTGCGGAGACACCAGCGAGTTCACATGTGATTCCAGGGATTGAATTCTGCTGTTATTGTTTCTGCTCTCAGTTACATCCAGGACTGCATTCTGTTCATTCTCACAGTTCGTCAATGGGGAGGGTCGGAGGGTTTCTTTCTGCTGGACTGGCCGGACTCACCACTTTGCCTCCAGTGGCTGATAATCTTTTAACCTTGTTGCGAATATCTGGCTTTGGATTTCTCAAGGATCACAGAGTGAAAGGGTGTTTGGAAGTTTAAAGATATTTTGTTCGCAATTATGTTTGGAAGCCTCGCAAAGCACGCAGAGGGAGTAGTGAGCATGAGGAACTGAAAGAGATTAGTATTCGTGAAAAAGTAGCACTGGAGAAATTAATGGGGTTGGAAGTGAATAAATCCCCAAAAAGCTGCTGATCTACATCCCAGAGTGTTGGAAGAGGTGGCTGTGGAGATAGTGGATACATTGGTGGTCATCTTTCCAAATTCTATAGATTGTGGAATGGTTGCTGCAGATTGGAAGGTGGTAAATGTAACCCCACTGTTTAAGGAGGGAGAGAGAAAACGGGGAACCACAGACCCATCAGCCTGACATCAGCCGGAGGGAAAATGCTACAATCTATTGTACAGGATGTGATAACAGATGAATATGCACATTCAGAACAGGGGTACGTCCCTCGAGCCTGCTCCACCATTCAATACATACACAGCTGATCTGATTGTAACCTCAGCTTCACATTCCCACCGACCCCCCCATAACCTTTCACCCCCTTGCTTATTAAGAATCTATCCAGCTCTGCCTTCAAAAGATTCAGAGACTCTGCGTCCACTGCCCTTTGAGAAAGAGAGTTCCAGACATTCAGACCCTCTGAGAGGAAGAGGTTCTCCTGTTATTTGTTTTTATCAAGCCGCCTCTTACTCTTCTAAACTCCAGTAGATACAAGTCTAGCCTGTCCAATCATTCCTCATTAGACAAACCAGCCATTTCAGGTATTAGTCCAGTAAACCTTCTCTGAGCTGTTTCCAATGTGTTTACATCTTTCCTAAATGAGAGCCATACTGTACACAGTACTCCAGATGGTTTCACCAATATCCTGTATATTGGTGAAACCAATCTGGGGGCGGTGGGGGGGGGGGAGAATGAATGGGACAAGGTAAGATTTAGGAAAGGGGGAGAAAAGGTAAGGGAAGGGGAATAAATTAGGGGGAAAGAGTGGGAGGGGGGAAGAAAAATGAAGAAACACAATAAAGAAAGAAAAAGAAATTAAAGAAATAAAAATACATATTTTTGTCGTCTCCTTATGTCATCTTCACAACTTTCCCACCTATCTTTATGCCATTAGCCAAATTAGCAACCACCCACTCAGTCCTTTCACCGAAGTCTAAGGGCTAAAAGGAGTCACGAGAAAGCATTGGGCAGCAGGATTAAGGAAAATCCCAAGGCTTTTTATACATATATAAAGAGCAACAGGGAGAGGGTTGGCCCACTCAAGGACAGTCGAGGGAATCTATGCGCGGAGCCAGAGGAAATGGCGATGTATCAAATGAGTACTTTGCGTCCGTATTCACCAAAGAGAAGGACTTGGTGGATGATGAGTCTGGGAAAGGATGTGTGGATAGTTTGAGTCATGTTGAGATCAAAAAGGAGGAGGTATTGGGGTTCTTGAGAAACATTAAGTTACTCAAGTCCCCAGGGCCTAAAGGGATATACCCCAGAATACTGAGAGAGGCAAGGGAGGAAATTGCTGGGGCCTTGAGAGAAATCTTTGTATCCTCACTGGCTGCAGGGGAGGTTCCAGAGGATTGGAGAATAGCCAATGTTGTTCCTTTGTTTAAGAAGGGTAGCAAGAATAATCCAGGTAATTACAGGTCGGTGAGCCATACATCAGTGGTAGGGAAATTATTGGAGAGGGTTCTTCGAGACAGGATTTATTCTCATTTGGAAATAAGTGGACGTATTAGCAAGAGGCAACATGGCTTTGTGAAGGGGAGGTCGTGTCTCAGTAACTTGATCGAGTTTTTCAAGGAAGTGATGAAGATGATTGATGAGGGCAGGGCAATGAATGTTGTCCACATGGACTTCAGTAAGGGTCCCTCATGGCAGACTGGTGCAGAAGGTGAAGTTGCATGGGATCAGAGGTGAGCTGGCAAGGTGGACACAAAACTGGCTCGGTCATGGAAGACAGTGGGTAGCAGTGGAAGGGTGCATTTCTGAATGGAGGGCTGTGACAAGTGGTGTTCCTCAGGGATCAGTGCTGGGACCTTTGCTGTTTGTAATATATATAAATAATTTGGAGGAAAATGTAACTGGTTTCATTAGTAAGTTTGTGGACGACACAAATGTTGGTGGATTTGCGGATAGTGATGAGGACCATCAGAGGATACAGCAGGATATAGATCGGTTGGAGACTTGGGCGGAGAGATGGCAGATGGAGTTTAATCTGGACAAATGTGAGGTCATGCATTTTGGAAGGTCTAATACAGATAGGAAATATACAGTAAATGGCAGAACCCTTAAGAGTATTGATAGGCAGAGGGATCTGGGTGTACAGGTACACAGGTTACTGAAAGTGACAACGCAGGTGGAGAAGGTAGTCAAGGAGGCATACGGCATGCTTGCCTTCATTGGCTGGGGTATTGAGTTTAAAAATTGGCAAGTCATGTTGCAGCTTTATAGAACCTTAGTTTGACCGCACTTGGAATATAGTGTTCAATTCTGGTCACCATACTACCAGAAGGATGTGGAAGCTTTGGAGAAGGTACAGAAAAGATGACCAGGATGTTGCTTTGCATGGAGAGCATTAGCTATGAGGAGAGGTTGGAGAAACTTAGTTTGTTCTCACTGGAACGACAGAGGTTGAGGGGCAACCTGATAGAAGTCTACAAGATTGTGAGAGTGGATAGTCAGAAGCTTTTTCCCAGGGTGGAAGGGCCAATTACTAGGGGGCATAGGTTTAAGGAGTGAGGGACAAGGTTTAAAGGAGATGGATGAGGCAGGTCTTTTTACACAGAGGGTGGTGAGTGCCTGGAACTCGCTGCCGACGGAGGTAGTGGAAGCAGATACAATAGTGACTTTTAAGGGGTGTCTTGACAAATACACGAATAGGATGTGAATGGAGAGATATGGTCCCTGGAAGGGTAGGGGTTTTAGTTAAGTCGGGCAGCATGGTCAGTGCAGGCTTGGAGGGCCGAAGGGCCTGTTCCTGTGATGTAATTTTCTTTGTTCTTTGTAAGTCGTCTATATCAACTATAAAACATTGGAGCCCCAGCACTGTAGTCTTTGACAAGAGCACTCATTACATCTTGACAACCAGATAACGACCTACATACGTCGAGTGTTTCCTGCTACCTAGCCAATCTTCTATTCACGCCAATATGTTATCCCCACAGCATGAACTTTTATTTGTTGCAATAACCTTTGATGTGGCACCTTATCAAATGCCTCCTGGAAATCTAAGTACATTAAAATGTACTTTAGGGAAGGAAATCTCCCATACTTACCGAGCCTGATTCTCAACTGTGCTCCAAGGGCACCTGGGGATGGGCAATAAATGCTGGCCAGGCAGCGACGCCCATGTCCCACGAATGGATAACAATGTGTGGAATGTACAGACTGGGGGCACAATGGGTGGGGGCGGGGCTCGCGGGTCCTCGCGCCTGAACCCGGAAACGTCACTGTGGAGCAGAGTGATTGCTATTGGGTGATTGAGGCAGGGCTCCATTGTGCCGTCACAATGACTCAGAGGGGCGCTCCCAGCACACACTGTCCCATTGACAGCAATATCACTGGTTACAGAAGCAGCACACTGCGGATTGGACACCAGCTCAGCGTGGCTGGCGGTCAAAGCCCCGCCCACCCCCACGTGGGCTCGGGTTCCGCCCCCTCATTGTCCACATGGCAGATTGACCAATGGCAACGCCTGGAGGACCGGATGAACGCTGGTCCACCAGCCAATCAGAGTCTGGGCCTTGTGTCAATGGCTGCGCGGAGCTTCCATTGTCTGTCTAACAAAGCTGCTGCTCTCTGTCTGAAGGAAGATTGAGCTTCAGACAGACTCAAACCTCCTGTCTCCAACACCTGTGAGTAAAACACTTTCTTTTCTCCCCCTTTCCATTTCTTTTCTCATTCTGGAGGAAATTGGGGACTTGCAGCAACTGAAGGGAAAGGAAGTGAATCCAGGGAGGCTGCAGACTCTGGAAAGATTGGCCCAGGTCTGTCTGTCTCTCTTTTTTAAAGACATTGACATCCTTTCCTCCCTCAGCTTGACTCATTTATTTGTCTGGACAAAGCATGGTCTCTTTCCCGATGTTCACAATTAAAAGGATGTTTTCTCTAGGAGATGGCTGACATTTAAGGGCACAGTAAATTAATATTGTGCACATGAATGACCGAGACATGTCAGACTTATGATCAATAGAATCATAGAGTAATCAAATCCTACAGTGCAGAAGGAGGCCATTCGGCCCATCGAATCTGCACTGACCACAATCCATAGAGGTTTACAGCACGGAAACAGGCCCTTCGGCTCAACTTGACCATACTGCCCTTTTTTTAAAAACCCCTAAGCTAGTCCCAATTGCCTGCATTTGGCCCACATCCCTCGATACCCATTGTAACCATGTAACTGTCTAAATGCTTTTTAAAAGACAGAATTATACCTGCCTCTACTACTACCTCTGGCAGCTTGTTCCAGATACTCATTATCCTCTGTGTGAAAAAATTGCCCCTCTGGACCCTTTTGTACCTCTCCCTTCTCACCTTAAACCTATGCTCTCCAGTTTTAGACTCCCCTACATTTGGGAAAGATATTGAGTATCTAGCTGAGCTATGCCCCTCATTATTTTGTAGACCTCTATAAGATCACCCCTCAGCCTTCTACACTCCAGAGAAAAAAGTCCCAGTCTATCCAGCCTTTCCTTATAACTCAAACCATCAAGTCCCGGTAGCATCCTAGTAATTTTTTTCTGCACTCTTTCTAGTTTAATATCCTTTCTATAATAGGGTGACCAGAACTGCACACAGTCTGCCAAGTGTGGCCTTACCAATGTCTTGTACAACTTCAACAAGACGTCCCAGCTTCTGCATTCAATGTTCTGACCGTTGAAACCAAGCATGCTGAATGCCTTCTTCACCACTCTGTCCACCTGTGTCTCCACTTTCAAGAAGCTATGAACCTGTACCCCTCGATCTCTTTGTTCTGTAACTCTCTCCAATACCCTACCATTAACTGAGTAAGTCCTGCCCTGGTTCAATCTACCAAAATGCATCACCTCGCATTTACCTAAATTAAACTCCATCTGCCATTCGTCAGCCCACTGGTCCAATTGATCAAGATCCCATTGCAATCCGAGATAACCTTCTTCACTGTCCACTATGCTACCAATCTTGGTGTCATCTGCAAACTTACTAACCATGCCTCCTATATTCTCATCCAAATCATTAATATAAATGACAAATAACAGTGGACCCAGCACTGATCACTGAGGCACACCGCTGGTCACAGGCCTCCAGTTTGAAAAACAACCCTCTACAACCACCTTCCGGCTTCTGTCATCAAGCCAATTTTGTATCCATTTAGCTACCTCAGCCTGGATCCCGTGAGATTTAAACTTATGCACCAACCTACCATGCGGTACCTTGTCAAAGGCCTTGCTAAAGTCCATGTAGACAACATCAACTGCACTGCCCTCATCTACCTTCTTGGTCCTTCAAAAAACTCAATCAAATTTGTGAGACATGATTTTCCACTCACAAAGCCATGCTGACTGTCCCTAATCAGTCCTTGCGTCTCTAAATGCCTGTAGATCCTGTCTCTCAAAATATCTTCCAACAACTTACCCACCACAGATGTGAGGCTCGCTGGCCTGTGGTTCCCAGGCTTTTCCCTGCAGCCCTTTTTAAACAAAGGCACAACATTTGCCACTCTCCAATCTTCAGGCACCTCACCTGTGACTATCGATGATTCAAATATCTCTGCTCGGGGACCTGCAATTTCCTCCCTAGCCTCCCACAATGTCCTGGGATACACTTCATCTGGTCCCGGGGATTTATCTGCCTTGGCCCTATCCTCTTAACTCCAACTAGCATTTACCCTGCTAGCCCTCCAACACTAAGGGGCAATTTAGAATCCACCTAACCTGCACATGTTTGGGAGGAAACCGAAGAACGCAGAGGAAACCCACGCAGACATGAGGAGAACGTGCAGACTCCACACAAACAGTGACCTAAACCGGGAATTGAACCCATGTCCCTGGCGCTGTGAGGCAGCAGTGCTAACCACTGTGTCACTTTGCTGCCCTCTAATTTCACAGATATCACCAAAATTGATGATGTGATAAATAGTGAGGAGCAAAGCCTTAGATTACAGGAAGATGTAGACGGGCTGGTTAGATGGACAGAGCAATGGCAAATTGAATTTAACCCTGGAATGTATGAGGTAGTTCATTTATAGAGAACTAACAAGACAAGGGAATATACACTGAATGGTCGGATGGTAGAAGTACAGAGGACCAGACTTTGGGGTGCATGTCCATAGGACCCTGAAGGGGCCAGGACTGGTAGATGAAATGGTTAAGAAGGAATATGGGATACTTTCCATTCTTAGCTGAATATAAGAACAAGGAGGTTATGATGGAGTTGTGCAAAATGCACACAGCCAGAGTTCTGTGTGCAAATCTGGTCACTACACAAGAGGAAGGATGAGATTGAATGAGAGAAGGTGTGGAGCAGATTCGCCAGGAGTGTTTGCCTTGGCTGGAGTGTTTCAGGTATGAGGAGAAGATGGTCAGGCTGGAGTTGTTCTCCCTGGAGCAGAGAAGACTCAGGAAGGGATTTGATTGAGGTGTCCAAAATTATCAAGGCCGTAGATAGGAAGGAACTTCTCCCTTAGCAAACGGGTCCATAACCAGGGGGCAAAGATTTAAGGTAAGGGGCAGAAAATACAGAGGGGATTTGAGGAAAAACATTTTCACCGAGAGGGTGGTGGGGATCTGGATCTCTCTGCCTGAAAGGTTGGTAGAGGCGACAACCTTCACAATATTTAAGAAGCATTTAGATGAGTAATTGAAACGTGATCGCACACCAGGCTATGGAGTAAGTGCTGGAAAATGGGATTGGAATAGACAGGTGCTTAATAGGCGGCACAGACAAGATGGGCCAAAGGGCCACTTGCTATGCTGTAAAATTGTATGACTTCATCAAGACAGAGATGTGTCTGGTGTTCTTATATGGCACAGATTAGATAGATTATTCATGGCTTTGTAATAAAGTACATTCTGATTATTTCTAGTCATGGTCAGTACAGCACAGGAGTCCATTCAGCAACTTGAGTCCTTGCTGACTGTCTGTCGAGTAATTCTGTCAGTCTGGAATGGCTTCTGTAACCTGGCAGCACCCATCCAATCTCATCTCAAAATTATTGATCATCTCTGCTTGACTCCCCTCATAGGCAGCAAGTTCAAGACCATGATCAATCACAACCCCCTGTATCTTAACCAACTGAAGGAATCCTAGACATTAAACACATTGTTAGTCCAGTCAGATAGACATATATCTGTCTGGCAGCCTGCATGGAGATTTCCAGCCCTCTGTGTCCAGGACAGGAAGCAGTGAGCATGGATCTGTCAATCAGCCTCAATCAGCACCTTCAGGAGAATCGGGAGGGTGAATATTAGATACAGCAGAGTGAGAATGGAGGGAGAGTGTGTGGGATGGAGATTCACAACTTTGGGAATGAGAGAGAAAATAATGTTCTGTTCTGAATTTCTATCCTGCACCGACAGTGATGACTTTGTAAACTCCTTTTACAGGATATCAGAAGGTGAGGATTTACAGACAGAAATCTCAAACCAAACCATCAACATCTGACAGAGTAACTCAATCATCAGGACCTGAATATCATTGGCCTTTGAATCTAGAAGGAGAAAGGTTTCTCTATTCTGTCTGCTTCATAAATGTTTAAACATCAGTGTGACTGGGATAGCACCGAACAACACACACACACCCAAGTGAGAGTGTTCCAGTGCACTGAGTGTGGAAAGAGCTTTAACCAGTTACACAGCCTGAAAATTCATCGCAGCATTCACAGCGGGGAGAGACTGTACCCGTGTTCTGTGTGAGATTTAAGTGATTGTTTAACCTGGAGAGTTACAAGGACACCCGCATCATGGGGAGACTGTGGAAATGTGAGGACTGTGGGAAGAGATACAGAATTCCATCTGAGCTGCAAATTCATGAATGCAGTTACAAGGCGGGGACACCATTCACCTGCTCTGACTGTGGGAAGGGATTCACTCTGTTATCCAGCTTGCAGAGACACCAGCAAGTTCACGCTGGGGGGACACCATTCACCTGCCCTGACTGTGGGAAGGGATTCACTCTGTCATCCAGTCTGCAGAGACACCAGCGAGTTCACACTGGGGAGAGACCGTTCACCTGCTCTGACTGTGGGAAGGGATTCACTCAGTTATTCCAGCTGCTGAGTCACAAAGTCACTCACAGCCAGAAGAGACCCTTTAAATGCTCTGACTGTGGGAGCGGATTCAAAAGCTCTCGGGCACTGATTTCCCACCAGCGCATTCACACTGGGGAGAGACCGTTCAGCTGCTCTCACTGCACAAAGAGATTTAGAACATCATCCAACCTGCGCGTACACCAGCGAGTTCACACTGGGGAGAGACCGTTCCTTTGTTCTGAGTGTGGGATGGGATTCGCTCAGTTATCCACTTTGCTGAGACACCAGCGAGTTCATACCAGGGAGAAGCCGTTCACATGCTCAGTGTGTGGGAACAGCTATGTTCACTTATCCAGCCTGCTGAACCACAAGGTCACTCACAGCAATGAGAGATCCTTTAAATGCTCTGACTGTGGAAGCGGATTCCAAAGCTCTCAGGAACTGGTGTCCCACCAGCGCATTCACACTGAGGAGAGACCGTTCAGCTGCTCTCACTGCACAAAGAGGTTTAGATCATCATCCACCCTGCGGACACACCAGCGAGTTCACACTGGGGAGTGGCCGTTCACCTGCTCTCAGTGTGGGAAGGGGTTCACTCAGTCATCCCACCTGCTGAAACACCAGCGAGTTCACACTGGAGAGAGACCATTCACCTGCTCGGTGTGTGGGAAGGGATTTGCTCAGTTATCCAACTTGCTGAGGCACAATCTCACTCACACTAGTGAGAAACCCTTTAAATGCTCTGACTGTGGGAGCGGCTTCAAAAGCTCTCGAGAACTGAAGTCCCACCAGCGCATTCACACTGAGGAGAGACCGTTCAGCTGCTCTCACTGCACAAAGAAGTTTAAATTGTCATCCGGCCTGCGGGCACACCAGCGAGTTCACACCGGGGAGAAGCCATTCACCTGCACCGTGTGTGGGAAGGGATTCACTCAGTTCTCCAGCCTGCAGACACACCAGCGAATTCACTCTGGGGAGAGACCATTCACCTGCTCCATGTGTGGGAAGGGATTCACTCGGTCATCCCACCTGCTGAGACACCAGCGAATTCACAAGTGATGACAGGGGTTGGATTCTGCTGTTATTGCTGCTGTTAATCACATCCAGGACTGAACCATGTTCATTCTGACAGTAGGTGAAATGGGAGGGTAGGAGGGTTTCTTTCTGCTGGACAGGCCGGTCTCATGACTTTGCTTCCAGTGGGCTGATGCTCTTTGAGCCTGGGAGAGCACATTTCCAATGAAATGCTCCACAAAGGCTGATGAAAGACATATAATTTATCCTGGATGTAAATAGTTTTTCCCACCACTACAGACAGATCTAAAATAAATAAACTTGTCTCTGTTCCATTGAGTCTACAGCACAGGGCCGGGCCAGTTGTGTAACTAAGTCTGCACGCTAGATTTTAGTGAAACCCAACCATTTTCAATTTAATTCCAGTTACATTGACAGCAATGAAAGGTCAAAATGTCATTTTGTTCTCGCACAGAGATAAGAAGCCGTTTAATGTTCAGTATAATCACTCACATGTATTCATGAAGGGTTATTACATCAATAGGAATCAGCCAGAAACAGGTGACTGACCAAATAGTGAACCTCAGTTAAGTTTCAATTGAAGGATGAGTTATTAATAATCAGCAGTTAATGAGAAGTCACTTTAGGATATTTCTGTATTTCTCCATCAGCTTTTCTTATGAGGACATGAAGGTGGTGTCAGAGCTGGGAAAGAAATGGGATCAGCCTTGGACTCTCTCCCTATCAGGAACACACACACTGTCCTTGACTGTTGAGTCTGTCTGAATGAATGGGATTCCTGTAAAGACATCAAGATAACAGACAGAGCTGAAAGGAAGGCACTGTCCTAAGTTGAAGACCAGTGATTAACTGGAAGCAATGGAGTTGACTTGATTGACAAATTATAGACCTCTTGGCTGTTTCCAACTACTTGCCTCAGGTGGGCTCACAACATCTTTTGGGTGTAAAAAGAGGGGTTTCCGGGATCCACCTTTGCGAACATCGAGTGTGGGAGAAGCGGTTTGGATCTTCAGGGATAGTCGAGCTTCCTCCTTTCAGCATGAAGGTTGTTTCCAATAAAGCTCAGGGGCAGATGAGTAATTAGTCCTGGCACTGGTTCAGTGATGGGTTCCCTGCCAGTCGAAACCCCAGGAAGGTGCCATCCGTGCTTTTGGGAGGCAGTGACTGTTTCTCTGTCAGCCCCAGGAGTTCACATTGTCATCCACTTCTCTTGGATTGATCACTGATTTGAAAGTGTGGAGTTGGTAGAGTTTCACTGATGAGTAAACTTTACCTTTTATCCCACCTCTGTTAGTTAGGTGATAAAGAACAAAGAAAATTACAGCACAGTAACAGGCCCTTCAGCCCTCCAAGCCTGCAACGACCATGCTGCCCATCTGAACTAAAACCCCCTGCCCTTTCTGGGACCATATCCCTCTATTCCGATCCTATTCATATATTTGTCAAGACACCCCTTCGAAGTCACTATCGTATCTGCTTTCACTACCTCTCCCGGGAGGGCGAGATCCTAAACGTTGCATATAAACAATAAACTTTGATAGTTCTGACTGATTTGATATCTGAGTCTTTGCTTGATGGTTGAGTCGGTGCACACTCAATGGGCTGAATGGCCTCCTTCCGCATTGGAGAAATTCTATGATTCTAAATGGAGATCACAAACGCTGACAATACTCCCAGTGTAGTATAATCGCGCTTCTAATCAAGTTGAACATAACCTCCCTGCTGTTCAATTCTGTTCCTCGAGAATGGAACCCTACATATGGGCCCCAGACTTTAGGAAAGATGTGAAATTCTTAGAGAGGGTGCAGAGATTTACAAGAATGGCAACTCACAACATTTAAAAAGTACCTGGATCAGCACTTGGCAAGTCAGAACATTTAAGGCTATGGGCCAGGTGCTGGTAAATGGTATTAGGAGGGAGGTCAGGTGTTTCTTGTGTGTAGATTCAATGGGCTGAAGGGCCTCTCCTGCACTGTACGATTCTATGATGAGGCAATTCAGTTTGTTGGAGAGACTGGAACAGCTGAAATTTCTCTCTTTAAATCAGTCAGACATTAGGGTCTAGAATGGGGCCATTCGGTCCACTGATTCAATGCTGGCCCTTTGCATATCAAACCCTTGCCCCGTTCTATATATTGACAGATCCATGCTCACTGCTTCCTGTCCTGGACACAGAGAGCTGGAAATCTCCATGCAGGCTGCCAGACAGATATATGTCTATCTGACTGGACTAACAATGTGTGGAATGTACAGACTGGGGGAACAATGGGTGGGGGCGGGGCTCCCGGGTCCGCGCGCCTGAACCCGGAGACGTCACCGCGGAGCACAGTGATTGCTATTGGCTGATTCAGGCAGGACTCCATTGTGCCGTCACAATGACTCAGAGGGGCGTTCCCAGCACACAGTGTCCCATTGGCAGCAATATCACTGGTTACAGAAGCAAAACACTGCGGATTGGACACCAGCTCAGCACAACTGGCGGTCAAAGCCCCGCCCACCCCCACGTCGGGCCGGGCCCCGCCCCCTCATTGTCTACATGCGGCAGATTGACCAATGGCAACGCGTGGAGGACCGGATGGGCGCTGGTCCTCCAGCCAATCAGAGTCGGGGCCTTGTGTCAATGGCTGCGCGGAGCTTCCTCCATTGTGGCTGCTGTTCCTCTCCCTCTGAATGAAGATTGAGCTTCAGACAGACTCAGCCTTCCTCCTGTCTCCTACATCTGTGAGTAAAACACTTTCTTTTCTCCCCCTTTCCATTTCTTTTCTCATTCTGGGCTTCAATTTTTAACTTCCAGGTTACCACTCTCTGCCTAAATAAAGATCCTCCTCACATTCTTTATGTATCTGTAACCAGGTAATACAGTGTATTACACACATGGTCAGGCTGCTCATTTATATCCAAATGTAAAACTTTAACGTGGCTGTCAGCTTGAAGATTTTCAGCTCTCTGTGTCCAGAACAGGAAGCAACGAGCATGGATCTGTCAATCAGCCTGAATGAGATATATATTATATGTTTCCAGTTATTCATCTCTTGCTTATTAGAGTCATTAGTCTTTGCATTTCTCTTCCACAGGGATCAGTGGAAGCTGAGGGTTATTGAATATATTCGAGGATGAGTTAGATGGATTTTACATTGATAAAGGATTCAAGCGTTATGGTGAACGGGTGGGAAAATGGAGTGAAAGTTAAGATGAGGAGAGATTTCCTCACTCAAGGATGTGGTGAAGCTTTTGAACTCTGCACTCCAGAGGACTGTGGAGCTTCAGTCATCAAATATTTTCAAGAGAGAGATTTATAAGTTTTGAGGCATTGAGCAACCTGGGGGATAGTTTGGGAAATATTGGCCCTATTTGGAGGGTCACAGTTTTTTTTTTTTTTAACTGGTCGGTGCAACATCGTGGGCCGAAGGGCCTGTTCTGCGCTGTAATGTTCTATGTTCTATGGAAATAGTGTGAGGTCGATCAGCCAATTCTCAATCAATGGTTGAAGCAGTTCAATGGGCTGAATGGCCAACTGCAGCTCCAATTTGTTATGATTTCTGTGTGGTGGACAGGAAGCAGTGAACATGGATCTGTCAATCAGCCTCAATCAGCACCTTCAGGAGAATTGGGAGGGTGAATATTAGATACAGCAGAGTGAGAATGGAGGGAGAGTGTGTGGGATGGAGATTTTGAGGAATGAGAGAGGAAATAATGTTCCATTGAAACTAGAATTGTCTGTTCGGAATTTCTATCCTGTACTGACAGTGATAACTTTTTTGTAAACTCGTTTTACAGGATATTGAAAGAGGAATCACAGGCTGAAATCTCAAACGTCACGTCTCGATCTGACAGAGTCATATTCCATGGGAGCTAAATATCATCGGCCTTTGAATCCGAAAGGAGAAATGTTTGTCCAGTCTGTCGATTTGAAAAAATTTCAAACATCAATGTGACTGGAAAAACACTAACACACTGCCACACTGGAGTGAGAGTGTTCCAGTTCACTGACTAAAGAGCTTTAACCAGTTACACAGCCTGAATAAATATCACACCATTCACAGTGGGGAGAGACTGTACCCGTGTTCTGTGTGTGGACAAGGCTTCAACTGATTGTCCACCCAAGAGAGAGGCAAGGACACCTGCACCATGGAGAAACCATGGAAATGTGCGGACTGTGGGAAGAGATACAAAGTCCCATCTCAGCTGGAAGCTCATTGGCGCAGCCACACTGGGGAGAGGCCGTTCATCTGCTCTCAGTGTGGGAAGGGATTTGCTCTGTTAGCCACCTTGCAGAAACACCAGCGCGTTCACACTGGGGAGAGACAGTTCACCTGCTCTCAGTGTGGGAAGGAATTCACTCAGTTATCCAATCTGCAGATACACCAGCGAGTTCACACTGGGGAGAGGCCGTTCACCTGCTCTCAGTGTGGGAAGGGATTCAGTCAGTTGTCCAGCCTGCAGACGCACCAGCGAGTTCACACTGGAGAAAGGCCATTCATCTGCACTCAGTGTGGGAAGGGATTCACTCGGTTATCGAACATGTGGAGACACCAGCGAGTTCACACTGGGGAGAGGCCATTCACCTGCTCTCAGTGTGGGAAGCGGTTCAGTGATTCATCCAGCCTGCGGCGACACCAGCGAGTTCACACTGGGGAGAAACCGTGCACCTGCTGTCAGTGTGGGAAATGGTTCAGTGATTCATCCAGCCTGCGGACACACCAGCGAGTTCACACTGGGGAGAAACCGTTCACGTGTTCTCAGTGTGGGGAGGGATTCAGTCATTTATCCAGCCTGCACATACACCAGCGAGTTCACACTGGGGAGAGGCCATTCACCTGCTCTGTGTGTGGGGAGGGATTCACTTGTTCATCCAACCTGTGGAGGCACCAGCGAGTTCACACTGGGGAGAGGCCATTCACCTGCTCTCAGTGTGGGAAGCGGTTCAGTGATTCATCCAGCCTGCGGGGACACCAACAAGTTCACACTGGGGAGAAACCGTTCACCTGCTCTGTGTGTGGAAAGGGATTCTCTCGGTTATCCAGCCTGCAGACACACCAGGGAATTCACACTGTGGGGAGGCCGTTCAGCTGCTCTGTGTGTGAGAAGAGATTCAGTCTTTCATCTCAGCTGTTGGTACACCAACAAGTTCATGAGTGATTCCAGGGGTTGGATTCTGCTGTTATTGTTTCTGCTCTCAATTACATCCAGAACTGCATTTTGTTTATTCTCACAGTTGGTCAATGGGGAGGTTCGGAGGGTTTCTTTCTGCTGGACTGGCCCCTTTCACGACTTTGCCTCCAGTGGGCTAATGCTCTTTGAGTCTTTTTGTGAATACCTGGTTTTAAATTTCACAAGGATCACAGAGTAACAGGGTGTTAGGAATCATAGAATCCCGACAGTGCAAAAGGAGCCATTTGGCCCATTGAGTCTGCACCGACTACAATCCCACCCAGGTCCTATCCCCATAACCCCATGCATTTACCCTAGCTAGTCCCTCTAACACTAAGGGGCAATTTAGCATTGCCAATCCACCTAACCCGCATATCTTTGGCCTGTGGGAGGCAACCGGGGCACCTGGAGGAAACACATGCAGACACAGGGAGAATGTGCAAAGTCCACACAGACAGTGACCAAAGCCAGGAATTGAATCCAGGCCGGAAGTTAAGAGATATTTAGTCAGCACTTTTGTTTGGAACATCCCAAATGCCCATCCAATTTCCTTTGTAATTGTTTATTGTCTCCACTTCCTCCACCCTCGTAGGCAGCGAGTTCCAGGTCATTACCATTCGCTGCATCAAAATATTCTTCCTCACATCCCCCGCTGCATCTCTGATCCAAAACCTTCAATCTGTGCCCCCCTCGTCCTTGTCCCTTCAGCTAATGGGAACAGCTTTTTTTTGTCCACCTTATCTTAACCTGTCAGAATCTTGTCCACCTCTATCAAATCTCCCCTCAGCCTCATTTGCTCCAAGGGGAACAACCCCAGCCTGACATTGACAATAAAGAACAAACTAACAGAATATGTTAATACCTGAAATCAAATGGGAATGTTTAATTTCTGTTTTAAAGATATTGTGAATATATTGTCCTGGAGAACAAAGAAATTGGAATAGCTCACTTTGGGTGAGGTTGAATGGAATATATCAGTGTGGAATCCTGGTTCATTCCAGTGAAAGTCTGGAATGTGTCGATGGGATGAATAAGTTGATCACTTTCTCTGGGAGATATTTACATCCTTGTCCATTGTTCGAGGGGGTTCAGGACAACCTGGGACTAAAAGACTAATATATCAGAATAGGTTAATTTAGAGTGAATATATTAAAGAAGAATCACAAAGTACGTGGAGTTACAAAGGTACTGTTTGCATAGAAATGCATTGTTAGTGAATTTAAACATTTATTTTTGATAACATATATTCTGTATTAAAATCATACACCTTGGCTAATGACACTCTAAGGCATGATGGTATATAGCAAGGTAAGAAGAACCACATTCTTTGAAAACAATACAGCTACTGAGTTAAGCAAAAAAAACCTCTTATCAGTGTTGGCTCCAGACAGTACAAGCTTCCCAGACAATTGAATGAATAAGAGCATACCATTTCCCGATAAAGAATTGCTGGGAGACTTTTCCGATAAGGAGTTGCTCAGACACAGTGGAAAAGCACTTTTGAATTTATGGACCTATGTATTCTCACGCTGCCAGAGAGTGACATGTTATTGGCCAAGGTAAATAATCTAGACGAATAATGATTGGCTGATGTCTGGCTGGGTGAGCAAAGTGGGTGGGGAAATGATTTTTGAAAGTTGTATAATTGTAATATTGGAAGCAATGGGATTTAGAATAGTTTGGCTGCCCCAAATTATTCTCTGACGCCCCTGGACCAGGCCTGGGCAATAAAGCACATATTCAACAGAATTACTGTCTCTGTGAGCTCTTTGTATTAGCTGAGTTGTAAATCAGTGAAAGCCAGCATAATACTTGGTCTCTGAAACGTTTCTACATCCATGAACTTTGTTTTAAAGAAATCCACATTTGAAAGCCCGGCCACTACATGAAATACCAGCACCATAACAAGGGGAGATAAGAAAGACAGACACTCACTTTGATCTTTTCATCAGCACATCTGAGAGTTAAGAATGTGTGACATGAATTTACGATACTGGAGTGAGTGTACAGATGTGATTTGTTACATGTGAAAAATAGCAAGCCTAAAGTCATGGTGAGATGGAGTGAAGAGCGGGTCCCAAACACACACAGCTACTTGAAACACTGCAGGAGATGAAATGGTTAATGTGGCCAGGGGATTGAGACAACATTGTGACATCATCAAGGCATTGACACACACTCCAGAGAAACTGAGTTCAAAACAATCAGGATCCAATTAAACACACTGCACATGGACACAAAGTGAGGAAAATTACAGTAAAATGGATCATATAATGGATTGGGACAATTAAGGGCTTGGGAGAAATAATACTGAGTAAGAACTGTCCACAAGTTGGACAGGGGTAAAGAGAGCTGGAGAATCTTTTACATCTTTTATGGACTAGTAACCCAGAACTGACGGCGCTCCTTCAGGAGTAGGAAAGATCGAGTAGATGTGACCCCAGGCGGGACAGGAACAGAACTGGAAAATAACGGAGTGGAATTGAAATTGTCTAAATGACTGAACTAACAATGTGTGGAATGGACAGACTGGGGAACAATGGGTGGGGGCGGGGCTCCCGGGTCCGTGCGCCTGAACCCGGAGACGTCACCGCGGAGCACAGTGATTGCTATTGGCTGATTGAGGCAGGGCTCCATTGTGCCGTCACAATGACTCAGAGGGGCGTTCCCAGCACACAGTGTCCCATTGGCAGCAATATCACTGGTTACAGAAGCAGCACACTGCGGATTGGACACCAGCTCAGCGCGGCTGGCGGTCAGAGCCCCGCCCACTCCCACGTAGGCCTGGGCTCCGCCCCCTCATTGTCCACATGCGGCATATTGACCAATGGTTGCCAGGAGGACCGGATGGGCGATGGTCCTCCAGCCAATCAGAGTCGGGGCCTTGTGTCAATGGCCGCATGGAGCATCGTCCATTGTTGCTGCTGCTCCTCTCCCTCTGAATGAAGATTAAGCTTCAGACAGACTCAGCCTTCCTCCTGTCTCCTACATCTGTGAGTAAAACACTTCCTTTTCTCCCCCTTTCCATTTCTTTTCTCATTTTGCAC
The DNA here is from genome assembly GCF_964213995.1 of Mustelus asterias. Taxonomy (NCBI): domain Eukaryota; kingdom Metazoa; phylum Chordata; class Chondrichthyes; order Carcharhiniformes; family Triakidae; genus Mustelus; species Mustelus asterias. Next base: position 2,145,285 of record NW_027590122.1, on the reverse strand, counting down.
TTCAATTTTTAACTTCTGGGTCACCACTCGCTGCCTAAGTAAAGATTCTCCTCACATTCTTTATGTATCTATAACCAGGTAATACAGTGTATTACACACACCATCAGTCTGCTCATTTATATCCAAATGTAAAACTGTAACGTGACTGTCAGCTTGAAGATTTTCAGCTCTCTGTGCCCACAACAGGAAGAAGTCTCACAACACCAGATTAAAGTCCAACAGGTTTATTTGGTACCACAAAGCCATCGTCACAATGCCACATTTGGTAGAACAGGAAACTTGAGAAACTCGGCATCACCACCAGCAGCAATCAAACCTCCCCCGGTACCACAGTAGAAAACAGGACCACTGCAGGGAAGTCCATTGTCAACTTGTCGGACACACTTCAACCAGATGAAATCGAAGTTCTCAATTTCTGCCCCACCACCAAAATAGACCCCATCAGTCTCGCAGCAGACACAGAGGAATTCATCAGGCGAATGAGGCTGCGGGAGTTCTTCCACAAACCCCAAGAGTCCAACAGCGAACATAATGAGATAGTCAATGAACTGGAACAGCCGATAGAGAGATCCACGGTACAGCAACCGAAGAGGAAAGAGTCGAATTGGACTCCTCCGGAAGGCCGCTGCCCTCGACTTGACATGTATGCCCAAGCCGTCAGGAGGTGCGTCAATGCCAGATTCATCAGTCACACTCACAAGACAGCCCCGAACATCACCCAAGCACAACGCAACGCCATCTGCGCTCTCAAGATCAAGCGCACCATTGTCATCAAACCAGCAGACAAAGGAGGGGCAATCATCATGCTGAACAGAACGAATTACTGCAAAGTGTCCTGACAACTGAACAATGAGGAAAACTACAGACAGTTACCTGCAGATCCGACCAAAGAATACACCCGTCAACTCAACAGACAGATCAAGACATTTGATCCGGACCTTCAGAGCACCCTCCGTGCTCTCATACCACGTACTCCCCGCGTTGGAGATCTCTACTACCTCCCGAAGATACACAAGGCAAACACACCTGGCCGTCCCATCGTATCGGGCAATGGGACCCTGTGCGAGAAACTCTCCGGCTACGTCGAGGGCATCCTGAAACCCATTGTACAAAGAACCCCAGCTTCTGTCGTGACACTACGGACTTCCTTCAGAAACAGCACACATGGAGCAGTTGAACCAGGAGCACTCCTCATCACAATGGATGTCTCGGCACTCTACACCAGCATCCCCCACGACGATGGCATTGGTGCAACTGCCTCAGTACTCAACGCCAACAACTGCCAATCTCCAGATGCAATTTTACAATCATCCACTTCATCCTGACCACAATGTCTTCACCTTCAACAACCAGTTCTTTATCCAGACACACGGAATAGCCTTGGGGACCAAATTCACACCTCAATATGCCAACATCTTCATGCACAGGTTCGAACAAGACCTCTTCACTGCACAGGACCTTCAGTCGAAGCTGTACACTAGATACATCGATGACATTTTCTTCCTTTGGACTTATGGTGAACAATCACTGAAACAACGATATGATGACATCAACAAGTTCCATCCCACCATCAGACTCACCATGGACTACTCTCCGGAATCGGTTGCATTCTTGGGCACACGCATTTTCATCAAGGACGGTCACCTCAGCACTTCACTGTACCGCAAGCCCACGGATAATCTCACGATGCTCCACTTCTTCAGCTTCCACCCTAAACACGTTAAAGAAGCCATCCCTTACGGACAAGCCCTCCGTATACACAGGATCTGCTCAGATGAGGAGGATCGCAACAGACACCTCCAGACGCTGAAAGATGCCCTCATAAGAACAGGATATGGCGCTCGACTCATCGATCGACAGTTCCGATGCGCCATGGCGAAAAACTGACCTTCTCAGAAGACAAACACTGGACAGGAGGACAGAGTACCCTTTGTCGTCCAGTACTTCCCTGGAGCGAAGAAGCTACGACATCTTCTCCGGAGCCTTCAACATGTCATTGATGAAGACCAACATCTCGCCAAGGCCATCCCCACACCCCCACTACTTGGCTTCAAATAACCGCACAACCTCAAAAAGACTATTGTCTGCAACAAACTACCCAGCCTTCAGGAGAACAGTGACCATGACACCACACAACCCTGCCACAGCAACCTCTGCAAGACGTGCCGGATCATCGACACAGATGCTATCATCTCACGTGAGAACACCATCCACCAGGTACACGGTACATACACTTGCAACTCGGCCAACGTTGTCTACCTGAGACGCTGCAGGAAAGGATGTCCCGAGGCATGGTACATTGGGGAGACCATGCAGACGCTATGACAGCGGATGAATGAACACCGCTCAACAATCACCAGACAAGAGTGTTCTTTTCCTGTTGGGAACACTTCAGTGGTCACGGGCATTCGGCTTCTGATCTTCGGGTAAGCGTTCTCCAAGGCAGCCTTCACGACACACGACAGCGCAGAGTTGCTGAGCAGAGACTGACAGCCAAGTTCCGCACACATGAGGACGGCCTCAACTTGGATCTTGGGTTCGTGTCATGCTATTTGTAACCCCCACGACTTGCCTGGGCTTGCAAAATCTCACTAACTGTCCTGGCTGGAGACAATACACATCTCTTTAACCTGTGCTTAAACGTCTCTCCACTCACATTGTCTGTACCTTTCAGACTTGATTACCTGTAAAAACTCGCATTCCAACCATTATTTTGTAAATTGAGTTTGTGTCTTTATATGCCCTGTTTGTGAACTGAAATCCCACTCACCTGATGAAGGGGCAGCGCTCCGAAAGCTAGTGGCTTGTGCTGCCAAATAAACCTGTTGGACTTTAACCTGGTGTTGTGAGACTTCTTCCTGTGTTTACCCGAGTCCAACGCCGGCATCTCCACATCCAGGACAGGAAGCAGTGAGCATGGATCTGTCAATCAGCCTGAATAGTATATATATTATATATTTCCAGTTATTCATCTCTTGCTTATTAGAATCATTAGTCTTTGGATTTTTCTTCCACAGGGATCAGTGGAAGCTGAGGGTTATTGAAGATATTCGAGGATGAGTTAGGTGGATATTACATTGATAAAGGAGTCAAGCGTTGTGGAGAACAAGTGGGAAAATGGAGTGAAAGTTAAGATGAGGAGGATGTGGTGAAGTTTTTGAATTCTGCACTCCAGAGGACTGTGGACCCTCATTCATCAAATATTTTCAAGAGAGAGATTGGTAACTTTTGAGGCATTGAGCAACATGGGGGACAGAACATAGAACATAGAAAAGCTACAGCACAAACAGGCCCTTCGGCTCACAAGTTACGCCGAAATGTCCCTAGCTCCGAGGCTTACCGATAACCCTCTATCTTACTAACTTCCATGATAGTTTGGGAAATAGTGGCGCTGTGCAAATAGTGTGAGGTCGATCAGCCAATTCTCAATGAATGGTTGAGGCAGTTCGATGGGCTGAATGGCCAACTGCAGCTCCTGTTTCTTATGATTTGTGTGTGGTGGACAGGAAGCAGTGAGCATGGATCTGTCAATCAGCCTCAATCAGCACCTTCAGGAGAATTGGGAGGGTGAATATTAGATACAGCAGAGTGAGAATGGAGGGAGAGTGTGTGGGATGGAGATTTACAGCTTTTGGGGAATGAGAGAGGAAAGAATGTTCCATAGAAACTAGAATTGTCTGTTCTGAATTTCTACTTCTATTTCTAACTCATTTTACAGGATATTGAAAGAGGAACCACAGGCTGAAATCTCAAATGTCACGTCTAGATCTGACAGAGTCACATTCCTTGGGAGCTGAATATCATCAGCCTTTGAATCTAGAAGGAGAAATGATTGTCCAGTCTGTTGATTTGAAAAAAAATTCAAACATCAGTGTGACTGGAAAAGCACCAACACACAGCCACACTCGAGTGAGAGTGTCCAATGTACTGACTAAAGAGCTTTAACTAGTTACACAGCCTGAATAAATATCACACCATTCACAGTGAGGAAAGACTGTACCAGTGTCCTGTGTGTGGACAAGGCTTCAACTCATTGTCCACCCAAGAGAGAGGTAAGGACACCTGCACCATGGAGAAACCATGGAAATGTGGGGACTGTGGGAAGAGATACAGAGCCCCATCAGAGCTGGAAGCTCATCGGCGCAGTCACACTGGGGAGAGGCCGTTCACCTGCTCTCAGTGTGGGAAGGGATTCGCTCTGTTAGCCACCTTGCAGAAACACCAGCGCGTTCACACTGGGGAGAGACCGTTCACCTGCTCTCAGTGTGGGAAGGGATTCAGTCAGTTTTCCAACCTGCGGACACACCAGCGAGTTCACACTGGGGAGAGGCCGTTCACCTGCTCTCAGTGTGGGGATGGATTCAGAGCTTCATCCAGCCTGTGGACACACCAGCGAGTTCACACTGCGGAGAGGCCGTTCACCTGCTCTCAGTGTGGGAAGGGATTCACTCTGTCATCCAGCCTGCTGATACACCAGCGAGTTCACACGGGGGAGAGGCCATTCACCTGCTCTCAGTGTGGGAAGGAATTCACTCGGTCATCCAGCCTGCGGAGACACCAGCGAGTTCACACCAGGGAGAGGGCCTTCACCTGCTCTCAGTGTGGGGATGGATTCAGAGCTTCATCCAGCCTGCGGACACACCAGCGAGTTCACACTGGGGAGAGACCGTTCACCTGCACTCAGTGTGGGAAGGAATTCACTCGGTCATCCAGCCTGCGGACACACCAGCACGTTCACACTGGGGAGAGACCGTTCACCTGCTCTCAGTGTGGGAAGGGATTCAGAGCTTCATCGAGCCTGCTGACACACCAGCGAGTTCACACTGGGGAGAGACCGTTCACCTGCTCTCAGTGTGGAAAGGGATTCACTCGGTCATCCAGCTTGTGGAAGCACCGGCAAGTTCACACTGGGGAGAGACCGTTCACCTGCTCTCAGTGTGGGAAGGGATTCAGAGCTTCATCCAGCCTGCTGACACACCAGCGAGTTCACACTGGGGAGAGGCCGTTCACCTGCTCTCAGTGTGGGAAGGGATTCACTCAGTCATCCCACCTGCGGAGGCACCAGCGAGTTCACACTGGGGAGAGGCCATTCACCTGCCCTCAGTGTGGGACGGGATTCAGAGCTTCATCTAGCCTGTGGACACACCAGCAAGTTCACATTGGGGAGAAGCCATTCACCTGCTCTCTGTGGGAAGCGGTTCAGTGATTCATCCAGCCAGCAGAAACACCAACAAGTTCACACTGGGGAGAGACCGTTCAGCTGCTCTGTGTGTGAAAAGAGATTCAGTCTTTCATCCCAGCTGTTGAGACACCAGCGAGTTCACGAGTGATTCCAGTGGTCGATTCTGCTGTTATTGTTTCTGCTCTCAATTATATTGGTCAATGGGGAGGGTCGGAGGGTTTCTTTCTGCTGGACTGGCCGGTCTCACAACTTTGCTTCCAATGGCTGATGCTCTTTGAGTCTTGTTGTGAATACCTGGTTTCAAATTTCACACGGATCACAGAGTGACAGGGTGTTAGGCAGTTCAGAGATATTTAGTCAGGATTTCTGTTTGAAACCCCCCCAATGCCCATCCAATTTTCTTTGTAATTGTTTATTGTCTCCACTTCCTCCACCCTCGTAGGCAGCGAGTTCCACGTCATTAGCATTCACTGCATCAAAATATTATTCCTCACATGGGCAGCACGGTAGCACAGTGGTTAGCACTGCTCCTTCACAGCTCCAGGGACCTGGGTTCTATTCCTGGCTTGGGTCACTGTCTGTGTGGAGTTTGCACATTCTCCTTGTGTCTGCGTGGGTTTCCTCCAGGTGCTCGGGTTTCCTCCCACAGTCCAAAAATGTGCGGGTTAGGTTGATTGGGCATGCTGAAAATTGCCCCTGAGAGTCCTGATATGCGTAGGTTAGAGGGATTAGCGGGTAAATGTGTAGGGATATGGGGGTAGGGCCTGGGTGGGATTGTTGTCGGTGCAGACTCGATGGGCCGAATGGCTTCTTTCTGCACTGTAGGGTTTCTCTGATTCTATGATCCCACCCAAAACTTTAAATTTGCTTGTCATCCTTGTCCCATCAGCTAATGGGAACAGCTTTTCTTTGTCCACCTTATCTAAACCTGTCAGAATCTTGTCCACCTCTATCAAATCTCCCCTCAACCTCCTTTGCTCCAAGGGGAACAACCCCAGCCTGACATTGACAAAGATCAATCCAACAGAATATGTTACTGTCTGAAATCAAATGGGAATGTTTAATTTCTGTTTTAAAGAGATTGTAAATATGTGGTCCTGGACAATAACGGAATTGGAATAACTTACCTTGGGTGTGGTTGAATGGAATATATCAATCTGGAACCCACTTACATTCTAGTGAAAGTCTGGAATGTGTCGCTGGACCTCCCTGCCTAACAGCACTTTGGGTCACCTATACCTCAGGCATTGTAGCAGTTCAGGAAGGCAGTGTTGGGGTTGACCATGGCCGAGGCAGCTACATACAGCCACATATTCCATTATCATTGATGGACTGTACTTTGAATGTGAGGCATTATGGGACTGGACTATGGAGTCATAGAGGTTTACAGCATGGAAATAGGCCCATCAGCCCAACTTGTCCATGCTGCCTTTTTTTTTAAACCCCTTAACTAATCCCAATTGCCTGCATTTGGCCCATATCCCTCTATACCCATCTTATTCATGTAACTATCTAAAACCTTTTTAAGAGACAAAATTGTACCCGCCTCTACTGCTATCTCTGGCAGCTTGTTCCAGACACTCACCACCCTCTGTGTGAAAAAATTGCCCCTTTCGACACTTTTGTATCTCTCCCCTCTCACCTTAAACCTATGCCTTCTAGTTTTAGACTCCCCTACTTTTGGGAAAAGATATTGACTATCTACCTCATCTATGCCCCTCATTATTTTATAGACCTCTATAAGGTCACCCCTCAGCCTCCTGCGCTCCAGAGAAAAAAGTCCCAGTCTATCCAGCCTCTCCTTATAACTCAAACCATCCAGTCCCAGTTGCATCCTACAAATCTTTTCTGCACTATTTCTAGTTTAATAATACCCTTTCTATAATAGGATGACCAGAACTGCACACTCTATTCCGAGTGTGGCTTTACCAATGTCTTGTACAACTTCAACAAGACGTCCCAACTCCTGTATTCAATGTTCTGACCGATGAAACCAAGCATGCCGAATGCCTTCTTCACCATTCTGTCCACCTGTGACTCCACTTTCAAGGAGCTATGAACCTGTACCCCTCGATCTGTTTGTTCTGTTACTCCCCAACGCCCTGCCATTAACTGAGTAAGTCCTGCCCTAGCTCAATCTACCAAAATGCATCACCTCGCGTTTGTCTCAATTAAACTCCATCTGCCATTCGTCAGCCCACTGGCCCAATTAATCAAGATCCCGTTGCAATCGGAGATAACTTTCTTCACTGTCCACTATGCCACCAATCTTGGTGTCATCTGCAAACTTACTAACCGTGCCTCCTATATTCTCATCCAAATCATTAATATAAATGACAAGTAACAGTGGGCCCAGTACTGATCCCTGAGGCACACTGCTGGTCACAGGCCTCCAGTTTGAAAAACAACCCTCTACAACCACCCTCTGGCTTCTGTCAAGAAGCCAATTTTGTATCCATTTAGATACCTCACCCTGGATTCCGTGAGATTTTAACCTTATGCAACAACCTACCATGCGGTACTTTGTCAGAGATCTTGCTAAAGTTCATGTTGACAACATCAACTGCACTGCCCTCATCTATCTTCTTAGTTACCCCTTCAAAAAACTCAATCAAATTTGACTACAGCTCAGTTTCTGCAATCATGGACCATTAAAGCTGCTTAGCAGTGCCCTGACAGAGGACCTGGTGAGAATATTTCCTCATTGAGTTAGAATTAAACTTATTCCAGGACCGGCTGGTGTTCAGTGGCTGAGATACCCGAATCTGTGAAAAGGGGGTCCGACCAATCAACAAACAGTGGTAGGTAGTTGATTAAGAAGTTAAGAAGCGTTCTCAGGCATTGTTTAAATTAATTTATCATAAATTTGTGATGAGAACTGTGAGGGACTATGACCCGATAGTCACTGAAGTGATGGTATACTCCAAGTAGCACTGGACTGAAAAACGAGAGTAGATTCTAATGAATGGTTATAAACCTACCCTAGCATGGCCAGTGAAAAATCAGAGCTCGAGTGATCAAGAATAATAATGTGATAAGGTGCGAAGGAATAAGATCTCACCGTGTAAAAATCAAGTTGGGACGACATTTGTATCACACAGGAGTCAATGAATGGAATACATTGGGTATTGCACATCCCCGAGCCTGGCCTGATTGAACACATGAATGGGCTATTGAAACAACAAATCAAGCTTGACCACACACTCAAAGAGTGGCAAAGGCCTTACATAATTTGAATAATAGGCCACAAAAAGGAGGGGTGGCACGGCGGCACAGTGGTTAGCACTGCAGCCTCACAGCACCAGGGACCTGGATTTGACTCCTGGCTTGTGTCACCGTCTGTGTGGAGTTTGCACATTCTCCCCGTGTCTGCGTGGGTTTCATCCAAGTGCTCCGGTTTCCTTCCACACTCCAAAGATGTGGGTTAGGTTGATTGGCCATGATAAATTGCCCTTTAGTGTCAGGGTGTTATAGGGTAAATAAGTATGGTTATGGGGGTAGGGCCTGGGTGGGATTGTGGTCGGTGCAGATTGGATGGGCCGAATGGCCTCCTTCTGCACTGTAGGGATTCTATGAAACCCCGTGAGTCAGATGATAAAACAACCTGTCCCTTCAATTCTTCCTCCAGACAGGGAATATGACACACCTGTATGTAAGGGTGGCAAGGTGTGGGTACATATCTCAAACCAAACCCCACAGAAAAGGGGAAATAATTGCTGCTGGACATGCTTGGCTTGTACCTCCTAAGCTGCGTTCACTCCCGCTGCATGGGGGATGGAAGGCATCCAGTAAAATATGCACTCAAAACAAATGTACTTGTGCAGAAGGACAGAAATATTATTTGTATAACGTCACTGTCCAGGCATCCGTGCTCAATGTGGCGGATTGTAGCCAATGGCCTTTTGTGGTGGTATGTCCTCTACATAACTCCTCATACATGAAGCTTGTACCTTACAGCTGAGTCATGGCCAATGTCAATAGGAATTATCGCCAGTTAATGATACTATTATGCATGAATTTGGACAAGTTTGGTGGGGAGGCGATGGCCTCGTGATATTATCGCTAGATTACTCATTCAGAACTCAGCTAATGTTCTGGGGACCCAGGTTCAAATCCCACCACAGCAGATAGTGAAATTTAATGAAAAAGATCTGGAAATAAGAATCTCCTGATGACCATGAAACCATTGTCGATTGTCAGAAAAAAAAACATCTGATTCACAATGTCCTTTCGGGAAGGAAATCTGCCGTCCTTAACTGGTCTGGCCCACATGTGACTCCATAAATAATTTAAAAAAACTATGTCTGCATTACCAGCACTCACAATGTACATCTGAATGCCAGACAGCTTGAACCCCCTGTAAACCAATGTTGGAAAGATGCATGGGACATATTTGATGTACATACTAATAGAACATATTATTTGATATAGACACACCCACGGTATTGTGCATCTGCCTTCAATTGAACTTAATAAATTATGCAGGTTTATTGAACAAAATACACACGTTTCTGCACACCTAAGTCAAGACAGGCAACATCTTCTTAGGCAGAGTGTGGAAATGACCTATGCTGAAGGCAAACTTCACCAAACATCGGATGAACTTAATTGCCTCAGTTTTCACCTTTGGTGGGATGTTTTTAATGTATGGTCACCCAAACCATCTGCTGTTTTTACTTTAATGTTACATCCTGTTGTCATACTGCTACTTTGTACCCTTTTGTTGTTCATTTTAATTGTCTTGTGGTACAGAGTGCGTGCATTGTTCACACAGGTCATTGCTGTGAAGGAAGTTATACAGGTACAGATGGGATTGCTGCGTTAACTGCTGAATCTCAGGGTGGAATGTATAGAAAGTAAAGAGTTAAGATATTCACCAGTCAACTCAGCATTTATTCATGCTGTGAGAACCTAAAGAAGCAGCTGCGCTACAGAAACAAGCTGACCTTCCAGTGCTGTGTTTGTCTATTGTTTCCCAAGCCTGGGAATTGACCAAATCTCCTGTCAGGTTGTTTGTGCCGCACTGTAAAACACGGGGGGCGGGGCTTCGACCCGGGTACGTTGGTCTTCACCTTGGACCGGGATCACGAACGTTGCCGGGACCTCTCGAGCTCCAGACCAGCTGTCGTTAGAAGGGTCCCCGACAGGCAGAAGGCAGTGAGACTCATTGTTTTAATTTCTCTTGTATTATTTACTCTTTTTGAATAAACCATTATAATAGTTTAGGGATTATAATTCTGGTCTGTCTCTTATTTAACATTCACCTGGATCATTGGTGGCATGGTGGCACAGCAGTTAGCTGCCTCACAGTGCCAGGGACCTGGGTTTGATTCCCAGCTTGGGTCACAGTCTAGGTTCTCCCCGTGTCTGTGTGGGTTTCCTCCGGGTGCTCCGGTTACCTCCCACAGTCTAAAGGACGTGCTGGTTAGGTGCATTGGCACCTAACCTAACTGGGTCCAGTGCTAAATTCTCCCTCAGTGTACCCGAACAGGCACCAGAGTGTGGCGACTAGGAGAGTTTCACAGTGTCTTCATTACAGTGCTCATGTAAACCTACTGTGACACTACCCAGAGGAAACCCATGCAGACATGGGGAGAATGTGCAAACTCCACACAATCACCCAAGGCTGCAATTGAACCCGGGTCCCTGGAGCTGTGAGACAGCAGTGCTAACCACTGTGCCAGCCCATGTTTGTGACCGAGAGGGAGCATGTGGTGCCGACCAACACAAGATCTTCCGTGGGCACTGCGGGGGCTGGAGTTCTTCATTTCTCACCAGAACCACATCATAGTTTTAAGTTTTTAACTTTTCATTCACGGTTTAGTTTTTGTCCCTTTAAAGGACTCCCCCCCCCCCGAACCCCCCCGCCATTCATTTAATTTGATTGTTTAATTTGATCCAAATTCTGATGTTAAAAAGAAGGGCAATTCATTATTGACCCCAAATCACAGAGAATATGGAACTTGGTCGATGGTGAGTGGTTGAGGTGAACAGCATGAATACATTGAAAGGAAAGTTAGATACACACATGAGGGAAAAAGAGAAGGATATACTGATCGGGAGGAGATGCAGTGGGGTAGGTGGAGGCTGATGTGGACCAAATTATTGACAGACCAAAAGAGCTGACTGGCCCGACCCTGTGCTGGAGACTCAATGGAACAGAGACTAATGTATTTATCTGAGAACTACCTGTAGTGATAGATACAGAATCTATCAATAAATTCAGGCCAGGCTTAAGGTTCATGGTGTTGTAATCTCAGTGAAAACAGTATGGAGCAGCCCCAGCATCTCGGTTACAATGAATACTCATCTCCTGAAAGTCCTTGTGTGGCCAGTGACAATGTGCGTCTGTGAAAGCTGGACCATCGAGACCAGTGGCACAGTGGTTATGACTGCTGCTTCACAGCTCCAGGGACTTGGGTTCGAATCCCGGCTTGGGTCACTGTCTGTGTGGAGTTTGTACATTCTCCTCGTGTCTGCGTGGGTTTCCTCTGGGTGCTCCGGTTTCCTCCCACAGTCCAAAGATGTGCGGGTTAGGTTGATTGGCCATGCTAAAAATTGCCCCTTAGTGTCCTGGGATGCGTAGGTTAGAGGGATTAGCGGGGGGATATGGGGGTAGGGCCTGGGTGGGATTGTGGTCGGTACAGACTAGATGGGCCGAATGGCCTCTTTCTGTGCTGTAGGGCTTCTAAGATTCTAAGAGTGACGAGGTTCCAATAAAAGTGTTTGAAATGAAAGGACTCAGACGGATATTCCGTGTGTCACGGACGGCAAAGTGGGTGAATGAGTGGGTGCTGGAGAAAGCTGGTGTTCACCGGAACCTGTCTGAGGCTCTCACATCCCGGAAGCTCACCTATTTTGGACAGGTGTTGTGAAAAGGGAGAGAGTATTTGGAAAGAGGTAATGCAAGACAAACACCTGGAAAATGTGTGCAAGGAAGGCCCGAGACGGGTGGATAATATCAGAATGTGGACCGGCCTCTCGATGGGACAGGCAGTGGAGAAAGATTGTCCAGAGCGCGGCCAACCCTCAGAACGAGGACGGATAAAAGACAAGACATCTGTAGTGGTAGGAAAAAGACTATTTACTATCCAGGGTAAAATTAATGTACTCGATAGAAACTAGGAGCAGGCCATTCAAGTCTGCTCCACCATTCAACATGATCATGGCTGATCCTCGATCTCAATGCCATATTCTCCCCATACCACCTGAAGCCATTAAAATCTAAAAAAAATCTATCTCTTCCTTGAATATATTCAGTGATTGGGATTCCACAGCCTTCTGTGGTAGACAATTCCACAAGTTCACTACCCTTTGAAGAATTTTTTCCTCATCTCAGTCTCATCTGACACCTGCTTTTGTGGATCATTTCAGTGGAAATGTGCCCTCGCTCAAAGGGAACCAGCCACTGGAATGAAAATTGAGAGACCGGTCAGTCCAACAGCAAGAAACCCTCCGACCCTCCCACTTCACCAACTGTTAGAATGAACATGGTTCAGTCCTGGATGTGATTAACAGCAGCAATAACAGCAGAATCCAACCCCTGTCATCACTCGTGAACTTGCTGGTGTGTCAGCAGCGTGGATGGCCGAGTGAATCCCTCCCCACAGTCAGAGCAGGTAAATCGTCTCTCCCCAGTGTGAACTCGCTGGTGTCTCCGCAGGGTTGATAAATCACGGAATCCCTTCTCACACTCTGAGCAGGTGAATGGTCTCTCCCCAGTGTGAACTCGCTGGTGTCTCAGCAGATGGGATGACTGAGTGAATCCCTTCCCACAATTGGAGCAGGTGAATGGTTTATCCCCAGTGTGAACTCTCTGGTGTCTCAGCAGACTGGAGGAATCTCCGAATCCTTTCCCACACACGGAGCAGGTGAATGGCTTCTCTCCAGTGTGAACTCGCTGGTGTGTCAGCAGATGGGATGACTGAGTGAATCCCTTCCCACAATTGGAACAGGTGAACAGTCTCTCCCCAGTGTGAACTCGCTGGTGTTTCAGCAGAGTAGATAAATCACTGAATCCTTTCCCACACACGGAGCAGGTGAACGGTCTCTCCCCAGTGTGACTGCGTTGATGTGTTTCCAGCACAGACGGGAATCTGAATCCCTTTCCACAATCCCCACATTTCCACGGTTTTCCCATGGTGTGGGTGTCTGTGTCTCGGTGCATTTCCTGACACTCTGATGGTGAAACAGGCAATGGTTTCCCCGTCCTAATGAGTGACTCTGTCAGAGCTTGATGTGAATTTTTGAGATTTCTATTGGCAAATCCTCCCCTTTTAATATCCTGTAAAAGGAGTTTAAAATCTCATCACAGTCAGTACAGCTCAGAAACTGAGAATAGACAATTCAAGTTGCTGTGGAACATTCTTTCCTCACTGGCTTAAAGTGAATAATGAATTTAAAACATTATTGCAAGTCAGCAAATCAATCAAAATGCTCACAAAGGAGTGGAATTTCTCTCCAGATGTACAGAAATCAGAAATCGTAAAATTATGTTTAATTCCCTACAGAATTTTAAGAACTCATAATCTCTACAGTGCAGAAAGAGGCTCTTCAGCCCATCAAGTCTGCACTGATGACTCAGATGAATGAACATGGTTCAATCCTGGATGTAATTAACAGCAGCAGTAAAGCAGAATCCAACCCCTGTAACCACTTGTGAACTCGCTGGTGTCTGAGCAGGTGGGATGACTGAGTTAATCCCTTCCTACAGACATAACAGGTAAATGGCCTCTCCCCAGTGTGAATTCACTGATGTGTCAGCAGATGACACTAAAATAGGTGGTATTGCAGACAGTGAGGAAGGTTATCAAAAATTGCAGCAGGATCTTGATCAGCTGGGGAAGTGGGCCGAGAAATGGCAAATGGAGTTCAATACAGATAAGTGTGAGGTGTTGCATTTTGGAAAGTCAAATCAGGGTTGGGCTTTCACGGTGAATGGCTGGACCTGAGGGAGTATCGAGGAACAGAGGGAACTTGGAGTTCAAGTGCACGGTTCTCTAAAAGTAGAGTCACAGGTAGGTAGGGAAGTGAAAAAGGTTTTTGGCATGCTGGCCTTCATCAGTCGGGGCATTGGGTACAGAAGTTAGGAAGTTATGTTGCAGTTGTACAGGAAGTTGGTGAGGCCGCAGCTGGAATATTGTGTTCGGTTTTGGTTGCCTTGCTATAGGAAAGATGTTATTAAAGTGGAAGGAGTGCAGAAGAGATTTACAAGGATGTTGCCAGGACTCAAGGGACTGAGTTATAGAGAAAGATTGGATACACTAGACTTTTTTCTTTGGAGCGTAGGACACTGAGGGGTGATCTTATCGAGGTGTATAAGATCATGAGAGGCATGGATAGGGTGAACATACTCAGTCTTTTTCCCGGGGTTGGGGAATCAAGAATGAGAGGGCATAGGTTTAAGTTAAGAGGGGAAGAATTAATGGGAACCTGAGGAGCATCTTTTTTACACAGAGGGTGATACATATGTGGAATGGACTGCCACAGGAAGTGGTTGAGGCAAGGACATTGACAACTTTTAAAAGGTATTTGGACAGATACATGGATAGGAAACGTTTAGAGGGATATGGGCCAAATGCAGGCAAATGGGGTCAGCTTGGATGGGCATTTTGATCGGCATGGACCAGTTTGGGCCGAAGGGCCTGTCTCCGTTCCATCGATTCTATGATTGGATGACTGAATCCCTTTGCATACACAATGCAGGTGAACAGTCTCTCCCCAGTGTGAACTTGCTGCTGAATCACACCAGCCCCAGAGCCAAGGAACCTCTCAGATAACAGAGCACAGCACTAAAAACTCTGAATTGTAGGTGAATGTTCAATAATACTCACCTCTGGAACAATTTCACTCTTTTCAAATTTAAAACCTCCTCCTGGAGCCTGCAGCTGGAAAGATATCAGAAGTACTGGAGTCAGGGAAAAATTGCAGTCATCAAATCTTCTAACTCCCTGTAAAAGGAGGTTACAAGAGTCATGTGTCAACTGTGGTTAGAAATTATGAGATAAACATTTTCCTTGTTTGAGATTGCTGTGTAAATCCTCCCCTTGCAACTCCCTGCTAAAGGAGTTTCCAAAATCCATCAGTCAGTCCAAGATAGAAATTTGTAACATTCTCTCCTATTTCCTTGTGTACAATTATTTAAGATCAATATGCTTACATTGGGAGCAGTTCAGACAAGATTCACTAAGCTGATTCTAGGCATAAATGTGTTTGTTTTATGAAGAAAGTTTGGGCAGGGTGCATCTGTACTCATTAACTTTTAGATAAATGAGAGATGAGCTTACTGAAGCATGTAAGATTATGTTGGTGCTTGACAAGATAAGTCCTGAAAGAATGTTTCTCCAAAACGGGAAATCTAGAACTGCAGGCAATTTAAAAATAAGGCTCTAAGACAGAGATGAGGAGAAATTTCTTCTCTGAGGACCAATAGCCTGTGGAATTCTCTCCCCCAGTGAGCAGTCAAGGCTGGTTCATTGAGTATATTCAAGACTGCTTTCTACACCATTTTCACTCCCACTCATGGGTTAGGGAGGTTGGGGCTGGAGGAAAATACAATGATCAGATGAGACATGAGTTTACTGAATGGTCTAGCTGAATGTGTCAATGTGTACTGAATGTGTACTGAATGTGTCAATGGCCTGCTCCTGCTCCTAATTCTGATGATCCTTTTCTTCTGTTATTCGGATGGCCACACATTCACCCTGCATAACCACCCCCTCTGAAGAGGGTGTACAGTAACCCAGCCCTGTTAGTCAACGAATCAAACATCTTCTCTCCTGGTTACCAGGACCCTGGAGCTCCACCCATTGCAGATGCCAGAATCTGAAACAAAAAGAGAAAATGCTGGAAAATCTCAGCAGGTCTGACAGCATCTGTGGAGAGAATAGAGCCAACGTTTTGAGTCTGGATGTCCTTTTGTCAGAGCTAAGGACAAAGAAAATCAAAAAGAAATTGAGGGTGGGGGAGGGGGAGCTGTAAAACGACAAAAAGAATGTAAATTAGGATAAAGATGACAGAGAGAAGTGCTAAAAGTGTCCATTAAGGGATCATAATGTGTGAATGGCAGAATAGAGATACAGATGGTTCAGGCAGTTGGCTTGAACGGTGGGGTGAGGGTGGGGGAGGCAAGGAGAGTGGGATTGGAAAAGTGGAAAAATGAAAGAGAGAAAGAAGGATGATAAAAATGGATGAATGAGATGAAAAGAAGAAACAGGATTAAATAAAATAAATGGAAATGGGGTGATGGTGGAGGGGAGTATTCATGCTCTGAAGTTGTTGAACTCAATGTTCAATCCAGAAGGCTTTAAAGTGCCCAATTGTTCCTCCAGTTTGCGTTGGGGTTCACCAGAACATTGCAAGGATGGACATGTGGACGAGAGCGTAGTGTGGTCTGTTGAAGTGGCAAATGACAGGAAGGTCTGGGTCCTGCTAGAAGGTGCAACACCTGCCCCTTTACCTCCTCTCTGCTCACCATCCAAGATCCTAAACACCCCTTTCAGGTGAAGCCGTGCCATCTTTATCCTAATTACATTCCCTTTGTCCCATTCCACCCCATAGTATAAATCTTTTCTGATTCTCTTTACCCTTAGCTCTGACAAAGGGTCATCCAGACTGGAAACATTGGCTCCATTCTGATTCTGTCCCCACAGAAGCTGTCAGACCTGTTGAGCTTTTCCAACATTGTCTGGTTTAGCTCCGCCCACTGCCTGCGCATGCGCCCTGCTCCCCGCGGAACAAAGATGGCGACCGCGGCACAGGGCCTGATCCCGGATAAAATCCCCGCAGCCTCAAACCCGAGACCCGTAGGGTCTGATTCCGACCTTGCGGCCTCCAGCGGGTGTTTGTGAAGCCTCCGCTCCCTCCCCACCCCGGTTCTGCACCGCCCTCCGCCCCATCGACTCTCACCGCTGGAAAAACTGTCTCCCGCACTCGCAGGGCTCCGAGTAAAGTGACACTGCGCCTGCGCATTGGGCGCCTGTGGCGTGAATAGGGCACTTTCACACCCGCAGCGAATGCTGGGTGATAACTGCACAATTGAATTCTCAAACAGTTAATACAAAATAAAATTGTTAACATTTGAGATAACAAAATATTGTGAATTGGTGATTTGCTGTGCTCTATTTCTGGAAGATCTGCTGTGGATCACACAGAGGTATCAACGTTTTTACACCGTTTCCCCTCTCACTCATAGAGTCATAGAGGTTTACAGCATGGAAACAGGCCCTTCGGCCCAACTTATCCATGCCGCCCTTTTTTTAAACCCCTAAACTAATCCCAATTGCCTGCATTTGGCCCAGATCCCTCTATACCCATCGTACCCATGTAACTAAATGCTTTTTAAAAGACAAAATTGTACCCACCTCTACGACTACCTCTGGCAGCTTGTTCCAGACACTCACCACCCTGTGTGTGAAAAAATTGCCCCTCTGGACACTTTTGTATCTCTCCCCTCTCACCTTAAACCTATGCTCTCTAGTTTTAGACTCCCCTACCTTTGGGAAAAGATATTGATTATCGAGCTGATCTGTGCCCTTGATTATTTTATAGACCTCTATAAGATCACCCCTCAGCCTCCTACACTCCAGAGAAAAAAGTCCCAGTCTATCCAGCCTCTCCTTATAACTCAATCCATCAAGTCCCAGTCGCATCCGAGTAAATCTTTTCTGCACTCTTTCTAGTTTAATAATATCCTTTCTATAATAGGGTGACTAGAATTGCACACAGTATTCCAAGTGTGGTCTTCCCAATGTCTTGTACAACTTCAACAAGACGTCCCAACTCCTGTATCCAAACTCCTCTGTTGATGGTGCTGATTCTGGCTGGGTTCAATCGCACAGTCACTGGTTCCTCTCTCTGTCCCTGATACTGAATATTCACTCTTCTATATAATGATACAACACAAATAGAAACCATTTGGCCCATTATGTCTGTGTTGGCTCTCTGGAAGATCTATCCAATTAATTCCACAGCCCTGCTGGCAGAGTCAGAACAATGTATATCTGCTGCAGTAATCTGAGACCTTAATGGAAAAAGTTTTCCAGTCGGATAGTTCTCAGACACAATTGCCCCTGTGGAAAGATTGATTATCCAATTCATTGAGCAGATATAAAGTGCCCATTAAGCACACAAAGTGCCTGCCAGAGATTAATTATATATTTCTGCAGACCCCCATATACTGTAGTGATATTATCCTAAAGGGACAAGGGAGTATTCCAGTGTGTTAAGAGTGATTGATTGATGGAATTACAAAGATAAAGAATTCATGTCCTGAATCTTCAGAATTATTACTTGGCTGGGATGTTTCAGTATGAAAGAATCCCACATATTAGTCAGGCAAAGAGATCATGTCCAATGGACCTGTTAAATACAAATCACTGTTAGATTGCACTGGGGTTTATGTGATCTGATTTTATGAACAAGGTCCGTATCAGACTGGAGCTGTGTCTTTGATTCTCCACAACAGTTGTCATATCCTCACTAAATATCCACCACAACCACAACAGTTAGCCCAGAACTCTGAATTTATTATGATCACAGCCTTCAAACTGTTACTGATACAATCACCAAATATTCTGAAAGCTCCTTTGGTTGTAATTCCCTCACAGAAAACCTACCCCTTTGGGGGAGAAGACACGGCTTCTCCACAGCAGAAAGGAAACCACTCCTCACCACTCCAAACTGAAAGATTGGGGATGTTGCTGGTAAGTGTCCAGGACAATTGCTATTTGTGAGGTGAAGGTAGATCAGCAGCAGGAGTTAGTGAAGAGTGACGGTAATAACCAGGCAGACTGAATCACCAGGAAAGCTGCTCTAGAGGAGATTCCATGGGATCCACTCAAAACACAATCATTGGGACTTGTACGACAGACTCCAGGTAAATGTCTTTTAAAAACTTATCAGGACGCTGACCCAAATGTGACTGTGGGCAAAGAGGGTGGGCACCATAGAAAAAACTTTTCCTCATCACTCACAGCAAGTAAGGACTCACTCATCTGACATAGAGTTTTTTTAAAATCACAAGCATGGTTTGAATTTGACTTTAGTCACACCTTAGAAAGGTAGTATAAGATCAAAGCAAGGCATATTTCTTGTTTTTTGACTCCTCAATATTATACAAGATGATCATACTATCAGCAGCTGAGGATGCGTCAGAATGTCCATCAGCACCTGAAGCTGTGCCTCATCTGTATCTAAACTAATCAGATCCTGCAAAATGCATTGTCCTAATGAACACATCCCATATTATTGATCTTCCCTGGGAAACAATGCAGCTTGATTATACCGGCTCACTCTCCACACTAAAAGGAGGAGACTGGTATATCCTGCTAATTACAGGTATATTTAGCTGGTGGGTTGAAGCTTTCCCTGTTTGTAAAAATGATGCAGACACTACAGCTAAAATCCTGTGGGAACGGATCTTTACCAGATGAGGTTTCCTGAAATGGATGGAGAGTGATAATGGTTCCTCAGCAGAAATAATGTAAAAGCTCTGTAGTCTTTGGAAAAGAAAAAATCCAGAAAAATATATATTTTTTAAAAAGTTGATGAATTTCATATTTATCCAGAAGTAAAGCCCAGTCAAGATAGGATGGTTATTATTGTCAGAAGCAAAACCTGACTCGCAGAATGAACATTGTTCAGTCCAATTGGGTGGCCCTGTGGCACAGTGGTTAACACTGCTGGCTCATAGTGTCAGGGACTCGGGTTCGATCCACAGCTTTTGTCACTGTCTTTGTGGAGTCTGCACGTTCTCCCCATGTCTGTGTGGGTTTCCTCTGGATGCTCTGGTTTCCTCCCACAGTCCAAAAGACATGCTGGTCAGGTACATTGGCCATACTAAATTCTCCCTCAGTGTACCCGAACAAGCGCCAGAGTGTGGTGACTAGGGGATTTTCACAGTATCTTTATTGCAGTGTTAATGTAAGGCTACTTGTGACACTAATGAATAAACTTTAAACTTTTTTAAAAAACAGCAGTAATGACAGCAGAAGCCAACCTCTACAGTCACCTGTGAAGTCACTGGTGTCTAACCAGGTTCATAGAAATCATAGAAACCCTACAGTACAGAAAGAGGCCATTCGGCCCATCGAGTCTACACCGACCACAATCCCACCCAGGCCCTACCCCCATATCCCTACATATTTACCCGCTAATCCCTCTAACCTACCTATCTCAAGACACTAAGGGGCAATTTTAGCACGGCCCATCAACCTAACCCGCACATCTTTGGACTGTGGGAGGAAACCGGAGCACCCGGAGGAAACCCACGCAGACACGAGGAGAATGTGCAAACTCCACACAGACAGCGACCCAAGCCGGGAATCGAACCCAGGTCCCTGGAGCTATGAAGCAGCAGTGCTAACCACTGTGCTACCGTGCCACCCAGGTTGGATGACTAAATGAAGCCTTTCCCACACCCAAAGCTGATAAAAACTACTCCCCTCTGTGGACTAATTGGTGTCTCAACAGGTTGGAAGAAAGGGAAAGTCCTTTTGCATCCATGGATCAGGTGAATGATATCTCCCTCATGTGAATGAGTTGGTGATGCGCATTTCATGTCTGCTTTTAAAGGTTTTCACACATTCGGAACATGTAAACACTCCTTTCAGTGTGAGCAAGGTAATGTTCAATGAGACACGGTGACTGAGCAAATCCCTTCCAGCACAAATGTTTGGGTTTGGGATGCACTGCCTAGATTGGGTGGAAGCAAGTTCAACTGAGGCATTCAGGAGGGACTTAGACTGTTATCAGAAAAGGAAGAATGTGCAGGGTTTGATTTGATTTGATTTATTGTCACATGTATTCATAGACAGTGAAAAGTATTGTTTCTTGCGTGCTGTGAAGGAAGGGATTCAGTCAGTTGTGCAGCCTGCGGACGCACCAGCGAGTTCACACCGGGGAGTGGCCCTTCAGTTGCTCTCAGTGTGGGGAGGGATTCAGAGCTTCATCCAGCCTGCGGACACACCAGCGAGTTCACACTGGGGAGAGACCATTCACCTGCTCTCAGTGTGGAAAAGGATTCACTCGGTCATCTAGCCTGCGGATACACCAGCGAGTTCACACTGGGGAGAGGCCGTTCACCTGCTCTCAGTGTGGGGAGGGATTCACTCAGTCATCCCACCTGCGGAGGCACCAGCAAGTTCACACTGGGGAGAGGCCATTCACCTACTCTGTGTGGGAAGCGGTTCTGTCCTGTGGACAGACTACTCAGGAAATGGAATAGGTTGTTCAGCCCTTCAAGTCTGCTCTGTTATTCAATTAGACCCTGGTTGATCCATTAGTCCATCTGAACTTGAACAAATACCTGAATTGTTAACTCAAGCTGGTTACAGCAGTTATTAACAGCAGCAGAAACACACCATAGCTATCAGAATGAACATGGGTCAGCGCAGGATGTGATTACCTGTTCAATAACTGGGGAATCTGCCTCCAGAAGACTTGTGAACTTGCTGGTGTCTCATTAGGTTTTGTGACTGAGTGAATCTGTTCCCACATATGGAGCAGGTGAACGGCCTCTCCCCAGTGTGAACTCGCTGGTGTATCAGGAGATCAGATGAGTTAGTGAATCCCTTCCCACACAGGGAGCAGGTGAAAGGCCTTTCCCCAGTGTGAGCACGCTTGTGTTTCAGCAGGTGAGATGAACTGCTGAATCCCTTCATACACACAGAGCAGGTGAATGGCCGCTCCCCAGTGTGAAGTCGCTGATGAGTGCGAAGGTTGAACATTCGACTAAAACTCTTCCCACACACGGTGCAGATGAACAGACTCTTCCCAGTGCGGCTGCGCTGATGTGCTTCCAGCTGGGATGGAGAACTGAATTCCTTCCCACAGTCCCCACATTTCCATGGGTTCTCTATGGTGTAGATGTCCTCGTGTCTCTCCAGGTTGGATGATTTAATGTGTGTATATTTCAAATATCCTGTAAAAGGAGTTTAGAAACATCACTGTCAATACAAGATAGAAATTCAGAACAGACATTTCTACTTTCTGTGGAACATAGTTTCCTCACTTGTTCCTGTGCAGCAGTAAATCCTCATCCTGAACACTTTCCCTCCTCCCTGTCCTGCAGCCAACTCCCACATTGACTAACCCTCTCATATTTCAATGGATTGTCCCGTGTTTGAGTCCAGTGTGCCAGGCTGCATGGCGTATGGGCGCTGTTTCACCCACAAGATGGATGTGTGCAGCACCCTCTTCCAACTGTTCTGGCTGCCAACCAGCCCCTGTCCACCCACACAGTTCTGGCAGCACCGCACACAATACTGCTCACCTGCTCCGACACACTCATGAAGGATGTCCTTTCATTTTCTCTGAGAGAGTTGGTCAGCCTGGCAAACCCAGTGTGAAATATCTTCACAAATCTTTTCTCCCACCCTCTATTCTGGCTGGGTTCAGTTCTTTTGTACAGAGTCAAAATAAAATCAATCAATTATTTTCTCTCCTGGTCACTGCTGGTCACTGCAGCTTTTTACTGGGGGTGTTGGGGACTCCAGCGGGTGTTTGTGAATCCTCCCCGCCCACCTCCCAGGGTTTCCTTCCTTCCCAGAGATCAGAGTCCTCATTGATTTGAGGCCAAAGTGTAACCTCTTATTTATTGTCCCCCTCCCCCATCCTCTGATGTGAACCATCCTCCAGTGGCTGAGCCAGGATGGGGCCGTTAACCTGGGCCTGTTCCCGGGAGGGAGGGAGGCAGCTGCAAACCAGGGAGCTGACAATGATTCTGAAGGGTTTGCGGATCCACAAAGTGTTTCCAAATCCTCCCAGCCACCGCCTAACGCTGACTCCGCTTCTCCGGGACAAAAGACTCTCGCTCCCGAGGCGAACAAAGGAATTGCGCATGCTCCACATTCGGACCGAGTTTCCGGCCTCATCAGCCGGACATGCGCATGTGCCAGATCGCAATGTCCCGGGGCAGGGTGATTGACAGCAGCTCCGGACCAATAGGAGGAGGGGGGCGGGCCTAGAGGACCGAGGGGGGCTGGTCCGCCAACCAATCAGGGTGAAAAAGGGGCTCCAACTGAAGCATGCGCATTGCGGGTAATGGCGATGGCAAAGGCTGACTACTTCGGATCCGTAATTTGTCAGCGGAAAATCGCCGATCGGTGGGTACGATGGAACCGGCGAGCGGACGGGAAGGCTTCAGAAACCGGTTGTGCGATCTGTAAACTCCCCCCAAAATTCTCCAATTACCCCATTTGCATCGAGCGGGTCAAAGATCCCTGAGATCGGCCCACGCGTTAACGACCTCCATCTTTATTGGGGGCAATGTGCGGCAGTGCGCATGGGTGATCGCCATCTTTGTAGGGGGCAATATTGTCAATGACTGGGAGGAGCTGGTTCCCCATTGTTCAGAATGGAGACAACTTGTCCATCAAACTGCATCAACCCTCTGAGTCCCAATGTCTTATTGATGAGGCAGAGCGGTGGCAGAGAAGGAAAGAAATCACAAGATGCTTTATAAATATTTTAAGGGCAAGAGGATAATCAGGGAAAGAGTGGTTGGTAGATTAGGAATCAATTGCCCATTCGGCAACCTGGGTGTGGAGCCGGAAGATGTATTTGAAGCATTAAAGGAGTATTTTGCATCTGTGTTCACTGTGTGGAAGGACAATATACGTACAGAAAGCAGGGATGGGTGTGTGATAGAATTGAACAGATTGTGATTGGTGGTGTGGTAAATAGCGAGGAGGACAACCTTGGATTGCAGGGTGATACAGACAGGCTGGTCAGGTGGGCAGAACAGTGGCAAATGGAACTTAACCCTGAAAAATATGAAGTGATTAATTTTGCGAGGATAAGGCCAGGAAATATAGAGGACCAGAGGGACATTGCGGAGCATTCCCAATTATCCCTGAAGCCAGCAGGACAGGTAGATAAGGTGGTTATGTTGGTGCTGTATAAACACTTGTTACTCATAACTCGAGTCCTGTGTGCTGTTCTGTTTGGAACACTATAGGAAGGATGTGATTGCATCAGAAAGGGAGCAGAGGAGATTCACCAGGATGTTGCCTGGGCTGGACCATTTCAACTATGAAGAGTGGCTGGTTAGGCTGAGGTTGTTTTCCTTAGAGCAGAGAAGGCTGAGGGGTGACCTGACTGAGGTGTACAAGATTATGAGGAATATAAATCAGGTAAATTGAAAGGAACTTTTCCCCTTTAGTAGAGGGGTCAATAACCAGGGAGATAGATTTAAGTTAAGGGGCAGGAGGTTTAGAGTAGAGTGGAGGAATAACCTTTCACTCAGAGGGTGGTGGGAATCTGGAACTCTCTGACTGAAAGGGTGGTAGAGGCAA
The DNA here is from genome assembly GCF_964213995.1 of Mustelus asterias. NCBI lineage: Eukaryota > Metazoa > Chordata > Chondrichthyes > Carcharhiniformes > Triakidae > Mustelus > Mustelus asterias. The sequence goes on along the minus strand of NW_027590122.1, from coordinate 2,120,808 downwards.
GAATCCTCACATTATATAAGAAGCATTTAGATGAGCAGGTGAAACACCATAGCACTCAAGGCTATGAACCAATTACTGGAAATGGGATTAGAATAGATAGGTGCTTGCTGGCCGGCACAGACATGATGGGCCAAAGGGCCTCTTTCTATGCTGTAAAACTCTATGATGCTAAATGGAGGGAATTTCTATGCATCCAGTACAAGATGCCAGATAAGTCAGGGTGATGTGTGACTTGAAGGGAATTTTGGAGGGATGATGTTCACATACACCGACTACCCTGGTCCTCCTCGGTGCTGGAGGTTGGTTTATTTGTAAGTAAATAAAATTCCCTCCCGTCACCCCATGCCACTCCACTTCTCACCCTCTCCCTCCCCTCCCATAGAGAAGAGCCTGGTGTCAGTCCAGAAAAGGTAGTAAGTTCCCGTACCAGTGAACCAGTTAAGTTTTTCACAACAATGTCAGTTTTCATGGTCACATTTTTCTAGTGTCTGCCCAACAAATTACCAAATTTGTTCAGCTCAATTTCACAGCCTGCTTTTGTGGCTTATCTCTCCTTCCCTTTTCCCTGTTTTGAAATAATTTCACAGGGCAATTGGAATGAAGGATTTGCAGTTGGAAAACTCAAACTAAACATCGTATCAGAATCTGATGGAGTCGCCCAATTTATCCAAACCTGAAATCATTGTGTTGTAAACATGGAAGGAGAAAGTACCATTCACTGTGGGGAGAAAGCGTCCGTGTGTTGTGTGTGTGTGGATGAGGCTTCATCTGACTGTGGAACCTGGAGAGAGACAGGACACCCACACCATGGAGAAACTGTGGAAATGTGAGGACTGTGGGAAGGGATTCAGTTACTCAGTTACACTGGAAACTCATCAGTGCGTTCACACTGGGGAGAGGCCATTTACCTGCACCGAGTGTGGGAAGAGCTTCGTGAATTCAACCAACCTGCTGAGACACCAGCTCGTTCACACTGGGGAGAGACCGTCACTTGCACTGAATGTGGGAAGAGATTCACTCATTCATCACATCTGTTGAGACACCAACCAGTTCACACTGCGGAGAGACCTTTTAAATGCATGGACTGTGCGAAGTGCTGCAAAAATTCTGGGAACTGAAGTGCCATCAGCATGTTTCACACTGGGGAGAGGCCGTTCAGGTGCTCTCATTGTGGGACTAGGTTCACACAATCATCTGACCTCACTGTACACCAGTGGATTCACACTGGGGAGAGGCCGTTCACCTGCAAAGAGTGTGGGAAGGGATTTGCTCAGATGTCCACTCTGCTGACACACCAGCTGATTTACACTGGGAAGAGACCATTCACCTGCCCTGAGTGTGGAAAGGGATTCATTAATTCATCCCAACTGCTAACGCACCAGCAGATCCACACTGATGAGACTGAACTGCGGAAAGTGCAACAAAAGTTCCAGGGAACTGCTGTCCCATCAATGAGTCCACACTGACTAGAGACAATTCAAGTGTTGTCATTTTGGTCTGAGTTCAGGTAACCTCATCCCACTGTACACCAGTGCATTGACACTGAGGAGAGAATGTTCACTCCCTCTGAATGTGGGAAGGGAGTCACTCATTCGTCCCATCCGCTGAGATCCAGTGATTTCAAAAATAACTACATTAATTGTATTTTACTTTTAATCACAACCAGTACTGAATCACATTCTTTGGGGTCTGTTTCTACTGCTGATGATAAATTCCAGGCCAGTTGTATGTTTTTAATCTTCTGGTTAAAAGTTAAATAAATCAGCTTTATGTTAAGCTGAGTGTCAATCTTCTTGATATCGGCAATATGTTAGGAGTTTTTGAGATGCTCTGCCCATTCCCTCTTTCCTCCATCCTCACTTCCAATAACAAGTGTAAGCAGCTCATAGAGCTTCTTTAGGATTGAGAACATCCAATGAATTACCTCTACTACTTCCAACTGCCCACCAGAAAAATACTGCTTCTAAAGTTCCTCATTGTCTGAGCTCTGAACCTGCATCATCCTCTGGGTTCTGTCACCATTTAATTGGGACCATCAGTGGTGGTGTTTTTAACCCAGCATTCCCCATGGTTGAGAGTATCCCCTTTCCACAGCACAGGAGAGCAGTGGGCAGGCCTGATTCTGCCCTGTGTTTGGAGCATCCGCAGTGTCAGCCATGACTATGAACAGATATTTCTCTCTCGGATCCACGATGGGTAAAAGGTGGGATGGCGGGAGGAATGGATTTGGTGGGTGGATAGAGATTCTCCAAAAACCTGTTGTGTAAACTACAAATCCCAAATGAGAAGCTACTGAGTTGACACAAGGGGAATTATCCCAGTGACAAAGCTGGAGCAGGAGGAGAGAATGTTGTGAATTTCTATCCTGGATGGATTTCGGAAACTCCTTTGACAGGGGGTTAGAAGGGGAGGATTTACACACGGCAATCTCAAACTAAAGAAAGGTTCATCTCTACAGGGTGGTACAGTGGTTAGCACTGCTGCCTCACTGTCAGTGTGGAGTTTGCACATTCCACCTGTGACTTTAGGGGTTTTCTCCAGGTGCTCTGTTTTCGTCCCACAGTCAAAAGATGTGCAGGTTAGAGGATTAGCGGGGTAAACATGTGCAGTTGCTGGCGGTGGGCCAGGGTAAGATGCTCTTTTGCAGAGTCAGTGCAGACTTGATGGGCTGAATGGTCTCCTTCTACACTGTAGGGGATTCTATGATTGTTCGGATACAGGTCTTCAAATGGGATGGACAGGTAGATATGGACAGAATGTTTCCACTGAGACATGAATACACAGTAAATAGTAGTAAATTCAACCTCTTAAACCCAGACACCAAATCCAGGGACCACTGGCACCATGACATTAAACTCAAGGACCACTTACAACGAGACACCAAATTTAAGCAGCAATAAAAGGACATCTATGCAAGCAGCCAATGTCACAATAAAATAAAGCTGCTTACAAACTGCGGAGAACATGTTCTAAAAAAATACATTTCTTAAAAGGCACACTAGCGTCACTATCTTGAAAACATAAAGGGTGCAATCTTCCCCAACAAAAATTCTATTTGTCAAAAGAGTCTGACGAGTTTGACACTGCAATCTTCCCAAACTCTGTCAATTTCTTTAGCAATTGGGAGATTTGTATCAATAGGGGGCGGGGGTGTAGAGCTTTTGCATGCCAGGGAAACCATCAAAAGCAACGATGACAATTACAAAGATCAGAACATTTCCAAGGCTCTCACCTGCAGTACGTGTGGTGGAGTTTTAATAAACAAGATTCCAAAAGGGTTAATTAATCCAGAAAATAACAGATTTCTTCTGCAATATCGTTCTACAATGGGTGGTTCACAGGAACTCCAGATGTGTGTAAAGTGAAACATTACAGTTCAATTTGTCACACCCACACGTAGAACACTCAAACAGAAGAAGCCTGTGGTTTCTTTTCTTCTTCTCCTGTCTGAGAGAAGAAGCAAAAACCGTGTTAAATACTAATCTCTGAGTTAGATATCCAGGTCAAAGCTTCACAGGAACTCCAGATGTGTGTAAAGTGAAACACATTGACGAAGGGAAGGCGGTAGATGTGGTTTATATGGATTTTAGCAAGGCGTTCGATAAGGTCCCCCATGCAAGGCTTCTCGAAAAAGTGAGAGGGCATGGGATCCAAGGGGCTGCTGCCCGATGGATCCAGAACTGGCTTGCCCAAAGGAGGCAGAGAGTGGGTATGGATGGGTCTTTTTCTAAATGGAGGTCGGTCACCAGTGGTGTACCCCAGGGATCTGATCTGGGACCCTTGCTGTTTGTCATTTTCATAAATGACCTGGATGAGCAAGTGGAGGGATGGGTTGGTAAGTTTGCCGATGACACGAAGGTTGGTGGGGTTGTGGATAGTCTGGAGGGATGTCAGAAGTTACAGAGGGACATAGATAGGATGCAAGACTGGGTGGAGAAGTGGCAGATGGACTTCAACCCAGATAAATGTGAAGTGGTCCATTTTGGCAGGTCAAGTGGGATGCAGGAGTACAATATAAAGGGAAAGACTCTTAGAACTGTAGAGGATCAGAAGGACCTTGGGGTCCGGGTCCATAGGACTCTAAAATCGGCCCCGCAGGTGGAGGAGGTGGTGAAGAAGGCGTATGGTGTGCTGGCCTTTATCAATGGAGGGATTGAGTTTAGGAGTCCGGGGATAATGATGCAGCTATATAAGACCCTCGTCAGACCCCACTTGGAGTACTGTGCTCAGTTCTGGTCGCCTCATTACAGGAAGGATGTGGAAAAGATTGAAAGGGTGCTGAGGAGATTTACAAGGATGTTGCCTGGATTGAGTGGCATGCCTTATGAGGATAGGCTGAGGGAACTCGGTATTTTCTCCTTGGAGAGATGTAGGATGAGAGGAGACCTAATAGAGGTATATAAGAAGTTGAGAGGCATAGATCGGGTGGACTCTCAGAGGCTTTTTCCCAGGGTGGAATGGCTGCTACGAGCGGACACAGGTTTAAGGTGCTGGGGTGTAGGTACAGGTGAAATGTTAGGGGGAAGTTTTTCACACAGAGGGTGGTGGGCGAGTGGAATTGGCTGCCATCAGTGGTGGTGGAGGCAAACTCAATAGGGTCTTTTAAGAGACTCCTGGATGAGTACATGGGACTTAATAGGATGGAGGGTTATAGGTAGGCCTAAAAGGTAGGGATATGTTCAGCACAACTTGTAGGGCTGAAGGGCCTGTTTTGCGCTGTAGTTTTCTATGTTTTCTATTACAGTTCAATTTGTCACACCCACAAGTAGAACACTCAAACAGAACAAGCCTGTGGTACCTTTTCTTCTGCTGTCTGAGAGAAGAAGCAAAAACCGTGTTAAATATTAATCTCTGAGCTCGATATCCAGGTCAAAGCTTCTGGTGTAAGATTTCTTATGAGTTTAGGGGCACCCAGTGGCGAAGTAATATTGAACAAGTAATCCAGAAACGCAAAGTCATGTTCTGGGGACTTGGGTTCAAATCCCACCATGGCAGCTGGTGGAATTTGAATTCAATAACAAAAAAATCCAGAAATAAACTTTTAATGAAACCATTGCCGATTGTTATAAAAAACTCATGTCCTTTAGGGAAGGAAATCTGCCACCCTTTCCCGGTATGTTCCACATGTGACTCCAGATCCATAGCAATGTGGGTCTTTAAATGGTCCAGCAAGCCATTCAGTTCAAGGGCAATTAGGGTTGAGCAATGAGTATGGACAGAGTAAATAGTCAGAAACTGTTCCCACTCAAGAGAGCACCAAGAACTAGGGCACAGATTCAAAGTATTTAGCAAAGGAGTAAGAGTGACGGGAGTAAAAATGTTTCACTCAGAGGTTGGTTGGAGTCTGGAACAAATTCACTGAGAAGGTCGTGGAGGCAGGTTCTATCGAGGTATTGAAAAGAAAATTAGGTTGCTATCTGAAAAGAAAGAATGTGCAATGTTACGGGAATAAGGCAGGGAAGTAGGACTGGGTACAATGCCTTTCAGAGACCCAGGACAGACTCAATGGGCTGAATGATGTCCTTCTGCGCTGTGAGGATTCTGTGTTTCTGTCAGCACAGACCCCACATCATCAGCATTGGAACTGAAACTCCCATCATTACATCAACACCAGAACCACGATGAATTTCAGAAAACTGGGAAATCTTCCAAAAGGCAATTGATACCAACATCAGGTGGGTTTAACCAAGCACCCAATGTCTTCAATAGATTGATAGGATTGATGAAAGTTCAGAGTTTAATCCGGAGAAGATGAATCAGAGAACAGAAATAATCTTGAGTAAGAAAAGGCCCAAATAATGGCACTGTCAAAAACAGGAGATCAATCATTCTCCTCTTATTATTGGAGAAATCCAAAACACTGTGTTTGAATCAAAGCTGATTTAATCATTATTTACATACAACATCACTGCACACACCAGCTTTCATGCTTATTAATATCAGCAGCAACAAACTCCAACTGTCAGAATGAACATGGTTCAGTCCTGGATGTGATTAACAGCAGATTCTAAATCCAATCCCTTCCGTTACTTGTGAACTCGCTGGTGCCTCAGCAGTGTGGATGAACGACTGAATCTCTTTCCACACACCGAGCAAGGAAATGGCCTCTCCCCTGTGTGAACTCGCTGGTGTGTCAGCAGGGTGGACGACTGAGTGAATCCCTTCCCACACACTGAGCAGGTGAACAGCCTCTCCCCAGTGTGACTCCTTTGGTGATTAAGTAGGTTGGACACCCAAGTGAAGCCTTTCCCACAGAAAAAGCAGGTGAAGGGTCTCTCCCTGGTGTGAGTGAGTTGGTGCATCAGCAGATCCGTCTGGCTTTTAAAGTACTTCTCACAGTCAGAACATTTAAACAGCCTCTTATCAGTATGAACAAGTTGGTGTGTCAGTAGGTTGAATGAACGGGTGAATCCCTTCCCACACACGGAGCAGGGGAACAGTCTCTCCCCAGTGTGAGTGCGTTTATGGTTCAACAGATCATTTTTCCTTTTATAGTTTTTCTCACAGTCAGAACATTGGAAAGGTCTCTCCTCACTGTGGATTCGATGGTGTGACAGGAGGTGGGATGAGTTTGTGAAGTCTTTCCCACAGACGGAGCAGGTGAATGGTCTCTCCCCAGTGTGAACATGCCGGTGTCTTAGAAGGTGGGATGAGTTAGTGAATCCTTTCTGACACACAGAGCAAGTGAATGGCCTCTCCCCAGTGATGAATATGTAACTCAGATGGGTAATCAAATCCCTTCCCACAGTCTCCACATTTCCACGGTTTCTCCCCAGTGGGACAGCACTTGTGTTTTGACAGGTTTGATGAGCGACTGAAACCTCGTCCACACACAGAACATGTAAACACCTTCTCCCCATTGTGAACGGTGCTTTTTGATTCCATGTTCAAAAGTCGATGATGTTCAGGCCCTGATGAGTTGAGTGTCTGTCAGATCCTGATGTGATGTTTGATCTGAGTTTCCCACCTACAAATCATCCTCTTCTAATATGCTGTAAAATTAATTCAAAAAGGAGAAAAAAACAGTGATAAACACAAAGGTAGGTTGTGAAATTGAGCTGAATGAATCCGGTAATTTGTGGAGCCGGCACAAGGAAAAAGTGACCACGAAAGCTGCTGGATTGTGATTAAAAACTCAAATGGTTTGCAAATGTCCTTCAATTCAGGAAACCTGCCACCCAGTCCAGATCTACACAAGAATTCAACCTTAATGGGAGGAGAAAGATAGAGATGAAACAGGGAGGGAATGAACGGTAAGGACTTTATACATCTACAACTGGACAAGAACTTTGACAGAACCTGCCAAATCACAACCTTCACCAACTCAAAGGATGCAGGAAAACTATCACCTCAAAATGTCGCTTTCAATCTCAAAACAACTTGTAATCCTGAGGTAACCTGTAACCTCCTGCATTTAAGGGGCAATTTAGCCTGGCCAATCCGCCGAACCTGCACACCTTTGAGGTGTGGGAGGAAACCGGAGCACCTAAAGGAAACTCATGCAGTCACAAGGAGAACTTGCAAACTCCACACAGTCACCCAAAGCTGGAATTGAACCCGGGTCCCTGGTGCTGTGAAACAGCAGTGCTGACCACTGTGCCACCCTGTGCCACTGTACTATTGTTGCACAGAAATAAGTTTTAGGATTTTGGCCGAGTGATTGTGAAGGCAGAGCAGTAAACTACCAAGTCAGAATAGTGTGTGATTTTGAAGAGTAAATGCAGGTAGTGGGATTTCCATGGACAAAATGCCCTTATCCATGTTGGAGAAGAGGTTTGTAGTTTTGGAAGCTGCTGTCAAAGGAGGTTTAGCCAATTGCTGGTAATTCTAGTAATGTCCATGTTCCAATTATTAATTTGAAAATTTTCTAAATGTAAATTTAATGAAAATCCCCAACAGAACTACTTTTTCCTTACTTGAAACACAGCTTTAAATGGTCCGTTTGGTTCTAGATTCAGTTCCATGAGCAATGCCTTCAAATAAACAAAATCAAAACACTGCAGCTGCTGGAAATCTGAAATGAAAAGAGAAAATGTTGGAAATACTCATCAGGTTAGACAGCATCTATGGAGACAGAAACAGAGTTAATGTTTGCAGTCACTGACGCTTCTCTAATAAAACACATACCAATAGCTGCTGTTTAACGGGGCCGTGGATCCCACAATCCCCTGTGCCCCAGAAACAGCTCTATCCATCATACACATTTCCCATTATGACACTTCTATGTCAAGAGGGCGAGCTGTTTAAAAGTCATTAAGTTCCATTTTTGCGTGTTGATGTTCATTAAAGATAAGGATCGATTTCCCCCTCATTATGTATCAATTTCAGATACTTCGGTTGAGAATTTCCATTCCCCTACTTTCTGGTGGATAATGAATGCCTTGAGTACTTAGATTACAGTATAATTTGATTCCTAATTTTATTGACTGCACCTCTATCCCTAATTTTCACATCGCAGCAAAAAAAGCTCACTGTTCACAAATGAGGAGTTTCGATGGCGTGCGCTTTACCCATCATTCCTCGCGGTGGGGAATGTCCCCTATCCACAGCACGGGAGGGTTGTGCATGCGCAGTTCGGCAGTGTGTGGCGCATGCGTAGCGTGGATGATGGCAATGGGGAGCGACATTCCTCTGTCTCATCAGCAACCGGTAAGGATGCGGATACATGGAGGGAGGATTGGAACCGGCAGATGGACGGAGAGGGTTTCTAAATATCTGCTGAAGGTCTCAAACCTCTAATAGTAATCCGCAGGTCCCGTGTTTGCAGCTTCAGGTCTTTTTCCCGGGACGAGGCTCAGGTTAACAGCCGCCATCTTGATTCAGCAAGGAGCGGAGCGAATGCGCTGGTGTCTTGGTGACGCAACAGTGAGTGGGTGGGGCTTAGGCATTTTCTGCTCCCAACCGGGTCCTAGTGACCGGAATGCACAGAAATCTGAGCAACAGGTTTTAAACAGCTTCACCCACTCCCAGGCTGCAGCTAATGTTTGCAGCCGAGAGGAGTCCATGGGCCATGTACATACTCCAGAAGTTGTTTATTCCTGTTTGATGCAAAAGTGGTAAGAGAATTGTGGCCAAGCCATGGCTTACAAGGGAAATTAGAGATAGTATCAGATTCAAGGAAGAAGCATTCAAATTGGCAAGAAAAAGCAATAGGCCCGAGGATTGGGAGCAGTTTAAAATTCAGCAAAGGGGGAACCAAGGGATTGATTAAAAAGGGAAAAATGGAGTATGAAAGTAAGCTAGCAAGGAATAGAAAAACTGACTGTAAAAGTTTCTGTCGATAAAGAGAAAAAGATTGACAAAAACGAATGTTAGAAATGGGAGAATTCATAACGGGGAATAAAGAAATGGCCGACGAATTAAATTTGTACTTTGCTTCAGTCTTCACAAAGGAAGACGTGAATAATGGACCAGATGTGCTGAGAGAAACATGTTTTAGTCAGGGGCTGAAGGAAATCAGCATCAGTCGAGAAATGGTTTTGGGGAAATTGATGGGATTGAAGGTGGATAAATCTCCAGGTCCAGATAATCTTCATCCCAGAGTACTTAAGGAAGTGACCCTGGAAATAGTAGATACATTGGTGGTTATTTTCCAAAATTCTTTGGACACTGGAATAGTTCCTGCAGATTGGAGGGTAGCTAATGTAAGCCCACTATTCAAAAAGGGAGGGAGAGAGAAAACAGGGAACGAGAGACCAGTGAGCCTAACATCGGTACTGGGGAAGTTGCAGGTGTCTATTATCAAGGATTTCACAACTCGGCATTTGGAAGGCAGTGGTATAATCAGACAAAGACAGCATGGATTTACAAAAGGGAAATCATGCTTGACGAATCTATTGGAATTTTGTAAGGATGTAAGTAGTAGAGTTGACCGAGGAGAACCAGTGGATGTGGTTTATTTAGACTTTAAGAAGGCTTTCGACAAGGTCTCACATAACAGACTATTTTGTAAAGTTAAAGCACATGGGATTGCTGGTAATGTCTTGAGATGGATAGAAAACTGGTGAGCAGATAGGAAACAAGAGCTGACATAAATGAGTCTTTTCCATGGTGCCCGTGTCCTTGTGTCTCTCTCGGTTAAACAATCTGTTCAAGCCTTGTCGACACAAAGAGCTTGTGTATTGTTTCTCAGTGAGGGAATCAAGGTTTATGGGGCAAGGTGGAAAAGTGGAGTTGGGGATTATATTAGATCAGCCATGATCTTATTGAATGAGATCAAACAGTGTCATCACTGATCAGTCAAGAGGTGTTGTGGACCAGGCCCAATTTAAGATTATTAATCAGACTCACAATGTGGCTCACTTATGCTGACTAGAAGATCCATATATCCCGACTCGGGGTCTGGTTCACTCCAGGCAAAAGCAACTTTCCAGGAAGTCTTGCTACAGCTGTACAAGGGATTGTTAAGACCACACCTTGCGTATTCTGTACAGTTTTGGGCTTCTTCCTTCAGAATGATATACAAGCATTGGAAGCAGTTCATAGAAAGTTCACGAGGCTGATTCCTGGGATGAAGGGTTGTCTTATGAGGAAATGCAGAGCATGTTGAACCTTAGCTCAGTGGAGTTTAAAAGAAAAAGTAGTGACATTATTGAAACAAATAGGATTTTGAGGGGGTTTGGTAGGAGCTGCGAGGTGGATGTTTTCTCTCATGAGGAAATCGAGAACAGTTTGAATAGATGGAGATGAGGAGGAGTTTCTTCTCTCAGAGGGTTGTTAGTCTTTGGAATTCTGTTCCACAGAGAGCAGCGAAGGCTGGGTCATTGAATGTATTCAAGGCTGAGTTGGACAGATTTTTGACCAACAGGGAAGTCAAGAGGAATGGGTAACTGGCAGGAAAGTGCAGTTAAAGCCAGATCAGGTCAGCCATGGTCTCACTGAATTGCAGAGCAAGCTTGATGGAGTAAATGGCCTCCTTTTTACTCCCATTTCTTATGATCTCTGCCTCCAGGACAGCAAACAATGAGCATGGATCTGGGAGCGTGTATATTAGGTACAGCAAAGTGAGAATGGAGGGAGTGTGTGTGGAATGGAGATTTACAGATTTTGGGGAATGAGAGAGGAAAGAATGTTCCATGGAAACTCGAATTGTCTGTTCTGAATGTCTATCCTTTACTGATACTAATGATCTTTGTAAACTCCTTCTCCAGAATATTAGAAGGCGAGGATTTGCCTCAACTCAAGATCTGACAGAATCTGCAATTCACTTGACCTGAATATCATCGGACATTGAATCTAAAAGCAGAAATATTGGTTGTTCTGTCTGCTTCAAACTTCAATGTGATTGGAAAAGCACCGAGATGTACACACACCCAAGTGAGAGTGTTCCGGTGCACTGACTGGAGAAAGCTTTAACTCGCTATACAGCTCCACAAACATATTAGACCGTTCACAGCGTGCAGAGACTGTACAGGTGTTCTGTGTGTGGATGAGGCTTCAACTGACCATCCAACCTGGAGAGACACAAGGACACCAGCGCCATGGAAAAACCATGGAAATGTGGGGACTGTGGGAAGAGATTCCAATCCCCGTCTGCACTCGAGAAACATCGACGCAGCCACACTGGGGAGCGCCCATTCACCTGCTCCAAATGTGGGAAGGGATTCACTCACTCATCGGCCCTCCTGACACATCAGCGAGTTCACACTGGGGAAAGGCCGTTCATCTGCTTTGTGTGTGGAAAGCGATTCTGTGATTCATCGGCCTTATTGGCACACCAGTATGTTCACACTGGGGAGAGGCCATTCACCTGCTCTGAGTGTGGGAAGGGATTCAGTCAATCAGCCAACCTTCGGGCACACCAGCGAGTTCACACTGGGGAGAGGCCATTCACCTGCTCTCAGTGTGGGAAGGGATTCACTCGGTTGTCCAACCTGCAGACACACCAGCGAATTCACTCTGGGGAGAGACCGTTCACCTGCTCTGACTGTGGGAAAGGATTCAGTGATTCATCCAACCTGCTTACGCACCAGCGAATTCACACGGGGGAGAGCCGTTCACCTGTTCTGACTGTGGGAAAGGATTCACTAATTCCTATAACCTGCTGAGACACCAGCGGATTCATACTGGCGAGAGGCCATTAACCTGCCCTGCTTGTGGGAAGGGATTCATTAATTCCTACAACTTGCTGATACACCAGCGAGTTCACACTGGGGAGAGGCCATTCCCCTGCTCTGTGTGTGGGAAGGGATTCACTCAGTCATCCAACTTGCTGACACACCAACGAGTTCACTCTGGAGAGAGGCCGTTCACATGCACTGAGTGTGGGAAGGGATTCACTCAGTTATCCCAGCTAATAACACACCAGCGAGTTCACACCGGGGAGAGACCATTCGCCTGCTCTGTGTGTGGGAAGCGATTCACCCAGTCATCTAGCCTGCTAATGCACCAGCGAGTTCATAAGTTGGATTCTGTTGTTATTGCTGCTGTTAATCACATCCAGGACTGAACCATGTTCATTCTGACAGTTGGTGAAGTGGGAGGGTTGGAGGGTTTCTTTCTGCTGGACTGGCCGATCTCACAACTTTGCTTCCAGTGGGCTGATGCTCTTTGAGCCTGGGAGAGCACATTTCCACTGAAATGATTCACAAAAACTGACAAATTCATTAATTTTATCCTGGATAGTAAATAATGCTTTTCTTACCACTACAGCTAGATCCAAACTAAATATGTTTGTCTCAGTTCCATTGAATCTGTACCCAGTGCATCCATGTCCTAAATGGAGATCACTAATTTGGCAGAGTTCCCAGTGTTGTGTAACCCTGGTTTTAAACAAGTTGAACATAATCTTCCTGCTTTTAAATTCTATCCCTCTGGAATGGAACCCTATCTATGGGCCCTACACTTTAGGAAAGATGTGAAGTTCTCAGAGAGGGTGCAGAGGGGATTTACGGGAAGGAAACCAGGAATGAGGGACTTCAGTTAGTTGGAGAGGCTGGAGTAGCTGAAATTATTCTCTTTAGATCACACAGTAATAGGGACAGGCCATTTGGCCTATTGAGTCCAGGCCAACTCTGTAGAAAAAACATTCCGTCCCATTGCCCTGTTCTAGTGCCATAATCTGCAGATTTATTCCCCTCAAGCGTCCATCCAATTTCCTTTTGATATCGTTCAGCCTCTGCTTCCACCCCCTCATATTCAGCGAGTTTCAGTTCATTATCAGGGTCTGTTTTAAAATGTTCTTCCTTACATCCCCTCTGCATCTCTTCGCCAAACCTTAAATCTGTGCCACCTCATCCTTGTACAACCAGCCAATGGCAACAGCTTTTCTTTCTATCTGATCTAAACCTGTCATAAATTTCTACACCTCTATCGAATCTATCAAACCAAGAAAAATGTTTGTCTCTTCCAAATTTCAGACCTGGACATGACTGTGATGGATTTTGTAAATTTATTTTGTAGTGTATTGGAAAAGAAGTTGCAGGCAGTAACTCAAACTAGATCTCACATCAAAATCTGACTGAGTCACTGTTCAACAGGACCTGGATATTGAGTTCCAGATCATTACCACTCACTGTGTAAATGTTTTTTCCTCCAACCTCCTCTGTAGATCTTGCTCAAAATCTTAAAACTGTGTCCGAAGCTGATGAGAACAGCTTTTCTTTATCTATCTTCTAAAATCTGTTATAAATGTGTACACCTTCATCAAATCTCCCCTCAATCTACTTTGTTCCAAGGAGAACAACCCCAGTTTCTCCAGCCTAACATTGTTGTTAAAACCCCTCATCCCTGGTATTATTCTGGTAAATCTCCTCTGCACCTTCTCAAGGGCCCTCACTTCCTAAAGTGTGGTGATCAGAAATGGACTCACGACTCAAGTTGGGGTCTAACTGGTCCCAGAGGAAACCAATGCAGACAGGAGCATAACATACAAACTCCACACAGTCACCAAAGGCCAGAATTGAACTGGCAGTGTGAGGCAGCAGTGCTAACCACTGTGCCAAAAGCAGGAGGTCATTTGATCCATTGTGCTTATGCCAGCTATCCGATTAATCCCATCGCTCTGCAATTTTCTTAGCGTTTACCCATTTAAAGCCCCCTCCCTTTATCTGCAGTCACAAAGTTTAATAATAAAACCCCAGTCTAAATAACATGTATCTGACTGACAAATGTTGAAGTGTTTGTTTGGAGCCACAAGTTTCAAGTTTCCATTTGAGCTTCGGGAACCTTTCTGCCCGTCTTGCTTCTTGTGTCAATGACAGCCGGGCGACAGAGCTGAGGGCTGAATTTAGCTGAGAATAACAGGGCCTGAGTCCCAGTTGGGAACCTGGGTGTCACACTAAGAGTGAGGCAAAAGGTGCTGGGGAACTGACTGGAAAAGGCCTTTAACTAATTGGGGCATGGGAGGGGTGACTGGGACATGGTGATATGACCCCCAGGGTTCAGTGTCCCTGTGTCCAAAGCAAGGGACCATGGGAACAGATTACAGAGGAGCTGAAGAGAAACATTGTTCACACCTTTTTACCCTTGGCTTTGATCTGAAATAATTTTGTGTTTTTAACCATGTTCTGCTTCATGAATAAACTCTCAGGAATAACATTTTATTTAGCTGGGCTTTTCATGACTAAGTTTATGTATTTTAGAGAAAGCGGGTGAAAGGGGTTGGCAGGCTCATTCTCACCTTCGAAGGTAATTGGTAAAGAGGGCGAGGAGGGAGATGAGATTGTATTTTTTTGAGGCACCAAACACACACAGCTCGGTGTATGGAACCAGTAGAAATGGCAGAGGTGCTCAATGAGTATTTTGCCTCGGTTTTCACAGAGGAGAAGGACCTGGGTGGATGTACTGCGGGCTTGTGGTGGACTGAAAGGATTGAGTATGTGGACTTTAAGAAAGAGGTTGTGCTGGAATCTTTGAATGCCATCAAGATAGATAAGTCGCCGGATCCGGATGGGATGTACCCCAGGTTACTGTGGGAGGCGAGGGAAGAGATTGCAGAGTCCCTGACGATTTTTGCGTCGTCGATGGAGACGGGAGAGGTGCCGGAGGATTGGAGGATTGCGGATGTGGTTCCTATTTTCAAGAAGGGGAATAGGGATAGCCCAGGAAATTACCGACCGGTGAGTCTAACCTCAGTGGTTGGTAAACTGATGGAGAAGATCCTGAGGGACAGGATATATGAGCATTTAGGGAGGTTTAGTATGCTCAAGAATACTCAGCATGGCTTTGTCAAGGGCAGATCATGCCTTACGAGCTGGTGGAGTTCTTCGAAAATGTGACTAAACACATTGACGAAGGGAAGGCGGTAGATGTGGTTTATATAGATATTAGCAAGGCGTTCGATAAGGTCCCCCATGCAAGGCTTCTAGAAAAAGTGAGAGGGCATGGGATCCAAGGGGCAGCTGCCCAGTGGATCCAGAAATTGCTTGCCCAAAGGAGGCAGAGAGTGGGTATAGATGGGTCTTTTTCTAAATGGAGGTCGGTCACCAGTGGTGTGCCCCAGGGATCTGTTCTGGGACCCTTGCTGTTTGTCATTTTCATAAATGACCTGGATGAGGAAGCGGAGGGATGGGTTGGTAAGTTTGCCGACAACACGAAGGTTGGTGGGGTTGTGGATAGTCTGGAGGGATGTCAGAAGTTACAGAGGGACATAGATAGGATGCAAGACTGGGCGGACAAGTGGCAGATGGACTTCAACCCAGATAAATGCGTAGTGGTCCATTTTGGCAGGTCAAATGGGATGCAGGAGTACAATATAAAGGGAAAGACTCTTAGTACTGTAGAGGATCAGAAGGACCTTGGGGTCCGGGTCCATGGGACTCTGAAAGCGGCCCCGCAGGTGGAGGAGGTAGTTAAGAAGGCGTATGGTGTGCTGGCCTTTATCAATCGAGGGATTGAGTTTAGGAGTCCGGGGATAATGCTGCAGCTATATTAGACCCTCGTCAGACCCCACATGGAGTACTATGCTCAGTTCTGGTCGCCTCACTATAGGATGGATGTGGAACAGATTGAAAGGGTGCAGAGGAGATTTACAAGGATGTTGCCTGGATTGAGTGGCATGCCTTATGAGGATAGGCTGAGGGAGCTTGGTCTTTTCTCTTTGGAGAGACGAAGGATGAGAGGAGACCTATAGAGGTGTATAAGATGTTGAGAGGCATAGATCGGGTGGACTCTCAGAGGCTTTTTCCCAGGGTGGAAATGTCTGCTACAAGAGGACACCAGTTTAGGGTGCTGGGGGGTAGGTACAGGGGAGATGTTAGGGGTAAGTGTTTGACACACTTCTGTTAAAATCCTGGTTGATTTGTACAAATAGAAAATCACTCTCTTTCTCTTCTTCTGCTTCCAATCCTCTCTCCCTCTTCTCCCCTCATAGAGATCATAATCTTGTCTCGGCTCAGATGGGGGTCAGCTTCCCTTCCCTGAAGGTTATTAATGAGCCAGTTGGGTTTTTAACAATCCAGCAGTTTCCATGCTCACTTTTTCCTTGTGCCAGCCCCAAAAATTGCCATATTTATTCAGCTCAATTTCACAACCTGCCTTTGTGTTTTGTGGATTCTCTCACTTTTTTTTCTGTTTTAAATTCACTTGACAGGGTCTTAGAAGGGGTGGTTTTGCAACAGGGAAACCGGAAACCAAACATCATATCGGGATCTGACAAAGTTGCCCAAATTATTGGAACTGAATATCATCAAATTTTGAACATGGAAAGAAAAAAATCCCTGTTCATACTGGTGGGAAATCGTACATGTGTTCTGTGTGTGGACGAGGCTTCAGCCAATCTTCTGGCCTGTCGAGACACAAGCGTATTCACACTGGTGAGAAACTGTGGAAATGTGGGGACTGTGAGGAGGCATTTGGTTACCCGTCTGAGCTGGAAACTCAGTGACGCATTCACCTGCTTTATATGTGGGAAGGGATTCACTCGGTCATCAAACTTGCTGACGCACCAGCGAGTTCACACTGGAGAGAAGCTGTTCACCTGCTCCGTGTGTGATTCATCCAACTGGCTGAAACACCAGCGAGTTCATACTGGGGAGAGACCATTCACCTGTTCTGAATGTGGGAGAGGATTCACCCATTTATCCACCTTGCTGAGACACCAGCGAGTTCACATTGACGAGAGACCTTATAAATACCCGGAATGTGGGAAGTGCTATAAAGGTTCCTGGGAACTTACGTCCCCTCAAAGTGTTCACACTGAAGAGAGACTGTTCAGGTGCTCTCACTATGGGACTGGGTTCAGGCAATCATCTCAACTCACTGGACACCAGTGTATTGACACTGGGGAGAGGCCATTCACTTGCTCTGAGTGTGGGAAGGACTTTATGCAGTCATCCACCCATCTGAGACATCAGCGGGTTCACACTAAAGACAGACTTTTCAAATGTCCGGACTGTGGGAAGTGCTATAAAGGTTCTGAGGAACTGATGTCCCACCAACATCTTCACAATGATGAGAGACCATTCAGGTGCTCTCACTGCGGGACTGGGTTCAGACAATCATCACCCCTCACTGTCCACCAGCGCACTCACATGGGGAGAAACCATTCACCTGCTCCAAGTGTGGGAAGGGATTCATTCAGAAATCTCACTTGCTGAAACACCAACGAGTTCACAAGTAACTACATTGATTGGATTTTCCTGTTAATCTCATCCACGACAACCATCTTCAGTGGAGTCTGTTTCTGTTCATGTGAATAAACTCCAGGCCTGTTACAGTTAATATTGTTGATCAAAGGAAAATAAATCAGTTTTGTCTGAAGCACACAGTGCGGTAAATCTTTTTAATTTCTCATTCATGTTAATTTCTTTGGAAGGGCTCTCCCTCTCCCCTGTCTCCTTCCATCCTCACCTCCAGTAACAAGTGTGAGGAGCTCATGGAGCTTCTTTGTCACTCAGATTGAGACAAATTGATCAACTACCTCTGCTGCTTCCCTTCCTTCCATTAGCCCATTGAGCCAGACTTTATAGAAAGTTCCTCATCCAAGTCCTAACCCCAGGTTTCTCCAGTTTCTATCCTATATCTCACTTATGCCCTCTCAGAGCACATACTGTCTTCTGTTGTATTGACCCTATTCCCACTAAACCACCGAGCACCCACCTTTCCCATGTTAGCTGATACTGTTTGCAGCTCTCAATCTCTTTTAATTCTGTCCCTCCTCCCTTCAAATTCACCACCATCACCCATCCTAAAAAATCAATCTGTGACCACACCGTTCTCGCCAACAACCGCTCCATCTCATATCACTTTTCTCTCCCAAGTCCCTGAACTCGGAGTCCCTCTGGGATCTATCCATGGCCCCTCCTATCTCTCATCTACATGCTGCCACTATGTTATATCATTCAAAAGCACCGTGTTTGTTTTCACATGCACACTGGCAATGCCCAGTTCTATCATAGAGTCCATGCAGTGCAGAAGGAGGCCATTTGGCCCATCGAGTCTGCACCAACTCTGAGAGAGCATTTTATCAAAATTCATTGATTGTGACAAGGCAAGTTGACAAAGCTGTTTTTTTAAAAAAGCTAATGGGGTCCTCAGTTTATGAATGGAGGTATGGAGTGCAAAGCAGGGAGTTATCCTGAATCTTTATAAATTACTGATTACCCAGCAGTGAGGAAAATTGATCAGGTACACCCTGCATACAAAAAGCAGGACAAATGCTACCCGGCCAATTATTGGTGCATTCAACCTCCCTTGATCATCAGTAAAGTGATGAAAGGGGATATCTGCTGTTAAGTGGCACTTGCTTCAGAAGAAACTACTCACTGATGGTCAGTTTGGGTTCTGCAAGGGTCACTGAGTTCCTGACCTCATTACAGCCTTGGTTCAAACATGGAGAAAAGAGCTGAACTGCCTCATAGAGGTGAAAGTACCTTATTGTATCAGCTGATGTTACTACTGGCAATGTCAGATTCCAGGATGGAAGATGGCTTGATAGATCCTCACTATTATTTTGTTTAGATAGCTGGATGAGCAGACAGAGATTTTTGGTAAACTTTTATTAAACAAGAAAACATTAAGTAGAATTAACTCTCCTTCACCCCAGCAATACCTTGACAGATATAAACAGATTTCTACCATTACACAAGTTACAAACTTTATCTTACACTCAAATATTCTCAGTAAGTTCACAGTCCATGCAAACCAATCGGTGAAATGTGGCCAGACACCCCACACTCTGAAACCAAGTGACAGATGTCACCGAATACAACTTCTCTGGATTTCTCATCATTTCCCCAGATGGTTGTCAAACTGTGAGCCAACTGATCTCACTGAAATTCTGTCTTCCACACGAGCATTTCCAATCCCACACTCTCGAAGATGACACTTTGGAATCTTCTCCTATACAATTCTTTCTATTGGATGCCTTCACCAAGGATCCACCGCCAGGATTTCAACTTCTTTCTGTATTCGTCTGGCCTCGATCTCCATGTGCATTCAAGCTTCCAAACAATCTCTCAGGTACCCAACCACGCTAACAGAACACACTTGTTTCACAGGCTAGATTCAGGTGTCAGCAACTTTTTGATCACCTTGGATCCCAAAAGGCCAGTATACAGGAACAGCAAGTAATTAGGAAAGCTCATAGAATGTTATTGTTCATAGTGAGGGGAAGTGATTACAAAAGTAGGGAGGTTATGCTCCAGTTGTACACACAATTGGTGAGACCACATCTGGAGTGTTGTGCACAGTATTGGTCTCCCTACTTAAGGAAAGATGTAAATGTGTTGGAAGCAGTTTTGAGAAGGTTTTCTAGACTAATACCAGGAATAGACAGGTTGTCTGATGAGGAAATGTTGGACAGGTCAGCTTGTATCCACTAGAGTTTAGAAGAGTAAGAGGTGATTAGATCAAAACCTGAGGGTCTTGACAGGGTGGATGTGGAGAGAATGTTTTCTTTTAATGGAGAATCTAGACCTGGCAGGGGTGGAGCATATGTTTACAAATAAGAGTTTGCTCATCTATGACCAAGATTACTAATGTTTTCTCTAAGAGGGCTGTGAGTCTCTGGAACTCTTCCTCAAAAGACAGTGGAAGCATTGTCTTTGAATAAGTTAAAAGCACAGTCAAATAGAATCTTGATTTATGAGGGACTGAAAAGTTATTAGGAGTAGCCAGGACTGTGGGGTTGAGGCTAAAATCAGATCTGCCATGATCTTATTGAATTGTGGAGCAGGTTGGAGGGACTGAGTAGCCTACTCCTAGTTCATTCGTTCATATATTCTTATGTCTCTTTCCCTGGAAATCTCTCTCTCTCTTGGGAATGTGCATCACTCAACTTTTCCATTCGCACTGATGATTGAAATCTTTTTGAACAGGGCATCATTGTTCCCCTGACATTTGATCACTGATGATAGTCGTGTCCAAATGAACCAAGATATTTCTGACTGAAAATCCTTCCATTCTAATCCCTTGTAAATAAAAACATCTATCAAAGCAATGAATGTAAGCACAGGATAGAAATTTGAAACTGATATTCTGGTTGTCACATAACCTTCTCCTCCCTTTCTGGAAAGCATTCTTTCTGGTTGTATCACAACTTGATATTGCTCCTGCTCTGTCCAAGACCACAAGAAACTACAAAGGGTCATGAAAGACCAAATCCATCATGCAAACCAGCCTCCTATCCATTGACTATGTCTACATTTCCCACTGTCTTAGAAAAGCAGCCAGCGTAATCAAGGACCCCACGCACCCTGGACATTCTTTCTTCCACCTTCTTCCATCGGGAAAAAGATATAAAGGTCTGAGAACATGTATAACCAAATCGAGAACAGCTTCTTCCCTGAGGCCATCAAACTTTTGAATGGAACTACCTCACATTAATTTGATCTTTCTCTATATCCTAGCTATGACTGTAATACTACATTCTGCACCCTCCTCTTTCCTTCTCTTTGTCAGTAAAACGTACAAGAAACAAACTTCTCACTGTCTACTAATACATGTGACAATAATAAATCAAATCTAATCAAATTTCAAACTTTAAACATCTGCCTCCTCCCTATCAATTGTAAGCCTAATTCTTTTGACCATCCTCCTTATTTTTCCCCAGTTCTCCCCCAAGGACGCTGCTGACTCTGGGGTTCAGTTTCACATTGAGCTATTCCACTCCCCAATATGTCACCCAGGTGTCTAAATCTTTACACCTGAATTTTGCTAAGGCGGCTTCGCTATCAATTCCAGTGACTACCCAGATGTACATCATATCTGGATGGGGTCACTTCGCCTCCTCCCCATCCCATCCATCGCAGTCCCAGGTGTTTGGAGACTGGGCTCCGGCCGAGTAATGGCGGCCGCGGCTCCCACAATCCCCCGCGCTGAGGAAATCGCTCTATTCGCCGGGTGGGACTGCGCATGATGAACCCAGAGAAGTGCTGCGCATGTGCGGAGGATAGCGTTTCCCATTGGCCAACAACTGAGAGCGACCGGGGTCAAAGTGTCTCCCACTCACTTCCGCTGCACCACTGTCTTCATGAGGGGTATTGACCAATGGGAAGAATTGGAGGACCGGAAGGACACTGGTCCTCCAGCCAATCAGAGTGCGGGCTTTGTGACAATGCAGATTGGATTTCAGACAGACTGAAACCTCTTCCTACATGTGAGTAAAACACTTTGTTTTCTTCTCTCCTTCTTTTTCTCATTCTGGGGTTAAATTGGGGACTTGCAGCAACTGAAGGGAAAGGAAGTGAATTCAGGGAGGCTGCAGACTCTGGAAAGGTTGGCCCAGGTATCTCTCTCCTTCTTAAAGACATTGCCATCCTTTGCTTCCTCAACTTGGCACATTTATTTGTCTGGTTAAGAGGATGGTCTCTTTCCTAATGTTCACAATTTAAAGGGGTGATTTCCCGAGGAAATAGCTGAAATTTAAGGGGCAGTAAATTAATATAGGACAGAGATGTGTGCAGTCTTGTAATATGGTACAAATTAGATATATTATGCATGATCCAGTAATAAAGTTCATTTTTTATTATTTTTAGTTTTGTTAATACTGTAACTAAGTAGTTTATTTTCAGTAATCGGGTTATTGTATCACACAAGGAGTCCATTCAGCAACTCAAGTCCATGCTAACTCTCTGCAGAGCCAACTAGTCAGTCCCATTCCCCCATAAGTTCATAAGATAGAGGAGCATAATTAGGCTATTTGGCCCATTGAGTCCGCTCCACCATTCAATCATGGCTGATATGCTCCTCATCCCGTCTGTATCCCTGTTCCCCTGCCAGTCTATTTTGACTGCCCATCTAATTTCATTTTGAAATATTGAATGTATCAAAATGCACCGCCCTCATAGCCAAACAATTGATATTCAAGAATGTTCACTGTTGAAATAATGTTCTATCTCATAGCCTTGCTGTACTTCTATTTATTAAACTGGTCCCCTATGTTACATACATTTTACTTCACTAAGTATATTTAGGTATTTAGACTGGCAGCCTGCATGAAGATATCTCAGTGCTGGAGAAGAAGCAGTGAGTATGGATTTGTTGATCAGCATGAATCAACACCTTCAGGAGAATTGGAAGGGTGTATTATACATACAGCAGAGTGAGGAGACAGGGATAGGGTGTGGGATGGAGATGTAGTAGGGTGTGGGATGGAGATGTACAGATCGAGAGGAACGAGAAAGGAAGAAATGTTCCACAGAAACTAGAATTGTCTATTCTGAATTTCTGTTTGATACTGACAGTGATGACTTTTGTAAACTCATTTTACAGGAAGTTATAAGGGGAAGATTTGCTGCCAGCAATCTCAAAACATGTTAAGGCTTAATAGAGTCACTCAAATGATCAGAACCTGAATATCATCAGACTTTGAATCTAGAAGAAGAAATATTTATCTGTTTTTTCTGTCACATCAGTGTGACTGGAAAGGCACCAAGAAACACAGAGCTGAGTGAGAGTGTCCAGTACACTGACTGTCAAAAGACCAGTTACACAGACTGCAAAAATATCACATCATTTACAGCGGGGACAGACAGTGCACATGCTCTATGTGTGGATGAGGATTTAACTGATTGTTAAACCTGGAAAGACACAAGGACATCCACACCATGGAGAAACCGGGGAAAGATGAGGATTGTGGTAAGGAATTCCATATCCCGTCTGCACTGCAAACTCATCAACATATTCGCACTGGGGAGAGACTGTTCCCCTGCTCCAAGTGTGGGGAAGGAGACTGCTCCCCATCTGCCCTGAAGATTCATCAATGCAGCCACACTGGGGAGAGGCCCTTCATCTGCTCTGAGTGTGGGAAGGGTTTTCTCCAGGCAGCCGACCTGTGGAATCACCAAGCAGTTCACAGTAGGGAGAGGCCGTACACCTGCTCTGAGTGTGGGAAGGGATTCACTCAGTTATCCCACCTGCTGACACACCAGCAAGTTCACACTGGGGAAAAACCGTTCAACTGCTCTGAGTGTGGGAAGCAATTCAATCATTCATCTGAACTTTTGAATCACCAACAAATCCACACCGGAGAGCGACCATTCACCTGCTCCGACTGTGGAAAGGGTTTCACTCAGTCATCTCACCTGCAGATACACCAGCGAGCCCACACTAAGGAGAGGCCTTTCAACTGCTCTGAGTGCGGGAAGTGTTTTATTCAATTATCACACCTAGTGACTCACCAGGAAGTCCACAGGAGGGAGAGGCTGTTCCCCTGCTCCGAGTGTGGGAAGCGTTTTATTCAGTTATCACATCTAGTGACACACAAAGGAACACACACAAGGGAGAGGCCATTCAGCTGCCCCGAATGTGGGAAACGTTTTATCCAATCGTCACACCTAATGTCACACCAGGGAGTTCACAGCAGGGAGAGGCCATTCGTCTGCTCCGAGTGTGGGAGGCGTTTTATTCAATCATCCCACCTAGTGTCACACCAGGAGGTTCACACCAGGGAGAGGCCATTCACCTGTTCCGAGTGTGGCAGGGGATTCATTCAGTTATCCGACCTGCAGAATCACCAGCAAGTTCACACCGGGGAGAGGCCGTTCACCTGCTCTGAGTGTGGGAAGGGATTCACTCGTTCAGCTAACCTGCAGGCACACCGACGTGTTCACACCAGGGAGAGACCATTCACCTGCTCTGAGTGTGGGAAAGGATTCGCTCTTTCATCTTATCTGCAGAGTCACCAGCAAGTTCACACCAGAGAGAGGCCGTTTATCTGCTCTGAGTGTGGAAAGGGATTCATGCAGTCATCCCACCTGCTGACACACCAGCGAGTTCACAAGGATTCACAAAGGGATTCACTCAGTCATCCCACCTGCTGAGACACCAGTAAGTTCACAAGTGATGACAGTGGTTGGATTCTGCTGTTATTGCTGCTGTTAATCACATCCAGGACTGAACTATGTTCATTTTGACAATTGGTGAAGTGGGAGGGTTGGAGGGTTTCTTTCTGCTGGACTGGCCGGTCTCACAACTTTGTTTTCAGTGGACTGATGCTCTTTGAGTTTGGGAGAGCACATTTCCACTGAAATTATCCACAAAAAAAAAGCTGATGAATGTGCCAACTCGACACAGCCACCCAAGGCCGGAATAAAACCTGGGTCCCTGGGGCTGTGAGCCAACTGGTCTAACCACTGTGCCACCATATCATGGACCCCAAGCAAAACTGGAATCAATGGATATCAAGGGGCAAACTCTCTGCTGGTTGGACTTATACCTGGCAATTAGGAAGATGGTTGTGGTTGTGGAGGGTCAGTCATCTCAGCTCCAGGACATCAATGCAGGGATCTCTCAGGGTAGTGTCCGAGGCCCAACCATCTTCAGCTGCTTCATCAATAACCTTCCCTCCGTCATAAGGTCAGAAGTGGGGATGTCCGCCAATGAATACACAATGTTCAGCACCATTTGTGATTCCTCAGATACTGAAGCAGTCCATGTCCAAATACAACAATATCCAGGCTTGGGCTGACAAATGGCAAGTAACATTCATGCCACATAAGTCCGAGGCAATGACCATCTCTAACAGGAGAAGATCTAACCATCACCCCTTGAGATTCAAGGGCATTACCATCACTGAATCCCCCTTCCACTATCAACATCCTGGGGGGTTACATTGACCAGAAACCCATAGATACTGTGGCTACCAGAGCAGGTCAGAGACTGGCAGCCCTGAGGAGAGTAACTCACCTTCTGACTCCCCCACCCAAAGCCCGTCCACCATCTACATGACACAAGTCAGGAATGTGATGGAATACTCTCCACTTGCCTGAATGAGTGCAGCTCCCAACAACACTCAAGAAGCTCAAAACCATCCAGGACAAAGCAGCCCCACTTGATCAACACACTAACCACAAACATTCACTCCCTCTACCACCGACGGACAGTAGCAACAGTGTGTACCATCTACAAAATGCACTGCAGGAACTCACCAAGACTCCTTAGGCAGCATCTTACAGACCCAGAAACATTACCATCTAGAAGGACAAGAGCAGCAGATACATGAGAATATCACCACCTGGAAGTTCCTCTCTAAGTCACTCATGTCAGGAAAACAGAGATAGTTTTAAGTGATCTATGTTTCTATTGTTAAATATTAGAAATAAAGTATAGATTTAAGTAAGTTTGATTTAGTGTTTCTGTGTAGGAAGAGGAGAACTTTGGTTGGATTAATGTTGAACAAAGGTGTTTGCATGTGTGGGGGATAGGTTTCAATTGAAATTGTATTCCTGTTGTGCTGAGAGAGTTTATGACGTGAAAAATAAACGTGAAGTTGGAGAAGTAATGCATTGTTGCATAGCAACCAGGGGCACCTTTAGGGTGAGAAGGTTTTTGAGTGTAGTATTAGTTGAATTTATAGTCTTTGGTCGTGACTTTTAAGGGGCGTCTTGACAAATACATGAATAGGATGGGAATAGAGGGATATGGTCCCTGGAAGGGTAGGGGGTTTTAGTTCAGTCGGGCAGCATGGCCGGTGCAGGCTTGGAGGGCTGAAGGGCCTGTTCCTGTGCTGTAATTTTCTTTGTTCTTTGTTCTATAGCAGTTGGGGTGAGGAAACGAGAGAGTGAGAAGCTCTCAGCTCTACTAGAAGCAGGAAAGCCATACAATGGAGTAATGTGTGCGAAAGCAAGCTCCAGAGGAACTAAAGGACAGTTAGTTTGAGAAACCCGGGAATGGAAAAGAAGCTCCAGGAATATTGAAGAAAAAAAGGAACAGCATTGTCTTTTGAACAGGATACTATTCATGGAAGTTAAACTCAGACCTGGGAAGAAAAGAACTGATGAGGTTGGTGACAGACAAGCCGCATATCTGAATAGTGGGAAGGTTTGATGTCCTTAAATCCAGATTTTGAAGCAATTGTATTCTGTTACGGACTGATGATCTGAGTTTATGCAGAATTTTGGAAGCATGTTGCAATTCAAGGCAAAGGAATTCTGAGAGTTAAAAACCTAGAGGCAGCTTCTTGCTAAAAGAGTGGAGAGAAAGGCTTGTTTGAAAGGATAATTGGAAGACCTGGAAGTGGATCTTTGTTGAAAGCAATGGAGAGAAACTTGGTTTGGAAGGAGATATTAACACGTGTCTTTCTGAGAGCGGAGTTTGAAAACACTCGAGACAATCATCTGGGGGGGAAATTTGAGGAGAAATCCACAGAGGATCGATTGAGTTGCACCTGCCACTTGGTTTCAGAGTGGGGGTTGTCTGATCACAGCTAACCTGTGGGTTTAAAGGAACCATGTGTTTACTGAGAACATTATAGCATAAGGAATTTTAAATCTATGTTATCCTTGAAATCTGGATACATTTGTGAAGGTAAGTGTGAGTCAAGGAGTATTTTGTTATCGTCAAACTCTTCGTGTTTAATAAATATTTTATTAAAAGCTAATTGGCAGTCCTGTGATTCTGTTCCTTTATGTTTTCTACAAAAAGTAAAAGTTGCGGTCTTTTGAGCCAGTGTTCCATCCTGGAATCATCCTGTCCAATTATAACATCAACTGGGATCGTAACACTCACCATCTTGACTTCAAAATATATCGCTGTTCCTTTGCTGTCACTGGACCAGAATCCTGGAGCTTCCTCCCAAACAAGTGTGGGTGTACCTACATCACAGGGATTGCTGTGGTTCTAGAAGGCAGCTCAACACCACCTTCTCAAGGCAATTTAGAAATGGGCAATAAATGCTGACCTAGCCAGTGAGGCCCACCTTTTATTATTCTGTGGGCTTTGACCTCTGTAAACGAATAAAAAATAAGTTGTAATGCCTGTTTTTAGCCCATTGAATTTGATTTCAATGACAGCATTGTCTTCTCCCTTGTTTTTATGTCCTGGGCCTATTACACGGTTATACTTGAAGGAATAGAGCCAGCCTGACTCCACTGTGTTACCTCTGACACCGTTATCATTCCCCAAGCTGCTACAGACAAGTTCATTAGCTCAAACAAACACATCTTTCTCACAGTATGAGGCCAGTTTCCTGCACAATTTAATTCATTTTGCAGACATTGCTAATTCCAGCAAGGCTGCGACTTGACTACATTGACCAGTATGCTTTGCACATTGAACCCACAATGCAGTTCTTCAGATATGCTCAGTCTGGGTTCTTCTATCACCCTCGATATTCCATGTTACCACCATGAGAGACTCGACACAGAGCGTTACACCACAACCCGTGAACACTGATTAATATAAAATAAATAAAGTTACAAACTGACTGCACATTAAAAAGGTCCATAATACATTGGTTTCCAATAGAGCCATTGTAATAAAAGCCAATGAAGTTATGCTGAAGCTTTATGAAGCACTGTTTAAACCACAATGGGAATATTGTGTTCATATCCAGACAGCACGCTTTAGGAATGGTGGGATGGTCCTTGAGAAGGTGTGGAGGTTCACCAGAATGGTTCCAGCAATGAAGGATTTTAACTCCAAGGTCAGGTTCGAGAAGTTGGAGTTATTCTCCCTGGAATGAAGGAGGCTAAGGGAAGATCTGATAGAGGTGAACACTATTATGACAGGTTTAGATCAAGTGGATACAGAAATTGGCCACGATTGACAGAGACTGCTGGAGGCAAGGCTATTGGTTAATATAACTTTTTATTGCACCTTCTTCTAAATATGTACAGCACAAGGCTCAGCATAGAACCATCTCTCAGCAAACTCTTATCACCTGATCTTACATCACTGGGTAGAATATTTACAAATTTAACATTAACCCTTTACACTGCACCAAGTCTTCAGTCAGCCTCCTAACATCCCCTCAGTGCCAGTTGTCTGATTTATCAATTGATGTTTCTGAGATTCACCTTGGGACACTCTCCTACATTGAAGGTCTGATGTAAACAAAAGTTATTTTAAAAATCTCATTGTAACAGACTGAGGAAGTCAGGATTAAAACAATATCTGGGTAAATGGAGTTAGGTCACAGATCAGCCATGACCTCAGTGAATGAGAGAACAGGCTTGAGGGATAAATGACCTCCTCCTGTTCCTGGTAAACTTGGACTCAGACACCAGCTGATGAATGGAAAGTGATGGGAGACCTGGGGAGAAGAGACTTCATCAGAAACCAGCACTGGAGCAGAGTTAGAGAGTGGGAGAATCCTGGGGAGAAACTACACAGGA
Organism: Mustelus asterias; assembly: GCF_964213995.1. Lineage (NCBI taxonomy): Eukaryota > Metazoa > Chordata > Chondrichthyes > Carcharhiniformes > Triakidae > Mustelus > Mustelus asterias. The sequence continues at coordinate 2,092,312 of NW_027590122.1, read as the reverse complement.
ACTGGAGCAGGTTGTTCAGCCCTTCCAGTCTGCTCTGTCATTCAGTTAGACCCTGGCTGGTCAATTAGTTTATCATCAAGATTTATTTGATTCTATTCTGTAGATTAAGCTGCAGCTCAGTTTTTTGGGAAATTAACATCAGCAGAAACAAACTCCAACTATCACAATGTGAACATGTGAATTAGGAGCAGGAGAAGGCCACTCGGCCCCTCGAGCCTGCTCCACCATTCAATAGGATCCCGGCTGATGTGATTGTAGCTTCAACTCCACTTTCCTTCTTACCCCTCACACCCTTTGACTCTCTTGTCAATCAAGAATCTATTAAATTCAGACTTCAGAATATTCAGTGAGCCAGCCTCCACCACTCTCTGTGGAAGAGAATTCCACACTGTAACAACCCTCTGAGAGAAAAGGTTTCTCCTCATCCCAGTCTTAAATGGGAGACCCCTTATTTTTAAACTGTGCCTCTAGTTCTCCTCTCTCGACAATCAACATCCACTCTGTCAAGTCCCCTCTGAATTTTATATGTTTCAATCAGATCCTCTCTCATTCTTCTAAACACCAATAGATACAGGCCGAACATGTCCAACTTTTCCTCGTATGATAACTCCCTCATCCCAGGAATCAGTCAAGTAAACCTTCTCTGAACTACTTCTCACACAAGTCCTCTCTTAAGTAAGGAGACCAAAACTGTACACCGTGCTCTAGATGTGCTCTCACCAATACCCTGAACAAATATAGCAAAACATCCCTGCAATAAACAACAATTCATTTACCTTTCTAATCATTTGCTGTGTCCACACACTAACGTTTCCTGATTACAGTACCAGGACACCCAGATCCCTCTGTACCTCAAAGTTCTGCAATCGCTCGCTTTAAATAATCAACTGCTTTTCCATCCTTCCTGTCCAAATGGACAAGTTCACATTATCCAAAAATCTTGTTCCAGCTGCCAACCTTTTACCCACTCACTGACCCTATCTATATTACTTTACAGGCTTGTTATGGTCATTCACATCTCACTTTCCTACCTACCTTTGTGTTATCAACAAATTTTGATCCTGTCATCCACATCATGAAAATAGTTTGTCAATAGTTGAGGGCCCAGCACTGGTCCCTGTGGCACTCCACAGGCTACATTTTGCCATCCCAAAAATGACTCATTTCTCCCTCCTGTTTCCTATTAGCTCATCAATCCTCTATCCATGCTAATATAAAGAATCAAAGTGGATGGGATGCTAATATGTTATGCCTTATGCTACAAATTCTTATTTAGTGTGGTGAACTTTGATGTGGCACCTTGTCAAATGCCTTCTGGAAATCTAAATACACCACATCCACAGGTTCCACTTTATCCACATTGCTTGTTACTTCCTCAAAGAAATCCAATAAATCAATTAACATGATTTCCCTTGCACAAAACCATGTTGACTCTGCCTGATTGCACAGAGATTATCTGTGTCCCAACCCAGTCTCCTTAATAACAGAATGAACATGATTCAGTCCTGCATGGGATTACTTATTTACTAATTACTTAAATAATAGATAGATAAATAAATGAACATGATTCAGTCCTGCATGGGATTACTTATTAATTACTTCAATAACAGATAGATAAATAAATAAATGAACATGATTCAGTCCTGCATGGGGTGAGCAGCAACAGCAGAATCCAACCCCTGCAGTGACTTGTGAACTTGCAGGTGTCTCAGTAGATTGGCTGACCGAGCAAATCTCTTCCCACATACGGAGCAGGTGAACGATCTCTCTCCTGTGTGAACCTGCTGGTGTCTCAGCAGGTGGGATGACTGAGTGAACCTTTTCCCACACATGGAGCAGGTGAATGATCTCTCTCCAGTGTGAATTTGCTGGTGTCTCAGCAGGTCCTTAGAGCTTTTAAAGCTTTTCTCACAGTCAGAACACTTAAAAGGTCTCTGATCAGTGTGGACTAGTTGATGTGCAATGAGCTGGGGTGGCTGAGTGAATCGTTTCCCACATGTGGAGCAAGCGAAGGGTTTCTCCCCAGTGTGAATTCGCTCGTGTATCAGGAGCTGGGGTGAATCAGTGAATCCCTTCCCACACACACACAGCAAATGAATGGCTTCTCCCCGGTGTGAACTCGCTGGTGTCTCAGACAGTGGGATGAATGGGTGAAACCCATCCCACACACCGAGCAGGTGAACGGTTTCTCCCCAGTGTGAACTCGCTGGTGTGTCACCAAATCCTGTTTACTTTTAAAGCTCTTCTCACAGTCAGAACACTGAAATGGTCTCTTATCAGAGTGAACTCGCTGGTGTGTTTGCAGCTGGGATAAACGTCCGAATCTCCTCTCACACACGGAGCAGGTGAATGGCTTCTCCCCAGTGTGAGTGCGCTGATGGACTTGTAAATCATTTTTACTTTTAAATCTCTTCTCACAGTCAGAACATTGAAATGGTCTCTGATCAGTGTGAACAAGTTGGTGTGTCAGAAGGTGGGATGACTGAGTGAATCCCTTCCCACACACTGAGCAGGTGAACGGTCTCACCGCCATGTGAGTGCGCTGGTGTCTCAGGAGGTCCTTTGTGCTTTTAAAGCTTTTCTCACAATCAGAACACTGAAACAGTCTCTGATCGGAGTGAACTTGCCGGTGAATCAGGAGGCTTGATAAAGCATGACATCCCCTCCCACACTCAGAGCAGGTGAACGGCCTCTCTCCAGTGTGAACACGACGATGAATATCCAATTCGGACGGGTAATTGAATCCCCTCCCACAGTCCCCACATTTCAATGGTTTCTCTGTGGAGCGGGTGTCCTCGTGTGACTCCAGGTTGGATGATGAGTTGAAGCCTCGTTTACACAGAATATGTGTCGGGTCACTACTCACTGAGAATGATGTGATTATTTTTCAGACTTGTTAAACCACTTTCCACATTCAGCACATTCGAAACTCACAGGTGTGTGTGTGTGTGTAGGTGCTTTTTCAGTCACACTGATGTTTGAAATCTTTGCCCGCAGACAGAATGAACATTTCTCCTTCTGGAGACAAAGGCTGACGATATTCAGTTTCTGATTAATCAAATCACTGAAACAGACCTTGATGTGAAGTTTGGTTCGAGTTTCACATCTGTAAATTCTCCTTCATAATACCCTGCAAAAACAATTTACCAATACCATCACTGTCAGTGCAGGATAGAAATTCTGAACAGACAATTCATAGTTTCTCTGGAACATATTTTCCTCTCTTGTTCCCCCAAATCTATAAATCCCCGTCCCACACACTCTCCCTCCTCCCCTGGGCTGAAATCCAAACCCATCTCAACATCTCCACCATTTCTTCCCTCCACTCCCAGTTTTCTCCCTCCCTCTCCTGTCTGGGTTCAGTTCTTGATGTGGAAATCTCACTAACTGTCCTGGCTGGAGACAATACACATCTCTTTAACCTGTGCTTAACCCTCTCTCCACTCACATTGTCTGTACCTTTAAGACTTGATTACCTGTAAAGACTCACATTCCAACCATTATCTTGTAAATTGAGTTTGTGTCAATATATATGCCCCGTTTATGAACACAAGTCCTACTCACCTGATGAAGGAGCAGTGATCCGAAAGCAAGTGGCTTTTGCTACCAAATAAACCTGTTGGTCTTTAACCTGGTGTTGTGAGACTTCTTATTGGGTTCAGTTCTCCAGCTCCTGTCTGCAGACTGACAATAAAACCAATGGGTCTTATTGGGGGTGTTGGGGCCTCCAGCGGGTGTTTGTGAATCCTCCCCGCCCACCTCCCAGGGTTTCCTTCCTTCCCAGAGATCAGAGTCCTCATTGATTTGAGGCCAAAGTGTAACCTCTTATTTATTGTCCCCCTCCCCCATCCTCTGATGTGAACCATCCTCCAGTGGCTGAGCCAGGATGGGGCCGTTAACCTGGGCCTGTTCCCGGGAGGGAGAAGCCCCGCAGCTGCAAACCAGGGAGCTGACAATGATTCTGAAGGGTTTGCGGATCCACAAAGTGTTTCCAAATCCTCCCAGCCACCGCCTAACGCTGACTCCGCTTCTCCGGGACAAACAAGCGCCAAGGACAGCAATGACACTGCGCATGCTCCACATCACAATGCCCGGGGACTGATTGACGGCAGCTCCGGACCAATAGGAAGAGGGGGCGGGACTGGCCGACCGAGCGGGAGCGGCTGGTCCTCCAACCAATCAGAGTGAATGAAGGCGGGACCTGAAGCATGCGCAGTGCGGGTAATGGCGTCGGAAGGACGGTTTTGACTCGGAAGCGAGATCAATACCAGGTAGAGGGCGGCGCGCGGGGAATGATAAATGTGGCGGGTGGGTGGAGAGGCTTTGTAAACATGTTGTTCAAACCCAGACCCCGGAAATGAACTTCCCGGTTCCCCCCCCTTTGTACCAAATGGAGCGGCAGCTTGTAGTGTTAGACCCGGGCTGACTGCCGCCATTGAGGCTGCATGTGGGAGGCCGGCAGGGATTGTGATCGGAGAGGGAAGCCCTGACGTCACAATGGAATGGGTGAGAGTGTGACATCACAATGGAATGGGTGAGGGTGTGACGTCACAATGGAATGGGTGAGGGTGTGACGTCACAATGGAATGGGTGAGGGTGTGACGTCACAATGGAATGGGTGAGAGTGTGACGTCACAATGGAATGGGTGAGGGTGTGACGTCACAATGGAATGTGATCGGAGAGCGAAGTTTCACTCTGAAGCTCATTGGACAACTTCCGCATTGTGATGCCACGATAGAGCCCTGCCTGAATCAGCCAATAGGAATCACTCTGCTCCGCGGTGATGTCTCCGGGTTCCAGTGCGCAGGCCCGGGCGCGCGGACCCGGGAGCCCCGCCCCCACCCATTGTTCCCCTCCCCCTACACCACATCGAGCCAAGGTTTCCAGGCAACCGGCTGACGGCTCCGGCCAGAGCGAGAAGCCGCTCGGTGATCTCCCCCTCCCCCCGGCCGGGGACTGCAAAATGTGCGAGGGAGAGGGGAAGCTGTGCATATGCGGGGGAGAACCCACCCTCTGAATGAGAGAGGAAAGAATGTTCCATAGAAATTGTCTGTTCTGAATTTCTATCCTGTACTGACACTGATGACTTTTGGAAACTCATTTTACAGGATATTGAAAGAGGAATCACAGGCTGAAATCTCAAATGTCACGTCTCGATCTGACAGAGTCATATTCCTTGGGACCTCAATATCATCGGACTTTGAATCCAGAAGGAGAAATGATTGTCCAGTCTGTCGATTTGAAAAGATTTGAAATGTCAGTGTGAGTGAAAAAGCATCAACACACTGCCACACTTGAGTGAGTGTGTTCCAAAGAGCTTTAACCAGTTCCACAGTCTGAATAAATATCACACCATTCACAGCGGGTGGAGACTGTAATCTTGTTCTGTGTGTGGACGAAGTTTCAACTAATTGTCCACTCAAGAGTGAGGTAAGGACACCTCCACCATGGCGAAACCATGGAAATGTGCGGACTGTGGGAAGGGATACGGAACCCCATCAGAGCTGGAAGCTCATCGGCGCAGCCACACTGGGGAGAGGCCGTTCATCTGCTCTCAATGTGGGAAGGGATTCAGTCAGTTATCCAACCTGCAGAGACACCAGCGAGTTCACACTGGGGAGAGGCCGTTCACCTGCTCTCAGTGTGGGGAGGGATTCACTCAGTCATCCCACCTGCAGAGACACCAGCGAGTTCACACTGGGGAAAGGCCCTTCACCTGCTCTCAGTGTGGGAAGGGATTCACTCGGATATCCAGCCTGCAGAGACACCAGCGAGTTCACACTGGAGAGAGGCCGTTCACTTGCTCTCAGTGTGAGAAGGAATTCACTTATTTATCCACCCTGCAGTCACACCAGCGAGTTCACACTGGGGAGAGGCCGTTCACCTGCTCTCAGTGTGGGGAGGGATTCACTCGGTCATCCCACCTGCAGAGACACCAGCGAGTTCACACTGGAGAGAGGCCGTTCACCTGTTCTCAATGTGGGGAGGGATTCACTCAGTCATCCCACCTGCAGAGACACCAGCGAGTTCACACTGGGGAGAGGCCGTTCACTTGCTCTCAGTGTGAGAAGGAATTCAATAATTTATCCAGCCTGCAGAGACACCAGCGAGTTCACACTGGAGAGAGGCCATTTACCTGCTCTCAGTATGGTAAGAGGTTCACTCAGTTATCCAGCCTGCAGAGACACCAGCAAGCTCACACTGGGGAGAGGCCATTCACCTGCTCTCAGTGTGGGAAGGGATTCATTCAGTTATCCGAGCTGCGGACACACCAGCGAGTTCATACAGGGGAGAGGCCATTCACTTGCTCTCAGTGTGGGGAGGGATTCACTCGGTCATCCAGCCTGCTGACACACCAGCGAATTCACACTGGGGAGAGGCCGTTCACCTGCTCTCAGTGTGGGAAGGGATTCAATCAGTTATCCAACCTGCAGGCACACCAGCGAGTTCACACTGGGGAGAGGCCGTTCACCTGCCCTCAGTGTGGGAAGGGATTCACTCGGTCATCCGACCTGCGGGCACACCAGCGAGTTCACACTGGGGAGAAGCCCCCATTCACCTGCTCTCAGTGTGGGAAGGGATTCACTCGGTCATCCCACCTGCAGAGACATCAGCGAGTTCACACTGGGGAGAGACCGTTCACCTGCTCTCAATGTGAGAAGGGATTCACTCTGTCATCCCACTTGCAGACACATCAGCGAGTTCACACTGGAGACAGACCATTCACCTGCTCTCAGTGTGCGAAGGGATTCATTCAGTTATCCAGCCTGCAGAGACACCAGCGAGTTCACACTGGAGAGAGGCCATTCACCTGCTCTCAGTGTCGGAAGGGATTCACTCAGTTATCCAGCCTGCAGACACACCAGCGAGTTCACACTGGGGAAAGGCCGTTCACCTGCCCTCAGTGTGGGAAGGGATTCACTCGGTTATCCAGCCTGCAGACACACCAGCGAGTTCACACTGGGGAGAGACCATTCACCTGCTCTCAGTGTGGGAAGGGATTCACTCGGTCATCCGACCTGCGGACACACCAGCGAGTTCACACAGGGGAGAAACCATTCACCTGCTCTCAGTGTGGGCAGGGATTCACTCAGTCATCCAGCCTGCGGGCGCACCAGCGAGTCCACACAGGGGAGAGGCCGTTCACCTGCTCTCAGTGTGGGAAGGGATTCACTCAGCTATCCAACCTGCAAACACACCAGCGAGTTCACACGGGGGAGAGGCCGTTCACCTGCTCTCAGTGCGGGCAAGAATTCACTCAGTTATCCAACCTGCAGACGCACGAGCGAGTTCACAATGGGGAGAGGCCGTTCACCTGCTCTGTGTGTGGGAAGGGTTTCAGCGTTTCATCCCGGCTGCTGAGGCACCAGCAAGTTCACGAGTGATTCCAGAGGTTGGATTCTGCTGTTATTGTTCCTGCTCTCAATTACATCCAGGATTGCATTTTGTTCATTCTCACAGTTGGTCAATGGGAAGGGTCAGAGGGTTTCTTTGTGCTGGACTGGCTGGTCTCAGCCTCCAGTGGGCTGATGCTCTTTGAGTCTTTTTGCAAATACCTGGTTTCAAATGTCACAAGGATCACAGAGTGACAGGGTGTTAGGAAGTTTAGAGATATTTAGTCAGAAGAAAACAGAGGTTGGCATTGCAAAGGTACATTTCTGAATGGAGGGCTGTGACAAGTGACATTCCTCAGGGATCAGTGCTGGGACTTTTGCTGTTTGTAATATATATATAAATGATTTGGAGGAAAATGTAACTGGTTTGATTGGTAAGTTTGTGGACAACACAAAGGTTGGTGGAATTGCGGATAGCGATGGGGACTGGCAGAGGATACAGCAGGATATAGATCAGTTGGAGACTTGGGCGAAGAGATGGCAGATGAAGTTTAATCCGGACAAATGTGAGGTAATGCATTTTGGAAGGTCTAATACAGATGGGAAATATACAGTAAATGGCAGAACCCTTAAGAGTATTCATAGGCAGGGGGATCTGGGTGTACAGGTACACAGGTCATTGAAAGTGGCAATGCAGGTGGAGAAGATAATCAAGAAGGCATACGGCATGCGGGCCTTCATTGGCTGGGGCATTGAGTTTAAAAATTGGCAAGTCATGTTGCAGCTTCATAGAACCTTAGTTCGACCGCACTTGGAATCTAGTGTTCAATTCTGGTCACCACACTACCAGAAGAATGTGGAGGCTTTGGAGAGGGTACGGAAAATATTTATCAGGATGTTGCCTGGTGTGGAGGGCATTAGCTATGAGGAGAGTTTGGAGAAACTTGGTCTGTTCTCACTGGAACGACGGAGGTTGAGGGGAGACCTGATAGAAGTCTCCAAGATTATGAGGGGCATGGACAGAGTGGATAGTCAGAAGCTTTTTCCCAGGGTGGAAGAGTCAATTACGAGGGGCATAGGTTTCAGGTGCGAGGGGCAAGGTTTAAAGGAGATGTACAAGGCAGGTTTTTTACACAGAGGGTGGTGGGTGCCTGGAACTTGTTGCCGGGGGAGGTAGTGGAAGCAGATACGATAGTGACTTTTAAGATGTGTCTTGACAAATATATGAATAGCATAGGAATAGAGGGATATGGTCCCCGGAAGGGTAGGGGTTTTAGTTCAGACGGGCAGCATGGTTGCTGCAGGCTTGGAGGGCCAAAGGGCTTGTTTCTGTGCTGTAATTTTCTTTGTTCTTCGTTCTGTTTGGAACATCCCAAATGCCCATCCAATTTCCTTTTTAATTGTTTATTGTCTCCACTTCGTCCACCCTCATAGACAGCGAGTTTCAGGTCATTACCATTCACTGCATCAGAATATTCTTCCTCACATCTCCCCCCTCAATTCCCCCCCCCCACCCCACTGCCCCCCCCCCCCCCCAGCCCCCCACTCCCCCTCCCTTGCATCTCTAACCCAAAACAAGAAATCTGTGTCCCCCCTCGTCCTTGTCCCGTCAGCTAATGGGAACAGCTTTTCTTTGTCCACCTTATCTAAACCTGTCAGAATCTTGTCCACCTCTATCAAATCTCCCCTCAACCTCCTTTGCTCCAAGGAAAACAACCCCAGCCTGACATTGACAATAAAGAACAAACTAACAGAATATGTTAATACCTGAAATCAAATGGGAATGTTTAATTTCTGTTTTAAAGATATTGTGAATGTATTGTCCTGGACAATAAAGGAATTGGAATAACACACCTTGGGTGTGGTTGAATGGAATATGTCAATCTGATATCCACCTGCAGTCCAGTGAAAGTCTGGAATGTGTAGCTGGAAGTCCCTTCCTAACAGCACTGTGGATGTACGTGCACCTCAGGCATTGCAGCAGTTCATGAAGGCACCCTTGGGGTTGGGGTTGACCATGGCCAAGGCAGCTCCATACAGCCACATATTCTGTTATAATTGAAGGACTGCAGATTGAATGTGAGGCATTGGGGGACTGGACTATCTTGACCACATTCCTGTGACTGCCCGGAAACTCTTGTGTCTATTTTAAAGCACAAAGAACAGTACAGCACAGGAACAGGCCCTTCGGCCCTCCAAGCCTGCACCGATCATGTGTTCCTAACGAGACCATCCGTTTGTATCCCTCTATTCCCAGTCTGTTCATGTGGTTATCTAGATAAGTCTTAAATGATCCTAGCATGTCTGCCTCAACCACCTTGCTTGGTAGTGCATTCCAGGCCCCCACCACCCTCTGTGTAAAATACGTCCCCCGCATATCGGTATTGAACCTTGCCCCCCTTATCTTGAACTTGTGACCCCTTGTGTTTGTTCTTTCTGACCTGGGAAAAAGCTTCCAACTGTCCACCCTATCTATGCCCTTCATAATTTTATAAACTTCTATTAGGTCGCCCCTCAACCTCTGTTTTTCCAGGGAGAAAAACCCTAGTTTACTCAATCTCTCCTCATAGCTAATACCCTCCATACCAGGCAACATCCTGGTAAACCTTTTCTGTATTCTCTCCAAAGCCTCCACGTCCTTCTGGTAGTGTGGCGACCAGAACTGGACGCTGTATTCCAAATGTGGCCGAACCAACGTTCTATATAACTGCAACATCATATGCCAACTTTTATACTCTATGCCCCTTCCAATAAAAGCAAGCATGCCATATGCCTACTTCACCACCCTTTCCACCTGTGTTGCCACCTTTAAGGTTCTGTGGACTTGCACATCCAGATCCTTCTGCGTGTCTATACTCCTGATGGTTCTGCAATTTATTGTATAGCTCCCCTCTGCATTAGATCTACCAAAATGCATCACTTCGCATTTATCTGGATTAAATTCCATCTGCCATTTCTCCGCCCAATTTTCCAGCCTATCTATATCCTGCTGTATTCTCTGACAATGTTCATCACTATCCGCAACTCCAGCAATCTTTGTGTCATCCGCAAACTTACTAGTCAGACCAGCTACATCTTCTTCCAAATCATTTATATATATCACAAACAGCAGAGGTCCCAGTACAGAGCCCTGCGGAACACCACTAGTCACAGACCTCCAATCAGAAAAAGACCCCTCCGCTGCTACCCTCTGTCTTCTATGGCCAAGTAAGAAGTTTAACAACACCAGGTTAAAGTCCAACAGGTTTATTTGGGAGCAAAAGCCACACAAGCTTTCGGAGCTCTTAGCCCCTTCTTCAGGTGAGTGGGAATTCTGTTCACAAACAGAGCATATAAAGACACAGACTCAATTTACTTGAATAATGGTTGGAATGCGAATACTTACAACTAATCAAGTCTTTAAGAAACGAAACAATGTGAGTGGAGAGAGCATCAAGACAGGCTAAAAAGATGTGTATTGTCTCCAGACAAGACAGCCAGTGAAACTCTGCAGGTCCACGCAACTGTGGGAGTTACAAATAGTGAGACATGAACCCAATATCCCGGTTGAGGCCGTCCTCGTGTGTGCGGAACTTGGCTATCAGCTTCTGCTCAGCGACTCTGCGCTGTTGTGTGTCGCGAAGGCCGCCTTGGAGAATGCTTACCCGAATATCAGAGGCCGAATGCCCGTGACCGCTGAAGTGCTCCCCAACAGGAAGAGAACAGTCTTACCTGGTGATTGTCGAGCGGTGTTCATTCATCCGTTGTCGCAGCGTCTGCATAGTTTCCCCAATGTACCATGCCTCGGGACATCCTTTCTTGCAGCGTATCAGGTAGACAACGTCTACAACCTGATGCAAGAAAGGATGTCCCGAGGCATGGATCATCAGATCCCCAGAACGTTTGAAACTAGATCCATGCTCACTGCTTCCTGTCCTGGACACAGAGAGCTGGAAATCTCCATGCAGGCTGCGAGACAGATATATGTCTATCTGACTGGACTAACAATGTGTGGAACATACCAACTGGATTCACTTCCTTTCCCTTCAGTTGCTGCAAGTCCCCAATTTCCCCCAGAATGAGAAAAGAAATGGAAAGGGGGAGAAAAGAAAAAGTGTTTTACTCACAGATGTTGGCCTTTTTTAAGGTCAAACCAAATAAACAAACTCAAGTTAAATCAGGACAAAGTAAAAGGGGCAGCTCCCCAAAAGGAGGGGGAGCAGCCCAAACAAAAATCAAACTACAAAGGAAACTTAAAAACATCAAATCATAATGTGACTATTAGGGTCGATAACACATCCCAACCCCTGCGGTGCCCAACGGGGGCGGAAGGCGTCAACCGCACCCATGAACATCGCATGTTCCCTCTCCAGGGACACCTGGCCGCGAACGTAGCCACGGTAGAGGGGCAGACAGTCAGGATGGACGGCCTCCTCGATCGCCTGCTGCCTGGACCTATAAATGGCGCGCTTTGCCAGGCCCAGGACCAGGTTCACGAGGAGGTCGCCATCCTGACCCGCCCCTCTCTGTGTGGGTTTCCTCCGGGTGCTCCGGTTTCCTCCCACAGTCCAAAGATGTGCGGGTTAGGTCGATTGGCTATGCTAAAAAAATTGCCCCTTAGTGTCCTGGGATGCGTAGATTAGAGGGATTAGCGGGTAAAATATGTAGGGATATGGGGGTAGGGCCTGGGTGGGATTGTGGTCGGTGCAGACTCGATGGGCCGAATGGCCTCTTTCTGTGCTGTAGGGTTTCTATGATTCTATTGTCCCTCTGAAGATAGAGGTTCCGAACCGACCCCTGAATCATAACGGACATGCCAAATTTCCTTAGCTTCCTGAGAAAATAGAGGTGTTGGTGGGCTTTCTTAATTGTAGCATTGGCTGGAGGGACCAGGACAGGTTGTTGGTATCTGGTCACCTAGAAACTCAGCTCTCGACCATTTCCACTTCATCCCTGTTGATGTAGACAGGGACATGTCCCCCTCTACGCTTCCTGAAGTCGATGACAATCTCCTTCATTTTGTTGACATTGAGGGAGAGATTATTGTCACCGCACCAGTTCACCAGATTCTCTATCTCATTCCTGTTCTCTGTCTCGTCAGTGTTTGAGAAATGACCCACTGCGGTGGTGTCATCAGCAAACATGAAAATCAAGTTGGGGGGGAATTTGGCCACTCAGTCATAGGTGTATAAGGAGTATAGTAGGGGGCTGAGGACACAGCCTTGTAGGGCACCGGTGTTGAGGATGATTGTGGAGGAGGTGTTGTTGCCTATTCTTACTGATTGCAGTTTGTGTGTTAGGAAGTCTTGGATCCAGTCGTAGAGAGAGGAGCTAAACCCCAGGCCACGGAATTTGGAGATGTGTTTCATAGGAATAATGGTGTTGAAGGCTGAGCTGTAATCAATAAATAGGAGTCTGAAATAGGTGCTTTGTTATCCAGGTGGTTCCAGGGTTGAGTGCAGGGCCAGGGAGATGGTGCCTGCTGTGGACCTGTTGCGGCGGTTGTGAACTGTAGTGGATCCAGGCAGTCTGGGAGGCCGGACTGATTTGTGCCATGACTAACCTTTCAAAGCACTTCATAATGATGGATGCATTAATACATAGAAGATGGACAGAGAAAGGAAAGATTTACAGTGCAGAGATCACAGAGAACAATTGTGTTTCACATGATCCAGAATCAAAATGTTGCTTCTGGGAGAATGAGCTGTGAGTTTCTTTGAGTCTCCCAGATTGCTCCATTTGTTCAGGGGTCAGAGACACACACAGATTCAGCTATTTCTCCCATTTTAAAATTTTTAGAAATAGCTATGAGGATATCAATACATGTTTTCAAAGAAGTATGCAGTGTGAGGTCACAGCCCCCTCACCGATGGAAACCCATTCTTGGAGTTGGCACAGGTGTGTGGTTGGAAGGGCATCGAGGGGGTGAGACCCAGGGTAATGTTCTGGGAACCGAGGTTCAAATCCTGCCACGGCAGGTGGTGGAATTTACATTTCATAAAAGTTTGAATTTGAAAGGCTAATGATGAGCAAAAAACCATTATTGATTCTCATAAAAACCCATTGGGTTCACTAGTGCTGTTTAGGGAAAAACAAATCTGCCATCTTCACCTGGTCTGGCCTACATGTATCTCCAGATCTGCAATGTGGTTGAATCTTAAATTCCCTCTGATATGACACAGCAAGCCTCTCAGTTATACCCAACTAGTATAAAGTTACTAAAAAGGTATGGAAATGGGCAGACCAGGCATGGGCCTTGACACGGGAAACAGCCTTGTCGACCCTGCAAAGTCAGATTTAGAAAATAAATATTTGAACCTGGTTGTAAACAGCCTGCTTCAGCACCAGAGTGGGATGGTGTCAGTGTCCACGGGGTGGAGTTTGTAGCGTGGACTGAAGACAATCCTTTCATGTTTCTCACTCTTTAAATGGAGGAAACTTTTCCTAATCCAGGACAGGATCTCAGTCCAGTCGCGATGCTGTGTGACTTTGAGGTGATGATGTTCACATTCACCTGTGAACCTGGTCTTTCTAAATGGTGGAGGTTGAGGGTTTGGGAGTTTCTGTCTGGTTGTAGATGTATCCACTCCTTCACCTCTTCTCCTCCCACATCTCTTAATCCCGCCCATCCGCTGCCTCTTCACATTGAAGCTCTGGTCTTGTATAGGTTCAGACTGGCTCAAAGGTTCCCTTCCCTGAAGGACATTAGTGAACCAGTTGGGTTTTTATGACAATCCATCAGTTTTCTTGGTCTCTTTTTCCCAGTGCTGGCCCCACAAATGACCAGATTCATTCAGCTCCATTTCACAACCTGCCTTTGTGTTTTTGTGTGTTCTCTCTCACTCTCTTTTTTTCTTTTTTAAATCAATTTCACAGCATATTCAAAGGTGAGGATTTGCAGTCGGAAAACTGAAACCAAACATCACATCAGGATCAGACAGAGTCGCCCAATTTATCGTAATATGCGTATCATTGGATTTTGAACATGGAAGGAAAAAGCACCGCTCACAGTGGGGAGAAACTGTACACGTGTTCCGTGTGTGGACGAGGATTCAGCCGTTTATCTGGCCTGTCAAAACATAAATGCAGTCACAACGGAGAGAAATTGTGGAAATGTGAGTATTGTGGCAAGGGATTCAGTTCCCCATCAGAGCTGGAAATTCATCGACGGTGTCACACTGGGGAGAGACCGTTCACCTGCTCCGAGTGTGGGAAGGGATTCACTCAGTTGTCCCACCTGGTGAGACACCAGCGAATTCACACTGGGGAGAGACCATTCACCTGCTCTGTGTGCAAGGTGGGATTCACTCAGTCAGCCCACCTGGTGTCACACCAGCGAGTTCACACTGGGGAGAGACCATTCACCTGCTCCGAGTGCAAAATGGGATTCACTCAGTCAACCCACCTGGTGTCACACCAGCGAGTTCACACTGGGGAGAGACCATTCACCTGCTCCGAGTGCAAAATGGGATTCACTCAGTCAACCCACCTGGTGACACACCAGCGAGTTCACACTGGGGAGAGACCATTCACCTGCTCCGAGTGTGGGAAGAAATTCAGCCGGTCGTTTCACCTTCTGATTCACCAGCGAATTCACTCTGGAGAGAGACCATTCACCTGCTCTGAGTGTGAGAAGGCATTCATTACATCAACAGAACTGTTGACACACCAGCGGATTCACACTGAGGATAACCCGTTCACCTGCTCCAAATGTGGGAAGAAATTCGCTAACTCTTCGAACCTGATCTGCCATCAACGGATTCACACTGACGAGAGACCTTTTAAATGCCCAGACTGTGGAAAGTGCTTTAAAAGTTTTGGGAACTTGATGACCCATCAACGGGTTCACACTCGAGTCCGTTCGGATGCTTTCACTGTGGGACTGAGTTCAGACAATCATCTCCTCTCACTGTAAACCAGCGAGTTCACACTGGGGAGAAACCATTCATCTGCTTCAAGTGTGGGAAAGGATTCAATCAGTCATCCAACGTGCTGACACACCAGCCAGATTGGAGTTTGCTGTTAATCACATCCAGAACTGAACTATATTTATTGGGGTCTGATGTTAACAATATCCAGTGCAGATTTAGATATTAGTATTCTGGATTTAAAAAATTTTAAAAATCAACTTTGTTTTAATTTTTGAATGACTGCATCTTCATTTGGGAGGCTGGGATTATCCCCGTTTCGAGGGAACTAAGGAATAGACCATAAGCCGTAGGAGCAGCATTCGGCCATTCAGCCTTCATTATAACAATGATCTCATTGTGATTCCTGCTGGTCGGGAAATGTGCGATATTAATGCCAGTCTGTCTTTCTTTAATTATCTTCAATCCCAGTCCTCTGGTTACTGACCCGCATCAGTGGAACAGTTTCTCCCGACCTGCTCTATCAAACCATCCGTCCCCACCCCGATAATCTTGAACAGATCCATGAAATCTCCATTTCAGCTTCTTTGTTCCAAAGGGAACAAATTTGGGGGAGGCGATGCCTAATGGTATTATCGATAGACTATTAATCCAGAATCCCAGCTAATGTTCTGGGGACCTGGATTCGAATCCACATTTTGAAAAAGATGAATAGTGTCTGTGGTACCTGCTGGATGTGGTGCAGCACATTTCCCAGGACATTGGAGCAGTAATGAATGAGGCCAGGATGACAGAGTCAAAACAACATTATATTCTTTATGCTTGAAACCTGTCTTAGAATTCTCTTCATTAACTGGACCATCAATGTGAGGGGAATTAGCATCTTCTGTAATTCCAGAACCAAGAGACACTGATTACCCAGGGATGTTGTTCTGTAATTTACACTATCCCCCAGCAGGGCTCTTCACCCAGGCTGACAAGAGGCAGCTCAGTGTTCGTGATTTGTCATTGCTGCTGTTCCAGATGTTGTTCAACGTAGACTCAAGTTTAGAGAAAGGAGTGGAAATGGGTAATCAGAACTCTCACAGTCCCTGGAGGGTAATGGTTACTTAAATTTCTCAAACATTGTGGTTTGTAAAGACACTGTTATTTCATCTCCAGTATTAGTCAGAATGGGCTGTATTCTCCACGTGATAGGGCTGGAATTATCTGTGTGGGTGTGTGTCTATGAATGAAGATGTCTGTCTGGTTGTGGGTGTGTCTCTATGTTTGCCCATTTCTGTGTAAGAGACGGGGAGAGAGAGTGTGTTTGGATCTCTGTGTTTGGATATCTTTATGTGCTGCTCCTTCTTAGGTGGTTTGTCTCAAAGGTTCCTCTCTGGGTGATTTGAACAGAATCATTCAGAGATTCTTCATCCTGGGTGAATCCACAGGCTGACCGTGTGCTGTGTAAAACCTGACATCCACACCACCAGACCCCACTTTTCCTGGAACAACATAAAGTGTTTGCTGCTTTCCTGATCCTTCCTTTTCCCTCCCTTTTCAATTATATCACTTCTCATTGTTGTGAATTTCAGAGAGGACAGACTCATCCCACTGAATGCCCTCCAAGGACAACCGCCTCATCTCAGGAATCAATCCAGTGAAATTTAGTTGCACAAAGACAGTGAGCAAATAGAACAAAGACCAAAAGAGGGAAATAGATAGAGACAAAGACTGTTCGAGTGAAAGAGACTGAGTGAGATTTACAGTCATAGTCATACAGTGCAGAAAACACCCTTCGACCCATCGAGTCTGCACCACCAATAGCTACCACTAACTCCCATGCTAATCCCATTTTCCAGCACTTGTCCCATATCCTTATCTGAATGCTATAATATTTCAAGTGCTCATCCAAATACTTTTTAAAGGTTGTTACGTTTCCAGCCTCCACTACCTTCCCAGGCAGTTTATTCCAGATTCCCACCACCCTCTGATTTTTTTTTTCTCAACTTCCCTCTGAATCTCTTGCCAGGTACCCTAAAACTATGTCCCCTCATGATTGACCCCTCAACCAAGGGTTCTACTCACCCGGTCCATATCCTTCATGATCTTATTCACCACAGTCATGTCCCCCTCAGCCTTTTCTGCTCTAAACACTCTAAACCTATCCAGTCTCCTTATAGCTCAAATGTTCCATCCCAGGCAACATCCTGGTGAATCTCCTCTGTACCCCCTCCAGTGCAATCACATCCTTCCTATAGTGAGGTGACAAGAACTGCACACAATCCTCCAGCTGTGGACTAACCAACATTCTGTACAGCTCCAACATTATCTCTTTGTTCTTATACTGTATGCCACGACTGATAAAAGCAAGTGTCTCATATGCCTTCTTATCTATTCTATTCAGCTGCTCTGTTACCTTAAGTGAATAAGTACCCCAAGATCCCCATCTGCTCCTCTGATTTTACCTCGTGTCCTTCCATTCATTCATTATTTCTTTGTCTTGTTACTTATTCCAAAGTGCATTACTTCGCACTTATCAAGATTAAATACCATATTTTTTTTATTAATTTGTGGGACATGGGCGTCGCTCACTGGCCATCCCTAGTTGCCCTTGAGAAGGTGGTGGTGAGCTACCTTCTTGAATCGCTGCAGTATATGTGCTGTGGGTTTACCTACAATGCGGTTCGGGAGGGAATTCCAGGATTTTGACCCAGTGACTGTGAAGGAATGGTGATATATTTCGAAGTCTATCACTGTTCTGCCCATGTGACCAACCCAACTATGTCGTGCTGCAACCTACAACAGAGTGGGGTAGACTCTAAAAGGACCCTGGGTCTCTGGAATACTCGTCCAGTAACAATCCCACCATGCACATTGGTAGATGTATCAATTTATTTAATAATTTTATATATTAACCCTGTAGTTCTGATCGTAATTGGATGACAAAGCACAATTTTGTGTTGAACATTATCTCCTTCCTATGGCGGTGCTCTTACCCAGCATTCGCAGCGAGAGAGAATGTGCCGTATTGTCACAATAGCAGCCGCTTGCGCAGGCGCAGTACCTGATTCTGAGTGGAGCATGCGCTGTGCGGATTCGGACTGGCCCATGCGCAGTGTGGGTGCTGGAGCTGCAGGGAGGCAGGGAAGTGAGTGCAGAGGCTTCAGAAACAGCCAGTGGAGGAGGCCTCAAACCCAGAATAAGGAACCCCCGGGCCCGAGTTTGCACCGACCCGGGGGGTAATTGCAGCACCTCTACAATCGGGGAGGTGGTGGTAATATCAGTGACACAGCCTAATGTTCTGGGGACAGGGGTTCAAGTCCCATCATGGAGCTGGGGGGGTTTAAATAGAATTCACAAAACGCTGGAAAATCTGGAATATAATTTCACTTGAGTAACCATTACAGCTGTGAACAATTTAAAAAACCCATCCTGTTTATTCATGGGAATCTGCTGTCTTTCCATAGACTTGTCAACATGCGATTCAGTCTCTAACTGCCCTCCTCAGGGGCAGGAAATAAATTCTGGTCTTGGCAATAAAACCCACATCACATGAAATAGTGAAGGAGAAACACTGATAGACTTGGGTTAATGGCTGTCATCTTTCTCGGGGGCAGGACACAGGCACGGTTATCACTGTCCCTGTGAGAAAATGTGAATTTCTATCCTGGACTGACATTGATGGATTTTGGAGTCTCCTTTTCCAGAGGGTGAGAAGGGGAGGATTTACACACAGTAAACTCAAACCAAGAGAAATATTTGCTTCAATTTTTAACTTTGGACTTTTTTTTTACAGGATATTAGAAGTGCAGGAGTGGAAGGGAGAAAACTCAAACCAAACGTCGCATCAGGATCTGACGCTATCGCCTAAATTAGTGTAATCTGAATATCATTGGGTTTCAAACATGGAAGGGGAAAGCACGGTTAACAGTGGAGAGAAACCGTACACGTGTTCTGTGTGTGGACGAACATTCAGCCGATCATCTGGCCTGTTGAAACATAAATGCAGTCACAACAGGGAGAAACAATGGAAATGTGGAGACTGTGGGAAGAGATTCAGATTTCCATCTGAACTGAAAACTCATCGACACAATCACACTGGAGAGAGACCATTCACCTGCTCTGAGTGTGGGAAGGGATTCACTACCTCATCCATCTTGTTGACACACCGGCGAGTTCACACTGGGGAGAGACCGTTCACCTGCTCCAAGTGTGGGATGGGATTCATTTGTTCATCCCATCTGCTGAAACACCGGTGGGTTCACACTGGGGAGAGGCCATTCAACTGTCATGAGTGTGGGAAGGGATTTGCTACCTCATCAATCCTGCTGACACACCAGAGAGTTCACACTAGAGAGAGACCATTCAGATGCTCTGAGTGTGGGAAGGGATTCCCTACCTCTTCTATCCTGCTGAAACACCAGCGAGTTCACATTGGAGAGAGGACGTTCACCTGCTCTGATTGTGGGAAGGGATTCACTGATTCATCCGACCTGCTGAAACACCAGAGAATTCATAATGGGGAGAGGCCATTTATCTGCTTCGAGTGTGGGAAGAGATTCAGTCAATCATCCAACCTGGTAAAGCACCAGCAAATTCACACTGGGGACAGGCCATTCACCTGCTCCGTGTGTGGGAAGGGATTCACTCAGTCACCTCACCTGCTGAAACACCAGCGTGTTCACGAGTGACTGCAAGGACCGGATTTTGCTCTTAATCACGTCAAGGTCCTGACTATTTTCATTGGTGTCTGTTTCTGCTGATAAATCCTAGCCCAGTTGGAAGGTTTATATTTTGGGTGGAACTTAAATACACAAGCTTTATGTTCAACACAGTGTGATGAATGCTTTTAATACCTCAAACATGTTAGTTCCATTTGAAGGGCTTCCCCCTCTCCCGTCTCCTCCATCCTCACCTCCAACAAGTGTGAGGAGCTCATGGAGCTTCTTTGTCACCAAGATTGAGACAATCTGATCAGCTGCCTCTGCTCCTTCCCTCTCTTCCATTCGCCCACCGGGCCAAACTGTCTTTAAATTTCCTTCTGGCCTGACTCCTGAACTCATAAATACAAACAGGAAGTGCTGTAAAAACACAGCGGGTCTGACAGCATCTCTGGCGAGAGAAACAGATTTAATGTTTTGGGAGGCACGGTAGCACAGTGGTTAGCACTGCTGCTTCACAGCGCCAGGGACCCAGATTTGATTCCCATCTGAGTGTTTAACACACCCACAAGACAACGGAGCTGTTACATTATTTCTGCTGTGAAATGAGAACCATTATTATTACTCTCCATCCTTTTCAGAAATCCCCATCTTGTAAAGAACTGTTCCCACAAGATTTTAGCTGTAATTTATGCATAATTTTTATGCATAAAGAGTTTCAATCCACCAGGTAAATATATCTACCACTACAAGGTTATTCTGGTCCCCTCTTTTTACTGTGGGTTGCGGACCTGCAAACTCAATCTGCAATATTTCCCATTGGGACTTTTCAATTCACAGGTCTGGATTAACTTCGAATCAGATGATATAGAAACATAGAAACTAGAAGCAGGAGTAGGCCATTCGGCCCTTCGAGCCTGCTCCACCATTCATTTTGATCATGGCTGATTATCGAGTTCAATATCCTGATTCAACCCCCCCTCCCCCGCCATATCCCATGATCCCGTTAGTCCCTCGAGCTATATCTAAATTCTTCTTGAAATCAGACAAGTTTTTGCCTCAACTACATTTGGTGGTAGTGAATTCCGCACACTCACCACTCTCTGGCTGAAGAGATTTCTCCTCATCTCAGTTCTAAAAGGTTTACCCCATTATCTTCAAACTATGACCCCTAGTTCTGGACTCTCCCACCATTGGGAACATTCTTTCTGAATCTACCCTGTCTAACCCTGTGGGAATTTTATAAGTTTCTATTAGATCCCCACTCACTCTTCTGAACCCAATGAATATAATCCTAACCAACTTAATCTCTCCTCACATGGTAGACCCTGCCATCCCAGGAATCAGCCTTGTAAACCTTCACTGTACTCCCTCTATAGGAAGGACATCCTTTTTCAGATAAGGACATCAAAACTGCATACAATACTCAGATGTGGCCTCACCAACGCCCTATACAACTGCAGCAAAACATCCCTATCCCTATACTCAAATCGTCTCGCTATGAAACCCAACATACCATTCCCTTCTTTACTGCCTGCTGTACCTGCACGCTTACTTTCAGCGACTGATGCGCAAGGACACCAAGGTCTTGCTTGTTATCGACCTCTCTCAATTTACACCCATTCAAGTAATAATCTGTCTTACTATTATTGCTTCCAAAGTGGATAACTTCACATTTATCCATATTATACTCTACATTATGCATATGCCCACACATTCAGCCTGTCCAAATCACGCTGATGCATCTCTGCAGCCTCCTCACAGCTCACCCTCCTCACAGCTCACCCTCCCACCCAACTTTGTATCATCTTCAAATTCTGAGATAGTACCTTTTGTTCCGTCTTCCAAATCATTAATATATAATGTGAACAGTTGGGATCCTCGTGCAAATCCCTGCAGAACTCCACTACTCACTGACTGCCAATCAGAAAAAGACCCATTTATGCCAACTCTTTGTTTCCTATCTGCTAACCAGCTTTCTATCCATCTCAAGACATTACCTCCAATCCCATATACTTTAACTTTACATAGTAGTCTGTTTCATGAGACCTTGTTGAAAACATGTCTAAATAATCCACGTCCACTGGTTCTCCTCGTACAACCTAACTCTTTGATCAAACTTCGGGTCAGAATCTACTTCGCCATTCTGTATCGAATTTGTTTTTAAAGTTCATGTCAAGCATCCCTCACATCCGTATTGGAATACCTGAAGGAAGAAGGACAAGTCAACCTTTGCAAGTGAAATCTCGAGATGAGTAATAAATGTTGACCTTGTCAGGAATATTCAAAATATAATTATCCAAAATTTGTCAAACTTGCTAACTCAAGACACAAGACAGATTAGCTTAAAAATCTTGAATCTCCATTTATCCCTTTCAAAGTTTCCATAATTAATTCCTAAGACCACATTAATATATCACTGTTCCTTCACTGATACTGGCTCAAACTCCTGGAACTCCCTCCCTAACAGCACAGTGGGTGTACCTATACCACAGGGACTGCAGCAGTTCAATTGGCAGCTCACTGCCACCTTCTCAAAGGTATTTAGAAGTGTACAATACATGTTGGCCTGGTCAGCAACGCCCACATCCTGTAAATGAATGAAAGCAATAAAAATAACAGTTGGGACAATCCAACAAACTGTAGCTCTTACCTATTTCCAGAGAGCGCACTCTACATTACTGTTATCACACAATATATTTTCTGTCTCAACTAATGTCATATAATGATTGCACTGCCCATTTTCTGATACTATGATATCAGTTCACGAAAAGGTATTTTACTGCACCATGAAATGCTGTCATTCCACACAATGCTAAAGGTTGCATTTTATTACATTAGCATGAGCGTTAATGTCAAGTTATAAATTAGATGATTCACGCACTGCCATAAACTACAATTCATATTTCAGTGATAATAAACTATTTCTGTAAATGCGCAGCAAAATAATATGAATAGTATATAATGATATAATATATATGGATAATATATATTATAAATAGATAATATATATTACATAATAATATAGTCAAAGAAGGAGGCATGGCTCAGGTACAAGCAGCTGGAATCAAGAGATTCCCTGGACGTGCACAGGGGACACAGGAGTATACTCAAGAAGGAAATTAGGAGAGCAAAAAGAGGACATGAGGTAGCTTTGCCTGAGAGGATTAAGGTGAATCCAAAGGGATTCTTAAGTATATTAAAGGAAAAAGAATAACTAGAGAGAGAATAGGACCCCTCAAAGACCAAAGTGGACACATACATGTGGAACCGCAAGAGATGGGCGAGGTTCTCAATGAAAATTTCTCCTGTCTTACTGTGGAGAAAGACATGAAGACTTGGGAAACTCAAAAACGTTGTGGCGATATATGGGACAGTCCGCATTACAGTCAAGGAGGTAATTGATGTATTAAAATGTATGAACATGGATAAATCTCCTGGCCGTAAAGTTTAACGTTTTATTTATTAGTCACAGTAAGACTTACATTAACAGCGCAATGAAGTTACTGTGAAATCTCCTGGCCCTGACCAGGCATATCCAAGAACATTGAGTGAGGCTAGAGAAGAAATTGCGGGAGTCCTGGTTGAGATATTTGCATCATCCTTAGGCACAGGTGAGGTTCCCAGAAGACTGGAGGGTAGCAAATGTTGTGCCCTTATTTAAGAAGGGCTGCAAAGGAAAACCTGAGAATTATAGAACGATAAGTCTAACGCCTGTGATGGATAAGTTACGGATAAGAGGATTCTGAGGGATAAGATATGCAGGCATTGGAAAGATAGGGTTTGATTAGGAGTAGTCAGCACGGCTTTGTGCATGGGAGATCATGCCTTATAAATTTGTTAGAGTTATTTGATGAAGTGACCAGGACGGTTGATGAGGGCAGGCAGGTTGACGTAGTCCATATTGACTTCAATGAGGCCTTTGATAAAGTTCCACATGGTAGGCTGCTCTGGAAATTTAGATCACATGGGATCCACAGAGAGCTGGCAAATTGGATACACAATTGGCTTGATGGTAGGAAGCAGAGGGTAATGTTGGAAGGATGCTTGTCAGACTGGAGGTCTGTGACGAGTGGTGTGCCTCAGGAGTCAGTGCTGGGCCCATTGCTGTTTGTTATCTCTCTCAACGATCTGGATGAGAATGTACAAGGCATGATCAGTAAGTTTGCAGATGACACTAAAATAAGTGGTATTGTAGACAGTGAGGAAGGTTATCAACAATTGCAGCAGGATCTTGGGGAAGTGGGCCGAGAAATGGCAAAAGGAGTTCAATACAAATAAGTCAGAGGTGCATTTTGGAAAGTCAAATCAAGGTAGGACTTTCACAATGAATGGTAGGACCTTAGGGAGTATCGTGGAACAGAAGGACTTTGGAGTTCAGGTGGGGCACGGTTCTCTAAAAGTGGAGTCACCAATAGATCATGCAGTGAAGAAGGCTTTTGTCATGATGGCCTTCATCAGTCAGTATAGAAGTTGGGAAGTTATGTTGTAGTTGTGTAGGATGTTGGTGAGGCCACAGCTGGAGTATTGTGTTCAGTTTTGGTCACCTTGCTATAGGGAAGATGTTAATAAACTGGCGAGAGTGCAGAATAGATTTATAAGGATGTTGCCAGGACTCAAGGGACTGAGTTAAAGGGGGAGACTGATCGGGCTAGGACATTTTTCTTTGGAGCGTAGGAGACTGAGGGGTGATCTTATAGAGATGTATAAGATCATGAAAGGCATGGATATGGTGAATGCACTCAGTCTTTTTCCCAGGGTTGGGGAATCAAGAACTAGGGGGCACAGGTTTAAGTTAAGAGGGAAAAAATTAATGGGAACCTGAGGAGCAGCTTTTTTACACAGAGGGTGGTACGTATGTGGAATGAGCTGCCGGAGGAAGTGGTTGAGGCAGCGACATTGACAACATTTAAAAGGCATTTGGACAGATACATGGATAGGAAAGGTTTAGAGGGATGTGGGCCAAATGCAGGCAAATGGGGTTGGCTTAAATGGGCAATTTGGTCGGCATGGACCAGTTTGGACTGAAGGGCCTGTCTCCGTGCCATAGACTCTCTGATTCTATGACCACACACACTGAGTAGTTAGGGAACGGAATTTGTCGTGGTGACTGAAGACAATGGTTTTAATTTTAACTACAGGAAATTTCTGTTCATTCAGTACTGGATGTGGGATGAGCAGTTTGATAATTTAGTAACAGTAAAGGAATGGAGAGGGATGGGTGTGAGGTAGAGCTGGGTGTTGTCAGTGTACATGTGAAAACTAACACGGTGCTTTTGGATCATGTCACCCAGTGGCAGCTTGTAGTTGAGAAATAGGAGGGGCCAAGGATAGATCCTTCGGGGACACTGAGTTCAGGGGGTATGTAGAGGAAAGAGAGATTATAGATGGGGCAATAATTTGCAAAGATTGTGCAGTCAAAAGATTTGATGACGGTGGATTTAAGAGAGACAGTGCCAGAAGAGAGAGAGTAGGGTTGTATTTTTCAAATCTGTACGTAAGGTAGAGAGGTGGGGAGAACACAGAGGCAGATATAGAGATAAAGACTGAGCGAGAGATGGGGAGAGAAACACAGATGGCAATACTCTGAGATAAACAGGGGGAAAGACAACAATAGATAATGAAGGAGAGACAGTGGGTGAGCTAGAGGGGGAGAGAGAGAGAGAGAGAGCTATTGACATGGGGAAGTTGGTTGTCCTGCAGGTTAGTGAGATTAGGATCAAAGGGAGATAAGATATGAGTTCAGAACTTGGACAAAAACAGTTTACCCTGGTGGTCCAGTGGAAGGGAGGAAGCAGCTGATCAGATTGTCTCAATGTTTGTGTCAAAGAACCTCCTGAGCTCTTCTCAGTTGTTGGAGGTGAGGATGCAGGAGACAGGGGAGAGGGAGAGCCCTTCAGAAGAATCTGATTTGTGTTAGAGATATTTTTTTAAAACTGGCCAGTGTTTGATTAACATGAATCTAATTTAATTGTATTTTGAATCCAGAATACTATCTATTATAACTGGATAGGAGTTTATGAACATCAGCAGCAACAGACCCCAATGAACATGGTTCAGGCCTGGATGCGATTAACAGAAAGATCCAATCTCTTTAGTTACTTGTGAACTTGTTGGTGCATCAGTAGGTTGGGAAACTTAGTGAATCCCTCTCCACACTTGGAGCAGATGAACAGCCTCTCCCCAGTGTGAACTCGCTGGTGTCTCTGCAGAGTGGATGACTGAGTGAATCCCTTCCCACAGTCTGAACAGGTGAATGGTTTCTCTCCACTGTGAGTGCGCTGGTGTACAGTGAGATGTGACAAACGTCTGAACCCAGTCCCACAGTGTGAGCACCTGAACGGCCTCTCCTCAGTGTGAAGACGTTGATGGTACATAAGTTCCTGGGAAGTTTTAAAAGATTTCCCACAGTCTGGGCATTTAAAAGGTCTCAGGTCAGTGTGAACTTGTTGGTGTGTCATCAGGTTGGCTGAAAAAGTGAATCCCTTCCCACACACTGAGCAGATGAATGGTCTCTCGCCGGTGTGAACTCGCTGGTGGGTCAGCAGGTTGGATGACTGAGTGAATCCTTTCCCACAATCGGAGCAGGTGAATGGTCTCTCCCCAGTGTGAGTGCGCTGGTGTGTCAGCAGGGTGGAAGATTTAGTAAATCCCTTCCCGCAGTCCGAGCAGGTGAATGGTTTCTCCCCGGTGTGACTGCGATGATGAATTTCCAACTGGGATGGGTAATCGAATCCCTTCCCACAGTCCCCACATTTCCACGGCTTCTCCTCAGTGTAGTGACATTTATCTTCTGACAGAGCAGATGGTTGGTTGAAGTCTTGTCCATACACAGAACATGTGTATAGTTTCTCCCCACTGTGAACAGGGCGTTTTCCTTCCATGATCAAAATCCAATGATATTCAGGGTACGATAAAATAATTGACTCTCAGATTTTGATGTGATGTTTCGTTTCCTGTTCCACGACTGCAAACCTTCCCTTCTGTTACTCTGCAAAATTGATTTAAAACAGAAAAAAGGAAGTGAGAGAGAACCCCCAAACACAAAGGCACGTTGTGAAATTGAGCTGAATGAATCTGGGGCCGGCACGAGAAGAAAGTGACCATGAAAACTGCTGGATTGTTGTAAAAACCCAACTGATTCACTAATGTCCTACAGGGAAGGGAACCTGCCACCTGGTCTGGACAAGACTTTGGCCTCTGAGGGAGGAGAAGGAGGGAGAGAGGGAGGAAGAGAGAAGTGGAGAGGCAGGAGGCGAAGAAGAGGGATTTTATACATAAACCACTCAGCCAGAACTTTGACCGAATCATTAAACACTGAACCTCCTCACCTCAAAGGACCAGGGCAGCGGGATTATGTGAACACTATCACCTGCAAGTTCTCCAACACACACACTGCACTGACTTGTCTGACAATCCACTTGCATATTAGGAAGTACAAAGCCATTGCCTTCAGTCTCTTCTACAAACTCCATCCCCTGGACATGGACTCCATCCCTCCCACTGGTAACAGCCTGAGGCTCAACCAGACTGTTCACAGCCAGGGAGTATTTTGTGTTACTGAGATGAGCTTCCAACCACATATCAACATCACCCAGAGCATCTATTTCCACGTCACTGACGTCATTGACTCCACCCCAGTCTCAGCTTACCTGCTACTGAAACAATCATTCTTTCCTTTGTTACCTCTGGATGTAATTATCCAAATGCCAGCCGGCCTCCCACATTCAACCTCTCTGTAAACTTGAGCTCATCCAAACCTCTGCTGCCCATGTGCTTACTCACATCAAGTCTTGTTCACCCATCACCCCTGTGCGCACTACAAAAGGAACTACAAAAGGTTGTGAATGTAGCCCAATCCATCACGCAACCCAGCCTCCCATCCATTGACTCTGTCTACACTTCTCGCTGCCTCGGCAGAGCAACCAGCATAATTAAGGATCCCACGCAACCCAGACATTCTCTCTTCCACCTTCTTCCTTTGGGAAAAAGATACAAAAGTCTGAGGTCACGTACCAACCAACTCAAGAACAGCTTCTTCACTGCTGCTGTCAGACTTTTGAATGGACCTACCTCGCATTAAGTTGATCTTTCTCTCCACTCTAGCTATGACTGTAACACGACATTCTGCACTCTCTCGTTTCCTTCTCTATTTGTATAGCTTTGTATAGCGCGCAAGAAACAATATTTTTCACTGTATGTTAATACATGTGACAATAATAAATCAAATCAAAAATCATGACCTACAAAGGTTCCAGATCAATAAACAAACTATTTCTTTTTAAATTCTCAACCTTATTTTAAAATTCTTCCATGGCTCCTACCTATCTCTGTAATCTCCTCGAGACTCTCAAAACTCAGAGATAGAATCATCGAATTCCTAAATGTGGAAGGAGGCCATTTGGCCCATTGATCCTGCACTGACAACAATTCCACCCAGACCTTATCCCCATAACCCCACATATTTACCCTGCTAATCCCCCTGACACTAAGGGGCAATTTAGCATGGCCAATCCACCTAACCTGCACATCTGTGGAGTTGGATCTTTGGAGATCTCTGTACTCTTCTTTCCCTGACCATTCCTTATTTTAAACTGTTTGACCTTTGGAGGCTGCATCTTCAGCTGCTGTCGTGGTTCCCCAGGACGACAATTCGTTCACATCGGTTTAAAACAGAGAGTCTGAGCAGCGATCTTCCAAGCAATAGACTTTATTTCTCAGCACAAGCGATAAAGTCGGGATCTCCGGATCAATCCAAAGAGCCCTTGGGCTTACAATCTTTTATGTACATTTCAGCCTCATATCTCAAGATCCTTATCTCCCTTTTACAGCCTGTCCTTGGTTGTTATCTTACCCTACAGCCCGACCTTTCTTTGGCCACCATTATTTTTAGTTGACCCTTTATCTGTTTTCTTTGCAATTGGTCGTTCCCTGTTATATCTCTTCGTTTCTTAAACCATGGTGGTTATAACTCTTGCTCTTATCTGAACTTTTCTGTTTGTACAATAATCGTGGTTTTGCAGGCTAAGGCCGAATGTGTTTAGAAGAAAAGACATCCCCTCTTGCTGATTTATGGTCCACTAATGTGTTTAGAAGAAAAGACATCCTCTCTGCTGATTTATGGTCCACTAATGTGTTTAGAAGAAAAGACATTCTATCTGCTGATTTATGGTCCACTATTAAGTTGAACCACCGAGCAGTTTTCCTTGTTTTCCCAGGTGGCTATTGTTTGCTTTCCTTAATTAGTGATTGCTATATTACTTCTCTAGTTCCTCTAGTTCCTCCACTTTGATCATATCGACTACACTTGATTATATTAGGTCGGGTCACACGAGGTTACTTTAGGTTATATACCCATCTCACTACTCACCTAAATCTGCTATATCATTTTACTAAAACCTGTGAATCTGAATTTCATACCTAGCTCATACAATATCTAATACAATTTCCCTTACAATCCCCCCTTTGAGGCTTCCCTAGCCTCATCCCAATTATCAAGCTCAAATAATCCCCTTGCTCAATCCCATTTGTATTTTATTTTAATCACTTTTCCCAGGCGATGTGGAGGAGCCGAATATTTTGGTCAGGGATCAGTGTCCCTATTCTAACTTTATCATAATTTGTCTATCCCGGTTCTGATTTTTGGGTTGCTCCTCCAGATTGCCCGCCCCTGACAGTCATCAGCCAAAAACCTTCCCACTCTTGTCTAGGGAAGGGAAAAAGACTGATTCTTGTGTACAGACTAAGTTCTCCTGGTTTCGTGCGGACTTCAGCAAGGTGCTGTTGTTTCCACAAGGTGATCTTCCACTATTGTAGTTATTTTACAGAGTGACGAGTTTCAACTTCGACCAAGGTCATTGT
The DNA here is from genome assembly GCF_964213995.1 of Mustelus asterias. Taxonomy (NCBI): domain Eukaryota; kingdom Metazoa; phylum Chordata; class Chondrichthyes; order Carcharhiniformes; family Triakidae; genus Mustelus; species Mustelus asterias. The sequence continues at coordinate 2,062,623 of NW_027590122.1, read as the reverse complement.
GAATCCACTCAGCGGGGGCGGCTCAAGATTTTCCCATTCCTCTGTTTTTTCTCTCGAGCGTGAGCTGCTTAGCACCCGCGTCACCATCTGCCGCGCTGTCATTCTGGTAAGGAAGGATCTCAGGGCGGGTAAAAAACAACAAAATATCAATCCCAGAATGATTATTGTTGCGATTGCTACAGCTCCAGCTTTGGCAAACCACGCCCCCCATCTCCCTAATATTCTGTCCAGCCAACTCCATACCTCATGCCCAAACCCAGCATTTTCTTTCACTTCTTTCTTAAGATTTTTTAACTTATTCATGGCTTGTGTAAATGACCCTTCTGGATTAGTGTTATTAGGGATAAATGTGCAGCACTGATCCCCAAACATAACACACACCCCTCCTTTCTCTGCCAGGAGCCAATCTAACGCCTGTCGATTTTGCCACGCCATTTTGCTGGTCGCATCCAACTGCTCTCCTAAGCCCTCCAGGGCATCATTCGTATAATTAATAAACCTCTGCTGATTATAATAGATGTAATTGATCCACTCAGTATTCTTGCTGGGTGTGATCCAAACAAAGAGGGATTCAAACCCTGCAGCTATTTCGTTCCTAGCTTTGAACTCATTTGGGATGCCGCGGGGCTGTCCGATTGCGTCCAATTTTATCGTAGGGTCAGGGGTATATGCCCTCTTAACTTTTTGTGATTTAATTTCTCTTTCCACCGGTAGTATCACAATGCTCTGGGCAAGCATAACTCGGGCACATAGTCCCTTCCAATTCTGTGGTAATTTTGCCAATAGCCCTTTCTCCGGGCCACAAAGCCACCAGAGATCGGCCAGTTGATTTTCTTGATAGTCTAACACATAAGGAGGGGGTGCCCATCCCCCTCCTGAGATGATCAGATTAAGAACATTGGTTATATTCCAAATCCTTTCACACTCTCCTGTGTAATTTCCCACACTACTTCCTGTGCTACTTTCCCTCCAATAGCAATCTTGGATTTGTAAGTTGGGCTCTACACTCCATTCCTTTGGGACCGCGTCCACTGCCGTTTTTGGCCACTTTGGACATCTGTGGGTCAAGTTGTAGATGCCCTTTTTTACCCCAGCAAACAGGATGCAGTGGTATTGACACAACGGCGGCTCACCTTTACAAAGGTTATCACATGCGGATCCGGAACAGTTTATCTTCTCATACGAGTAGTTCCGATTCCCTATCATATGATACCGTATATATGTGGTATATGGACGGCAATTTTCCTTTCTCCAGCTTTGTTTCCTGGTTCCACAGTCTCCTGATCCCCATGGTATATCAGTTACTTGGGTGTTAGGTTTCTCTGATGCACATACCTCACACTGACTTAGTATGTAGTCAATCGAGTTTTGCAGGTATGGTGACCAGAATCCTTCCTTCTTGATCTTTCTCGCCACTTCTCCTCTTGCACAGTGGTCCACTCCATGCGCTTCGCTAATTAGTACGGTTAGTAATGATGTGGGTGCTATGACTAATCCCTCCCCATTTCTCCATATCCTGTCCTGTTGTCCCTGTAGTGCTCCTCTATCTTTCCACATTGCCTTTTCAGCTACAGAGGTTTCCTCCTGTAACTGTGCTACATCCTCTAATGTGATATGAGGTTCGATATCCCCCGTACCTGGCCCTGGGTGCGGCCTTGCTATTTCTACTGGGGCTATCGTAGCCTCAATGCATCCTGACGCTTCTTTAGCTGCCTTGTCGGCTTTGGTGTTTCCCTGTGTGATGCTGTCTGCTCCCTTTTTATGCGCCTGACACTTAATTATGGCTAATTCCCTTGGACCCATCATGGCCCTTATTAAAGCCCTGATTTGACCTTCGTGTTGTATTGGTCCTCCTCCGCTTTTCATAAATCCCCTTTGCTTCCATATTGCCCCGAACAGATGGCAGACCCCGTGGGCATAGGCCGAATCAGTATAAATTTCCAATGCTTCCCCGTTTGCTAGCTCACATGCTCTGGTCAATGCTTTAAGTTCTGCCAGTTGGGCTGAACAGGGCTGTTCACATTTCTCTGCTTCTATGACTTCAAGTGTTTCCCCTTTCTGTTCAACTATGGCATAGCCTGCGTGGTTTCCTAAGTGATCCCTGTAACATGAGCCATCTACATACAGTATCCTTTTCCCTTCTGTCACTAGTCCCTCTGCTCTTAAATCTTTTCTCAGTTTCATAAATGTTTTTGCTTCTCTTAAGCATTCATGTTCTTCTCCTTCATGAGGTAATGGCATGTAATCAGCTGGATTTACTCTGTTGCACTTTATTATCGTGATATCTGGAAATGTGGTTAGCATTCGATAATGATGGATCCTAGCAGGTGTCAGCACAAATTTTCCTTGCTCAATCAATTCAGCTACCTTATGGTATACATGTATGTTTATCGGATATCCCATTGTGACCGTGGCTGCCTTTTCGTACGCCCACCAAGCTGCTGCCAGGCCTTGATAGCACGGAGGGTATCCCATCGCTACGTCGTCTAGCTTGGTACTGTAATATGCTACAGCCTGCCTTCGTCTACCCTTGCAATTTTCCTGCATTAACATTGCTGTAGCAAATCCGGCTTCTCTGTTACTCACAAATAAGTCAAAGGGTTTGTCATAGGTCGGTAAGGCCAATGCTGGTGCCTGTGCCATTTCTCTTTTCACGTTTTCAAATGCGTCTGAAGCATCTTTATCCCATTTTAGTTTGGCTTTTAATTCGTCACACCCTGCCTCCTTCATTATCTTTCGTAGTGCCTGCGTTTTTTTGGCATAGCTTTCCACCCATTCTGAACTGAATCCTGTCATTCCCAAAAATGTCATCATTTGTCCCACCGTCCGTGGTTTCGGAACTTGCAGTACTGCTTCTATTTGCTGTGAAGCTATCTCCTTCTGTCCTGCTGATATTTCTCTTCCCAAGTATTCTACCTTTTTCTGGCACAGCTGCAGCTTTTTCCTTGATACTTTATGACCCCCTTCTGCTAGTCTTTCCAATAGTTTTAAACTATCCTTCCTGCACTGTTCTTGTGTTCCTGTGCATAATAATAAATCATCCACATATTGTATTAGTGTTCCTTCCAACTGTATTCCTTCTAAATCTGCTCTCAACACTTGATTGAATACATGTGGGGAATGTTTAAATCCTTGGGGCATCCTATGTATGTGTATTGTTTCCCCTCGTACGTAAATGCAAAGAGATACTGACTTTCTTGAGCTAGTGGCACACTAAAAAATGCCGAACATAGGTCTATTACAGTAAACCATCTACTTTCAGGTGGTATATTTGTCATCAAGGTATAAGGGTTTGGAACTTCTGCTGGCATATCTTCCACTACCTCATTAATTGCCCTTAGGTCATGCACCAATCTCCATTTTTCTCCGTCCGCCTTTTTCACTGGTAGTAGCGGTGTATTACACCTGCTCCGGGTTTCTTTTAATACCCCTGCTTCTATCAATCCCTTAATTGTCCCTCTAATTCCTTCAATTGCTTCTGTCTTGATTGGGTATTGCGGCCTATACGGCCCCTGACGTCCTATCTTTAATCTGACTTCAACTGGATTAGCGTTTTTGACCCTCCCTACATCCGTGTCCTGTCTGGACCACAACTCCTGCGGGAGGGAGTTCAAATCCTGCTCTAACCTCTCTCTCCACTCCAGTTCCTGTTTCTCGATTTGCACTCCTATTGTTATCTGCTTCGGTTTCCCAAGCATTTTAACATCCAAAATTATTTTCGTCATTTGTCCATTGCTGGACGTCCAAATATCTACATTGTCTGTCTGGACAAATTCTAAATCTTGTGCTCTCAACACCATTGGTCCTAGGTCTTTTGATCTGTATCCCGGATTCACTTTCAATGTGACATGTGGCTCCGCCCCAGATACAGAGAACCATTTGTTAACCCATTCATTCCTAACAATGGTGAGGGCTACTCCCTCTAGTCCGATTAAAATACTTCCTGACTTTATTTCCTGTTCTCGTCCTGCCTCCCTTTCCCATTTCTCCTGTATCTCAGGTTCCTGCCCTTCATCAAATATCATTGTACTGTGTAATTCTGTTCTTGGCCATTTGGCTTGTGGAACCCAAGTGTTTATAAGCTTTCCCCAAACTTCCCATATCTGTTTTTTAACTTGTTCCTCTATATCTCCCAACCAATATACATTAACCCCTTCCTTTCCTGGTATTTCAAGTGGATACATTCCCATCAAATCAATTCCTTGTTCAGTGCATTCTAATTTCAGTCCTAAACCTAGGATTGCATCCCTTCCCAATAGATTTAAAGGAGTTTTATCACATACTAAAATAGGTACATGGGTTGTCTTATTTCCAATGGTAACAGGCACCGGCGTCGTCATTCGAGCTAATGTTACTTTCCCCGAGAACCCCACAGTTTTTACAAACTGGTTTGACAATGGTAAGTGATCCGCATATTTCGTTTGTATGCACGTACATGTGGCGCCGGTGTCTATCATCATGGGGACCTCGATCCCTCCTACTCTAACGTTAACTATAGGTTCCTGCTCTGCAGTTTCTGTTATCTGTACGTGCTGTCCTACCATTTTGGGGTTCTCTGGGCCTCCCTATGGGGAATTCTGATGGTTTACCGGCCCTTGAAACATCGGGATGCTGTTTGGCGATCCTTGGATCAGTTGTTGGCCTGTCTGCTGCTGGTTTTCTCCCTGTCTGGGGAAATTCCGCGGGCAATTCCTTTTTATGTGCCCTGCCTCCCCGCACCCCCAACACACACCTGAAGGGCCAGGCAGTGGTCCCTGTCTCGGAGTCTGATGATTAACCTGTCCCTGTCCTCTCTGATTCTGATAGGGTGGCCTACCACCTCCCTGTCCTTTCCCATTTCTATTCCAGTCAGTCTGACTTTGCAGGGCGTATGGGTTTTGATAATTTAGGCCATAGGCTCTGGGTTCATGGACAGTGGGAAGGCAGAAATGTTATAGGTTATGACGGGCTGGCCTCCATCTCCGCTCCCCCCTTTGATTAGTGCAGGTATTTCCTCTGGCTTTTGCTCCACCATCATTGGTGCTATTTTTCTGGGTGCGAGATCCTCTTTTGCCTTCAGTTTATCCTTGCTTTTGATCTCCTCCAACTGTGCCTGAAGGAGTTTACGTTGTATCTCCCTCAGCTGTTTGTCTGCATTCTTTTCATCTTTGCGATGTCTCTCTACTGCATGGGCAACATAATCCACAAATTCTCGGTAATTTTTTGAGTCCAAGCCCACCACTTCCTCCAGCCTTGTCTTAGCTGGGGCTGGCAAGCCCTCTAGGATTGCAGCCCGGAACATGGAGTTGGTCAGTGGGTCTATTAGAATGTCCCTCTCCGTGTCCCTTCTCCACCTTCGTCATCTGTTCTATGTCATATTCTCCCTCAAAATTCATTGTGCCTGATATAACTGGGTACAGTCCCGTGGAGCTCTGTTTCTCTAAGTATGGGGGTGGGGCTACGTTTGGATCTTCCAATTTTGCTTTTTCCTCAAGTTGTACTGGCATCTGCATTCTACCTCCCCTCCATACCCCTCTTCTCTCTTTCCCTTCTTGTTGGAATAGGGCTAATATCTCTAACTCCTTTTCTCGCTTTTCCCCTCTTTTGCTCGATTTATCCTTAATCTTATAGTTCTTTATCATTCCCTTCTGGTCCTCACACCTCTCTATGGACCATGTGCCTTCCTCCGGCCACTGTGTATTGGTCTTATTTGTTCTTTTGGCCCATTTTTTAGAGACGTGTTCTATATCTCCCCTAAGGGCTGGGAACTTATCCCCTAATATCTCCACTGGTGTCTTAACTTGGTGCGCCATTACTCGTCTTTTTGGATCACTGTCGCAATTTTTGTCACTTAGTCCGTCAGAGTTAGGTATTACAGTGATTATTACTTGCTGTATTGTTTTTCCGTGCTCAGTCCCCTGTTTACCTTTCCTTTGGATTTCTTTTGCCACTATCTGTAATTCTAACCGGGGTCCTGATATCCACTTCCCCGTAGTCCCCTGTCCCGGCACTATCTTCCTCTCCCGGGCCAGAGGGTAGTAGGTTTTCACTTGCTCGTCTATGTGTATAAGAATCCTGTATCGGTCAGATCCCTTTATTAATTTCTCTAGGGTTTCCAATTTTATTTCGTCTATCCAATTCCTGTCGACTACTCTTTCCCAATTTACATACGGCCACTCATTCTTTATCTCCTCTAAGTTAATTATGTGTGTAATCTTTTTCCAATCCAGTGTTGCTTCCGTTTTTGTTATTATTCAAAGATTAGTTATTTTCAATCTTGTCACCAGGCAGTTTTGTCAGGGTAATTTTTCAAGTTGTTAGTTATTACCCTACCTATATTCCGACTCTCTCTCTTATTTCTGTCCTTCACGCTGTTTTCTCAGACCAGTTTGTTCAAATTGGTCTTTTACTTCCTCTATTCTAGCTGCTACTCCCCTTTCCTGTGGTTAAAATCCACTCCTGTGCTTTTGACTACTGTATTAGGTCAGAGAGTGATCTCTCACTGATCTCTCTCCCTCTCGGTTGACGTCCCTTACCCGAGGTCCTGGGTAGGTTTGGACTGGCAGATTTTCCCACACTTACTCTCTTCTGGGCAAGTCGTGACCTGAAAAACCCGCTCCAAACCGCTTGACTTAACCTAATTGCATTACTTTAGCTTTCAGCCTTTTTCCCGTCTCACTTTTTACCCATTCACAGACAATACAGTATTCGCAGCGCGCTTTTGCATGCAAAAATTCTGCTCTTCGGATCAGACTCAGTCTCTCAAAATTTTTACACAATTTGGTTTTACCTGTGCAGGATATCTTTTTGGGTTGGGGAGATCCAGGACCAGCAGAGAGCCGGGCGCACCGGGCCTCGAGAAAACCCCTTTCTGACAACAAGGATTTACATGCATGCAAGTCTGCTTACCTTGTTGACAGAAGGCCGGCTGGGGACTTCTCGGTTCCGGTCGGACCACCGTCTCCGCTACTCCTTCCAGATGCTTTTCTGGGCGATCTCTCACCAACCCTGCTAAGCAGCGCCAATTTTGTCGTGGTTCCCCAGGACGACAATTCGTTCACATCGGTTTAAAACAGAGAGTCTGAGCAGCGATCTTCCAAGCAATAGACTTTATTTCTCAGTACAAGCGATAAAGTCGGGAACGTCCGGAACACTCCAAAGAGCCCTTGGGCTTACAATCTTTTATGTACATTTCAGCCTCACATCTCAAGATCCTTATCTCCCTTTTACAGCCTGTCCTTGGTCGTTATCTTACCCTACAGCCCGATCTTTCTTTGGCCACCATTATTTTTAGTTGACTCTTTATCTGTTTTCTTTGCAATTGGTCGTTCCCTGATATATCTCTTCGTTTCTTAAACCATGGTGGTTATAACTCTTGCTCTTATCTGAACTTTTCTGTTTGTACAATAATCGTGGTTTTGCAGGCTAAGGCCGAATGTGTTTAGAAGAAAAGACATCCCCTCTGCTGATTTATGGTCCACTAATGTGTTTAGAAGAAAAGACATTCTCTCTGCTGACTTATGGTCCACTAATGTGTTTAGAAGAAAAGACATTCTCTCTGCTGGTTTATGGTCCACTATTAAGTTGAACCACCGAGCAGTCTTCCTTGTTTTCCCAGGTGGCTATTGTTTGCTTTCCTTAATTAGTGATTGCTATATTACTTCTCTAGTTCCTCTAGTTCCTCCACTTTGATCATATCGACTACACTTGATTATATTAGGTCGGTCACACGAGGTTACTTTAGGTTATATACCCATCTCACTACTCACCTAAATCTGCTATATCATTTTACTAAAACCTGTGAATCTGAATTTCATACCTAGCTCATACAATATCTAATACAATTTCCCTTACAATAGTCAATTGAATCATTCATTCATTGACTAAGGGAGGGTGGGTGTGTGATTGTGGGATTGTAAATATTGTTACCACTCTGAGGTGATGTTTCCCTCTGCACTATTTTGTAACCCCCTAAATGGATACACCTCGCATCGTAATCTTAAGTAAGTGTGTGTGAGACAGGAGAAAGCTACTGGTTTTAGACAGATGTGCAGAAGGAGGTCATTCGGCCCATCTAGTCTGTACCGACCACAATCCCAACCAGGCCCTATTCCCATGACCCCACACTTTTAACCTGCTAATCCCCCTGACACTGGGGTCAATTTAACATGGCCAATCCACCCAACCCGCACAGCTTTGTGCTGTGGGAGGAATTGGTAAATTAAAGCAGGATCTGACACTCTCTGTATCAGGAACAACTAACAGGTCTTTAATTTAGACTGGGTGACAACCTTATTAAAACAATGAACAAACTGAATAAACTCCCCAGTAGAATGCTGTTCCAATGACAAGACTCACTCAGGAATAATGAAATAAATCATTTCAGAATAGAGTCACCCTCAAATAATATAATACCAGGCGTCTGTTGGAAGTGTGAACTTTCTTCTGCTGCTTGGGTCTGGAATACTTTCTGAGTTCGTTTCTGCTTCTATTTAGATGGTGATGTGATGAAGCTGTATATATTACTGCAGGATTCAGTATCAGACTCTCCCTCCTTCAATCTAAAGAGGCAGCAAGGTCGCTCCCTCCCCGTTATTTCCCCCTGTCCCGGGTTTAAATACCCAGAATTTCCTCACAGTATTCCTGCAATTTGAGTGGCTTGAGGCTGTCACCAACGCTCCAATTTGAATGCAATTGGTTGTGTGTGTTTGAGAGCTTGTTTTAAAATCATTGACCCAATTCAAAGCCTGTTTTGCTCTGCTGGGACTCTGGCTGCTGCTTTGGACACAAATGTTGTAAAGTTGTCTTCTGCAGCCTGCTTTCTGCAGTTTAAAATCCCCAGCACAAAGACACAGGCTTTCTAAAGACACAACGCTGGATGGTTTGTTTTGGTTTTCTCAGCATTTCTTTTCAATATTTACATTTGTCAAACACCAGATGTTTTACCCTATATGCAACTTCATAACCATATTAGAGAGAGACAGAGAGAAAGAAAGGGAGAGAGAAAGACAGAGAGGGAGAGAAAGAGAGAGAGAGAGAAAGGGAGAGAGAGAGACAGAGACGGGAGAGTGAGGGAAAGCAGGAAAGGGCAGCAAGAGGTCAGGGTTGTGGGGGGGTGCAGTGAGGGGGTGGGGAAGAGACACAGGATCTGGGGGTCTCTCGTGTGGAGGGAGAGAGAGGGAGACGTGTGGTTCCCTCATTTCCCACTCACTTTACCCCAATCCTCATTTAAAAATCACTTTGTATCTGGCCCTGCTCAGACTGTGGGATCTTGCTGTGCCCTCATGCTCTCTGTCTCCCCTCCTCCCCTCCCCATATTCCCCGCACTGTGACAGTGCCCCACATTTTAAACATAAAAAGATGGAGGGGAAGGAGGGTGGGGTAGAGAGAGGAACAGAGAAGGGGTGGGGAGTGTCGGGGGCTGAGTGGAGGGGGGTAGGGGGATAGAGACAGAGGCTCTGGGGGTGGGTGGTGTCCTCCTGCAGTGTGGGACTCCCTGTGGGATCCTGATTGCAGCATTCCCAGTCTCTGAGAGAAAGAGAGAGACAGAAAGAGAAAGAGGGGGAAAGACAGAGAGAGAGAGAGAGACAGGCAGGGAGAAAGAGAGAGAGAAACAGTGTGAGGGAGAGAGAGAGAAAGACAGAGAAAGATGGAGGGAGAGAGAGAGAGAAAGATGGACGGAGAGAGAGAGAAAGGCAGACAGGGAGTGAGAGAGAAAGATGGAGGGAGTGGGAGAGAGAGAGGGGGAGAGTGAGGAGGAAAACAGGAAAAGACAGCAAGAGGTGAGGTTTGTGGGGGTGCAGTGAGGGGGTGGGGGAAGAGACACAGGATCACAGTGACCCGAGCTGGGAATTGAACCCGGGTCCCTGGAGCTGTGAGGCAGCAGCGCCAACCACTGTGCCCCCGTGTGGCCCTACACGTTATGATTCAATTCTGAGGGTCCCGGGGCGAAGGGGGGGGGGTGGATTTCACAGCCTCAGCCCCTCTCTGCCTCACTCTCCCTCTGTATAAACATTTCCCAAATTAAAACACACTCAACACAGCGAACTGCACCTTCTGGGATCTTCCAGAGCACCACAGAGATTGTGTTTTAAAAAGGGTTTGGCTTCGTTTTAAGAGGGAGTTCAACCCTTTCTGGGAATTTGGGATGAGACACACAGGGTAGTGAGTGGGGAAGGGGGCTCACAGCAGGCGAGAGTGTTGGGGGGGTGTTGGGGAGGACTGTGTCCCATTTGATTCAGGTTCACATTGTTGCTGCTGCTGTTGTTGTGGGATCTTGCTGTGCACACACTGGGCCTGTGGCCTTTGCTCGCACTGCAACAGTGACCACACTTTATTAAACAAAATCTCGCTCACGGACCGCAAAGTGGGTTCAAAGGAAGAAGTGTAAACGGGGTCGGGTAAATTAAAGCACTTCAATCGCCGAGGCATCGTAGGCTGTGCAGCGAGTGCTGGGGAATGGGGGGAGTATAGATTGGAATTTGATGGCCAGCATAGACCTGGTGGGCCGAAGGGCCTGTTTCTGTGCTGTGTGACTCCAGATTCTCCTCCCTCTTTTCCCAGGAATTTCTATTTGGATGGGGGGGCGGGGGGGGGGGGTTCATAATTTCCCTGTCTCTGTCTCTCCAGCGTTCTTACCAATCCCAGCACCCCTCCCCTCTCTCCCCAGACATTCCTGTCTATATTTCATCTTTCAATAAAATGTGATGGAAAACACCAATGTGAATTTTTTGGATTTAATTTCAGGGAGGGAAAGACAGAGAGAGAGAAAGAGAGAGACAGGGAGGGAGGGAAAGACAGACAGAGACAGAGAAAGACAGGGAGTGGGGGAAGGAGAGACAGACAGAGAGAGAGAGAGAGAAAAGCAGCCGAATAAAACCTGCAGCAGCCGCTTTATTCCATCGGATTGGGGATGTGATTGTGGGTTTTCCTGCTATCTCTCTCTCTCTCCCATCTTTCTCCTTTGATTGTGAGTTATCAGGGAGGGAGAGAGAGAGAAAGGGAGGGTAACAGAGGGAGATCAAAGGCAGAGGGGCAGGGAGAGGAGACACACTGGAGGGGGGGGTGGGTCCTCTGCTCTGCACTCACAGCCCAGCTCCCCAGTCTCTGGGGAAAAGACCCTCACTCACACCCTCCCAGAAGGTGGGATTTGTAACCAGCGGCTGTGTGACTGAGGCTGAATCTGTGCTGTTGTGTTTGAATAGATTTTTTCCCAATATAAAGATATTGGAATGTGGCTGCTGCCACATTGCAGTGAGAGAGAGATGTGGCTTTGCAGGAGCTTCCCTCCCCATTTCCCCATGGAAATCACTGAGAAATAGCAAACGTGGCTCACAACACGTCATTATTTGAAACGGTCAGACAGAAACTTATCAGAGAGAGCATTTTAATCCCCATTCATCCCCAGACGGAGAAACAGAGCAGAGATCAGGACAGATTATCCAGAGTAAGAGAGACCGGGGCAAAGATGGGGTATTGGATATATATATAGATCTGGGGGGAAAAGCAAAAGAGACACAGAGGGGGCTGGACAGGTTCAGAGATAGAGGCAGAGAAAGAGAGAAACAGCGAGAGACAGAGGGAATGGGAGAAGGGTGTGACTCTGCTCGAAGGGGAAGGTTCCCTGTTCATATCGAATGTACAAACAGCCCCAATGCTGGAGTGACTTATTATTTTCATTTGCGGTGGGGGAGAGATGGAGGGGAAAGAGAGGGAGACGTGTGGTTCCCTCATTTCCCACTCACTTTACCCCAATCCTCACTTCAAAATCACTTTGTATCTGGCCGTGTTCAAGCTGTGTGTGTGTGGGATCTTGCTGTGCACTCATGCTCCGTCCCCCTGCCCCATATTCCTCACACTATGACAGAGCCCCATGCTTTAAACATAAAAAGATGGAGGGGAAGGAGGGTGGGGTAGAGAGAGAGAGAGAAACAGGGTGAACAGAGAAGGGGTGGGGAGTGTTGGGTGCTCAGTGGAGGGGGGTAGGGGGATAGAGACAGAGGCTCTGGGGGGGGGGGGGAGGTGTCCTCCTGCAGTGTGGGACTCCCTGTGGGATCCTGATTGCAGCATTCCCAGTCTCTCTCCCTCTCACTGTGAAGCACTCAGGAGGGAGAGGGAGCTGAAATTCAAATTCCTGAGCCTGGGGGAAAGGCTTGTTCTCAATCCCAGAGTCCTGCTTGTGTTTTTAGACAGGGCGCTGGGATTTGTGGGTGTGGATGGAGAAGATTGTTCTGTTTAACTGGGGGTGGGAGAGAGGGGGGTTTGTTCTTTCCACCTGAGGAATAATGCAGCCTCTGTGACTAGGCCGCACTTCACGGCCTAAATCTCAGCAGCACTTTTGCATTCGCTTAATTCCCCAACAGGGTTTAAGTGGCTGAATTCAATGGTTCAATAAAATGTGAAGCAGCCGCTTCAGGGTGGGATTGTGGATTTTCCTGCCCCCCCGCGCCTCCCCCCCCCTCTCATTTCCCTTTTGATTGTGAGTTTTATTTTAAACGGTCAGACAGAAACTTAGAGAGAGCATTTCAATCCAGATTCGCCTCGAGATAGAGAAACAGAGCAGAGATCAGGACAGGTTATCCAGAGACAGGAGCAGAGATGGGGTATTGGACAGATATAGATCTGGGGGAAGTGTGTAGGAGACGGAGAGGGAGAAACAGAGGGGGGGGGAGAGGTGACTGATAGAAGTGGGAACTTCATTGGGGCCTCCTGTGTTTATTCACTGGCCTGTCTCTGGAGTAAAGCCCCCAGAATGCTTTGATGTGTTTAATAAATTCAATATCGGGACAGTCAGGAGGCAGTTGGAAGTTCATTGCATTTGAAACGTGTTCCCATTTTGTCAGGGTTTAATAATGAGGAGGTGAAAATGAATGTTTCCCCCACCCCCCCAGTGAGATTGTGAATTTCAGCAAGTCCTGGGATCTTGCTGTGCCTTTTATTGTTTATAATCAGCTTTTGTTTTGTGTTTAATCAAATTTCACTTTATTTTCTCTTTCTCTCTTCCAAGGAGAATTCCTTTGGAAACTTTGGCGATGCAGAGAGCGAATAGTTTTGCCGTGAGGAATCCTCGGACAAGAGCTATAACCAGAGAGAAAAATATCAATAAAAGTCCCCGTGTCTTTGTCGTTCATTTTTATTCACAGATAGACTGGTGGGGCTTTTACACTGAGGGTTAGTGGTCTGTGTGTCAGGGGGAGGGGGGTATTCCCAGTGATCCCTGCTCCAATGTAATCCCACAGATTTCAATCCCTCTCCCTGAAGCTCTGTCTGTGCAACTCCCCCATCCTCAGAACTGTTTCTCCACATCTTTCCAATCCCGGTCTCTCCCCATCCTTTATACCTCAGCCTCTCACAATGGCAGCATCTTTCCCTTTTTCTCTCCTTCTCTCTATCTTTCACTCTCTCTGAAACTTTGTCACTCTGTCTTGCCAAAGCCCCACTTTCTATTTATCTCGACATCTCACTTTGTATCTCAGCCTCTCTGGACATCTCTCTCTCTCTCTCTCTGTGGATCATTTTATCTCAATCACAGCAGCCTCCTCTCCATCTCTCTCTATCTCTGCTCCCCCCTCTGTCTATCTCTGCTCCCTCTCTGTGACTCATTCTGTCTGAAGTACAGCAGCATTCTCTCTCACTCCCCATCTCTATATCTTTTCACAATAACTTCATTGCAGTGTTAATGTAAGCCTACTTGTGATTAACAAATAAAATTTTAACTTTAACTCTGCTTTTATTTGTCTCTTATCTCTCTCTCTATCGCTTCCCTCTCTCTATCTGCTTCCCCCTCTCTCTGATCTCTGCTTCCCCCTCTCTCTGATCTCTGCTTCCTTCTCTGTGAATCAGTCTGAATTACAGTCGCATCCTCCCCATCTCCATCTCTCTGATCTTTGCTTCCCCCTCTCTGTGAATCATTCTGTCTGAATTACAGCAGCATTCTCTCTATCTCCATATCTCTACTTCTCTGTCTCTTATATCTCTCTCTCTCTCTGCTCTCTCGTGGGGGACGGGCCAGATCACGGGTTTGCTGTTCACAAGCAGCAAGGGCCCAGGAACGCAGAGGGAGGGAATCGGGGGCAATTCAGAGGGATTCAGCACTGCTGAAAGGGGGGGAGTGTGTAATACAGGGGTTTGTTCAGAGCCGGGGCTATTAGACAGAGAGGGAAGGGGCCGGTGGGGGAGGCTGTTGTACAAGAGGGGGGGATATTATAACACAGGCTGACCAGAGTCAGGGGTTATCAGAGAAAGGGGGCAATGGAGGAGGGGGGAGGGGGAATCAGACAGGGGGTCTGTTGTACAGGATGGGGGTGGGGGATGTTATAACACAGGCTGCTCAGTGTCAAGGGAATTAGTCATTTGAACGTTAATGTTTAAAATGGGCAGAGTTTCCACATCCAACTCCACCAGGAGCTGTTTACAGGGGGGTGGTGGACGGGGATGGACGCGCGGGGGGGGGGGGGGGGGGGTACTAATTAGAAAGGGGGGGATCTGTCAGTCCAGAGGCTGTTCACAGGGAGGGAGTGGGAATTTGCCAGGTTGAGAGGGGCGGGGGGGGAAAGAGGGGAACTTAGAGGGATACGGGGCTCAGAGGGAAGGATCGGGAGATTTAGAGGGATTGTGAGGAGGGACGACAGATTTGGCTGGAGTGGGGGGGGGATTGAGGGGGATTAAAGGGGGAGAGTGGAGAGGGATGTAGGGGTAGACTCAGGGATTGTGGTCGGGAATTAGAGGGATTCAGGGGGATTTAAGGGTCTCATGGGGACTTTGGGATTTAGCGGGGCTGAGAGGGAGGGAATCGGGGGGAATTGAGGGGGATTTGGGAAGAGGGGGCTCAGAGGGGGATTTCTGGGGTTCTGAGGGATACAGGAGGGATTGGGGGGTTTACGGGGATTAAAAGACATGGTTTGGTGCTCAGACAGATTGAAGGGGTGGGATTGGAGAGGGAGCAGGATTCGGGGGCAGAGGAATGTGGCGAGGGTGGGTGTGATCTCGGGAGACATTCAGGGGGGATTCCAGAGGAATCTCAGGGGCTTAGAATCTGGGGAGGGTCTGGATGGGGTAGGGAGACAGAGGGAGTTAGCGGGGGGGGCGAGTCGGGGTGGAGGGAAAGGGATTGAGGGCGGGGTGGATTTATAGGGATTTGGGAGGGGGGAAATTCAGAGAGGGATTTAGGGTGGGGCCTTGCATCAGGGTTAGAATTGGGGGGGTGTCGAGCGATTCGGAGTGGGGGGGTGACTCAGAGGGATTCAGGGGTGGGGAGGACTGAGGAAGGATTGGGTGGCTTGATTTTGGCAGGGGGGGCAAAGGGAGCCTTTGGGCTGAGGATTTGGGGCAGGAACTTGGAGGATTCAGGGGGCTGAGAGTCAGATTGGCAGTGGGTGTCAGAGAGATTGAGCGGGGGGAGGGTGTGCTTACAGAGTCGAATTAAAGGAGATCGGGCAGAGGGACAGGGAATCAGGTGGGGGAAAGAGGAGTTTTGGGAGGGAATTAGTGGAGATTGAGGGCAGCGGGTTGAGAAGGATTGGGAGTGGCTCAGAGGGCTTTGGCGGTGAGTTCCTGAGAGTGAGTGGGGGGGTGATTAGAGTGGGATTGGGGGGGGAATTCGGGGGGGGGGGAATTCGGGGGGGGGGGTAATTCGGGGGGGGGGGCAATTCGGGGGGGGGGGGCAATTCGGGGGGGGCAATTCGGGGGGGCGGGCAATTCGGGGGGGGCAATTCGGGGGGGGGGCAATTCGGGGGGGCGGGCAATTCGGGGGGGCGGGCAATTCGGGGGGCGGGCAATTCGGGGGGGGGGGCGCAAAGCCCAGGGGGGGGGGCAAAGCCCGGGGGGGGGGGGGCAAAGCCCAGGAGGGGGGGGGGCAAAGCCCAGGAGGGGGGGGGGCAAAGCCCAGGAGGGGGGGGGGCAAAGCCCAGGGGGGGGGGCAAAACCCAGGGGGGGGGGGGGGAAGATTGAGACAGAGAGAAAGACAGACAGAGAGAGAGAGACAGAGAGAGAGAGACAGAGAGAGACAGAGACAGAGAGACAGAAACAGAGAGAGAGAGACAGAGAGAGAGAGACAGAGAGAGAGACAGAGAGAGAGACAGAGAGAGAGACAGAGAGAGAGACAGACACAGAGAGAGAGAGAGAGACAGAGAGAGAAAGAGAGAGAGAAAGAGAGAGAAAGACACACAGACAGAGAGAGAGAGAAAGACAGAGAGAGAGAGAGACAGAGAGAAAGGGAGAGAGAGAGAAAGACAGAGAGAGAGAGAAAGATTGAGAGAGAGAGATAGAGAGACAGAGAGAAACAGAGAGAGAGAAAGACACAGAGAGAGAGAGAGAGAGAGAAAGATTGAGAAAGACAGAGCGAAAGATTGAGAGGGAGATTGAGAGAGAGAAAGATTGAGAGATAGAAAGATTGAGAGATAGAAAGATTGAGAGGCAGAAAGATTGAGAGACAGAAAGACAGAGAGAGATTGAGAGAGAAAGATTGAGAGAGATTAAGAGAGATTGAGAGAGAGAGAGAGATTGAGAGAGAGAGAGATTGAGAGAGAGATTGAGAGAGAGAAAGATTTAGAGAGAGAAAGATTTAGAGAGAGAAAGATTTAGAGAGAGAAAGATTGAGATAGAAAGACAGAGAGATTGAGAGAGAGAAAGGTTGAGAGAGAGAAAGATGGAGAGGGAGATTGAGAGGAGGCTGCAAACAGAGAGAAAAGCAGGGCTGAGGCGGGAAAGGTGTAGACAGAAAGTGAAGAGGTTCATACTCACCATCGCACATGTTTTCCCTCGGTGATCTCTCCAACTCCTTCCATCCCCTCTCCCATGGTGGGGAGAGAGATCCAGGAACAGGGGTTTTGTGCTGGGAAAGGGGGGGTTACAATATCAGAGCTGGAACTCCATGCAAGCACACACTGACTCACTCACTCACAAAGACACAGCTTACCTGATACTTACCAACCCACGTGGAGAGAGAGACTGGACAATGCATCGCCAGCCTTTTTATAACCTCACTGAGTCCCACACCTCCCCAATCAATCCTTATCCAACCACAGCTCCTCCACCTCACCTGAACACACCTCCTCCTACCTGGCCCAGTCCAACACCAACCTGTGTCGTGGTTCCCCAGGACGACAATTTATTCACATCAATTAAAACAGAGAGTCTGAGCAGCGATCTTCCAAGCAATAGACTTTATTTCTCAGCACAAGAGATAAAGTCGGGAACGTCCGGAACACTCCAAAGAGCCCTTGGGCTTACAGTCTTTTATGTACATTTCAGCCTCATATTTCAAGATCCTCCTCTCCCTTTTACAGCCTGCCCTTGGTTGTTATCTTACCCTACAGCCCTATCTTTCTTTGGCCACCATTATTTTTAGTTGACCCTTTATCTGTTTTCTTTGCAATCGGTCGCTCCCTGTTATATCTCTTCGTTTCTTAAACCATGGTGGTTATAACTCTTGCTCTTATCTGAACTTTTCTGTTTGTACAATAATCGTGGTTTTGTAAGCTAAGGCGAATGTGTTTAGAAGAAAAGACATCCCCCTGCTGATTTATGGTCCACTAATGTGTTTAGCAGAAAAGACATTCTCTCTGCTGGTTTATGGTCCACTATTAAGTTGAACCACCGAGCAGTCTTCCTTGTTTTCTTAAGTGACTATTGTCTGCTTTCCTTAATTAGTGATTGCTATATTACTTCTCTAGTTCCTTCACTTTGACTATATCGACTACACTTGATTATATTAGGTCGGGTCACACGAAGTTACTTTAGGTTATATACCCATCTCACTACTCACCTAAATCTGCTATATCATTTTACTAAAACCTGTGAATCTGAATTTCATACCTAGCTCATACAATATCTAATACAATTTCCCTTACAATCCCCCCTTTGAGGCTTCCCTAGCCTCATCCCAATTATCAAGTTCAAATAATCCCCTTGCTCAATCCCATTTGTATTTTATTTTAATCACTTTTTGCAGGCGATGTGGAAGAGCCAAATATTTTGGTCAGGGATCAGTGTCCCTATTCTAACTTTATCATAATTTGTCTATCCCGGTTCTGATTTTTGGGTTGCTCCTCCAGATTGCCTGCCCCTGACAGTCATCAGCCAAAAACCTTCCCACTCTTGTCTAGGGAAGGGAAAAAGACTGATTCCTGTGTACAGACTAAGTTCTCCTGGTTTCGCGCGGACTTCAGCAAGGTGCTGTTGTTTCCACAAGGTGATCTTTCACTATTGTAGTTATTTTACAGAGTGACGAGTTTCAACTTCGACCAAGGTCATTGTGAATCCACTCAGCGGGGGCGGCTCAAGATTTTCCCATTCCTCTGTTTTTTCTCTCGAGCGTGAGCTGCTTAGCACCCGCGTCACCATCTGCCGCGCTGCCACTCTGGTAAGGAAGGATCTCAGGGCGGGTAAAAAACAACAAAATATCAACCCCAGAATGATTATTGTTGCGATTGCTACAGCTCCAGCTTTGGCAAACCACGCCCCCCATCTTCCTAATATTCTGTCCAGCCAACTCCATACCTCATGCCCAAACCCAGCATTTTCTTTCACTTCTTTCTTAAGATTTCTTAACTTATTCATGGCTTGTGTAAATGACCCCTCTGGATTAGTGTTATTAGGGATAAATGTGCAGCACTGATCCCCAAACATAACACACACCCCTCCTTTCTCTGCCAGGAGCCAATCTAACGCCTGTCGATTTTGCCACGCCATTTTGCTGGTCGCATCCAACTGCTCTCCTAAGGCCTCCAGGGCATCATTCGTATAATTAATAAACCTCTGCTGATTATAATAGATGTAATTGATCCACTCAGTATTCTTGCTGGGTGTGATCCAAACAAAGAGGGATTCAAACCCTGCAGCTATTTCGTTCCTAGCTTTGAACTCATTCGGGATGCCGCGAGGCTGTCCGATTGCGTCCAATTTTATCGTAGGGTCAGGGGTATATGCCCTCTTAACTTTTTGTGATTTACTTTCTTTTTCCACTGGTAGTATCACAGTGCTCTGGGCAAGCATAACTCGGGCACATAGTCCCTTCCAATTCTGTGGTAATTTTGCCAATAGTCCTTTCTCCGGGCCACAAAGCCACCAGAGATCGGCCAGTTGTTCTACTTGAAAGTCTAATACATAAGGAGGGGGTGGCGTTCCCCCTTTGATTGGCATGATCAGCCTACGGATGTCGGTTGTATTCCAAATCCTTACACACTCCCCTGCGTATTCTCCCATACTAATTCCTGTTCTGCTTTCCTTCCAATAGCAATCTTGGATTTGTAAGTTGGGCTCTACACTCCATTCCTTTGGGACCGCGTTCACTGCCGTTTTTGGCCACTTTGGACATCTGTGGGTCAAGTTGTAGATGCCCTTTTTTACCCCAGCAAACAGGATGCAGTGGTATTGACACAACGGCGGCTCACCTTTACAAAGGTTATCACATGCGGATCCGGAACAGTCTATCTTCTCATACGAGTAGTTCCGATTCCCTATCATATGATACCGTATATGTGTGGTATATGGACGGCAATTTTCCTTTCTCCAGCTTTGTTTCCTGGTTCTACAGTCTCCTGATCCCCATGGTATATCAGTTACTTGGGTGTTAGGTTTCTCTGATGCGCATACTACACACTCTTTCCCATCACTGTTTTTCTGATCTGTATACTCAGCCCATTTCCACCATTTGTTTTTCTGCGCTTTTCCCCAAATAGTATTTGTGCTCACTAATCGTTCACGTTTTATTCGTCTTAATACTCTATCTTCCTGATTTTGCACCCTTATGTCTTCTGTATCCCATTCTCCTTTTCTATGGGTCACGGAAGTTCCTAAGGGAAATAGTTTCCAAGTCCCAGGTGGGGAATGGGGCCCCTTCCCTGTCCTCACCTCCCTCGGCACCTTGACTAATAGGCTCAGGCTGGGCATTTGTATCATCAGCCAGCTCATGTACAGAACTACTTTCATCATCCTCTATTCTTTTTGTTCTTCCTTGGCTCTGTTCCTCCTCCCCACGATTCTCCCCGTGTATTTCTATTTCTTCCTCGCTATCACTTCTATCCACTCTGTGTACTTCTTCAATTTCCCTTCTCTCCCCCACCCCTGGTACCGTTCTGGTACAATGGTTCAAGTGATACCACAGTGTACTGCCTTCTACTTGCAACGCCGTGGGAGACACTTTGGTGACTTCAAACGGTCCTTCTCGTCTCGGTTCGTTCCAACGTCTCCGGAACTTTCTGATGTATACTCGATCTCCAGGCTTGATCTGATGTTCTGTTACCGGATTCTCCTCCTCCTTGGCTTTTTCCTGTTCAAATATAGTTCTATGTATAACAGTTAATTGTTGTATATACTCTTTTGTGCTTTGATCTAAACATTCTAGCGTAGGACCTCCTGATCCCCTGATCTTAGGTACCGGCATTACTCTTCCTGTCATCATTTCATGTGGGCTCAAATGTGTGATTCTGTTTTCCTGACTCCTGTATTGCATTAGAGCCAATGGCAGAGCATCTATCCAGTTTTTCCCTGTTTCACTGCAAATTTTGCTTATTTTAGCCTTAAGGGTCCCGTTTGCTCTCTCCACCATTCCTTGGGATTGAGGGTGATATACGCATCCAAACTTCTGCTTTATTCGGAGTGCCGAGAGTGTCTCTCTCAGTGCCCTTCCTATAAAAGCAGATCCATTGTCTGAACTTAATTGCGTGGGTATACCAAATCTTGGGATAATTTCTTTTGACAGGAAGTTAATCACCGTTCCAGATCCTTGATCTTTGGATGGCGTTGCTTCTATCCATCTGCTGAATCTATCAATAATCACTAACATGTATCTTTTCCCTCTTACCACCTTTCCCATATCCACATAGTCCATGCATAGATGTTTAAATGGTCCTTCAGGAATGGGTATATGCCCTATTGGGGCAGTAATGCCCTTCCTGATGTTATTCTGAGCACACACCTCACACTGACTTAGTATGTAGTCAATCGAGTTTTGCAGGTATGGTGACCAGAATCCTTCCTTCTTGATCTTTCTAGCCACTTCTCCTCTTGCACAGTGGTCCACTCCATGCGCTTCGCTAATTAGTACGGTTAGTAATGATGTGGGTGCTATGACTAATCCCTCCCCATTTCTCCATATCCTGTCCTGTTGTCCCTGTAGTGCTCCTCTATCTTTCCACATTGCCTTTTCAGCTACAGAGGTTTCCTCCTGTAACTGTGCTACATCTTCTAATGTGATATGAGGTTCGATATCCCCCGTACCTGGCCCTGGGTGCGGCCTTGCTATTTCTACTGGGGCTATCGTAGCCTCAATGCATCCTGACGCTTCTTTAGCTGCCTTGTCGGCTTTGGTGTTTCCCTGTGTGATGCTGTCTGCTCCCTTTTTATGCGCCTGACACTTAATTATGGCTAATTCCCTTGGACCCATCATGGCCCTTATTAAAGCCCTGATTTGACCTTCGTGTTGTATTGGTCCTCCTCCGCTTTTCATAAATCCCCTTTGCTTCCATATTGCCCCGAACAGATGGCAGACCCCGTGGGCATAGGCCAAATCAGTATAAATTTCCAATGCTTCCCCGTTTGCTAGCTCACATGCTCTGGTCAATGCTTTAAGTTCTGCCAGTTGGGCTGAACAGGGCTGTTCACATTTCTCTGCTTCTATAACTTCAAGTGTTTCCCCTTTCTGTTCAACTATGGCATAGCCTGCATGGTTTCCTAAGTGATCCCTGTAACATGAGCCATCTACATACAGTGTCCTTTTCCCTTCTGTCACTAGTCCCTTGCTCTTAAATCTTTTCTCAGTTTCATAAATGTTTTTGCTTCTCTTAAGCATTCATGTTCTTCTCCCTCATGAGGTAATGGCATGTAATCAGCTGGGTTTACTCTGTTGCACTTTATTATCGTGATATCTGGAAATGTGGTTAGCATTCGATAATGATGGATCCTAGCAGGTGTCAGCACAAATTTTCCCTGCTCAATCAATTCAACTACCTTATGGTATACATGTATGTTTATCGGATATCCCATTGTGACCGTGGCTGCCTTTTCGTACGCCCACCAAGCTGCTGCCAGGCCTTGATAGCACGGAGGGTATCCCATTGCTACGTCGTCTAGCTTGGTACTGTAATATGCTACAGCCTGCCTTCGTCTACCCTTGCAATTTTCCTGCGTTAACACTGCTGTAGCAAATCCGGCTTCTCTGTTACTCACAAATAAGTCAAAGGGCTTGTCATAGGTCGGTAAAGCCAAGGCTGGTGCCTGTGCCATTTCTCTTTTCACGTTTTCAAATGCGTCGGAAGCATCTTTATCCCATTTTAGTTTGGCTTTTAATTCGTCACACCCTGCCTCCTCCATTATCTTTCGTAGTGCCTGCGTTTTTTCGGCATAGCTTTCCACCCATTCTGAACTGAATCCTGTCATTCCCAAAAATGTCATCATTTGTCCCACCGTCCGTGGTTTCGGAACCTTTAGTACTGCTTCTATTTGCTGTGAAGCTATCTCCTTCTGTCCTGCTGATATTTCTCTTCCCAAGTATTCTACCTTTTTCTGGCACAGCTGCAGCTTTTTCCTGGAAACTTTATGGCCCCCTTCTGCTAGTCTTTTCAATAGTTTTAAACTATCCTTCCTGCATTGTTCTTGTGTTCCTGTGCATAATAATAAATCATCCACATATTGTATTAGTGTTCCTTCCAACTGTATTCCTTCTAAATCTGCTCTCAACACCTGATTGAATACATGTGGGGAATGTTTAAATCCTTGGGGCATCCTATTGTATGTGTATTGTTTCCCCTCGTACGTAAATGCAAAGAGATACTGACTTTCTTGAGCTAGTGGCACACTAAAAAATGCCGAACATAAGTCTATTACAGTAAACCATCTACTTTCAGGTGGTATATTTGTCAACAAGGTATAAGGGTTTGGGACTTCTACTGGCATATCTTCCACTACCTCATTAATCGCCCTTAGGTCATGCACCAATCTCCATTTTTCTCCGTCCGCCTTTTTCACTGGTAGTAGCGGTGTATTACACCTGCTCCGGGTTTCTTTTAATACCCCTGCTTCTATCAATCCCTTAATTGTCCCTCTAATTCCTTCAATTGCTTCTGTTTTGATTGGGTATTGCGGCCTATACGGCCCCTGACGTCCTATCTTTAATCTGACTTCAACTGGATTAGCGTTTTTGACCCTCCCTACATCCGTGTCCTGTCTGGACCACAACTCCTGCGGGAGGGAGTTCAAATCCTGCTCTAACCTCTCTCTCCACTCCAGTTCCTGTTTCTCGATTTGCACTCCTATTGTTATCTGCTTCGGTTTCCCAAGCATTTTAACATCCAAAATTATTTTCGTCATTTGTCCATTGCTGGACGTCCAAATATCTACATTGTCTGTCTGGACAAATTCTAAGTCTTGTGCTCTCAACACCATTGGTCCTAGGTCTTTTGATCTATATCCCGGATTCACTTTCAATGTGACATGTGGCTCCGCCCCAGATACAGAGAACCATTTGTTAACCCATTCATTCCTAACAATGGTGAGGGCTACTCCCTCTAGTCCGATTAAAATACTTCCTGACTTTATTTCCTGTTCTCGTCCTGCCTCCCTTTCCCATTTCTCCTGTATCTCAGGTTCCTGCCCTTCATCAAATATCATTGTACTGTGTAATTCTGTTCTTGGCCATTTGGCTTGTGGAACCCAAGTGTTTATAAGCTTTCCCCAAACTTCCCATATCTGTTTTTTAACTTGTTCCTCTATATCTCCCAACCAATATACATTAACCCCTTCCTTACCTGGTATTTCAAGTGGATACATTCCCATCAAATCAATTCCTTGTTCGGTGCATTCTAATTTTAGTCCTAGACCTAGGATTGCATCCCTTCCCAATAGATTTAAAGGAGTTTTATCACATACTAAAATAGGTACATGGGTTGTCTTATTTCCAATGGTAACAGGCACCGGCGTCGTCATTCGAGCTAATGTTACTTTCCCCGAGAACCCCACAGTTTTTACAAACTGGTTTGACAATGGTAAGTGATCCGCATACTTCGTTTGCATGCACGTACATGTGGCGCCGGTGTCTATCATCATGGGGACCTCGATCCCTCCTACTCTAACGTTAACTATAGGTTCCTGCTCTGCAGTTTCTGTTATCTGTACGTACTGTCCTACCATTTCGGGGTTCTCTGGGCCTCCCTATGGGGAATTCTGATGGTTTACCGGCCCCTGAAACATCGGGATGCTGTTTGGCGATCCTTGGATCAGTTGTTGGCCTGTCTGCTGCTGGTTTTCTCCCTGTCTGGGGAAATACCGCGGGCAATTCCTTTTTATGTGCCCTGCCTCCCCGCACCCCCAACACACACCTGAAGGGCCAGGCAGTGGTCCCTGTCTCGGAGTCTGATGATTAGCCTGTCCCTGTCCTCTCTGATTCTGATAGGGTGGCCTACCACCTCCCTGTCCTTTCCCATTTCTATTCCAGTCAGTCTGACTTTGCAGGGCGTATGGGTTTTGATAATTTAGGCCATAGGCTCCTGGGTTCATGGACAGTGGGAAGGCAGAAATGTTATAGGTTATGACGGGCTGGCCTCCATCTCCGCTCCCCCCTTTGCTTAGTGCAGGTATTTCCTCTGGCTTTTGCTCCACCATCATTGGTGCTATTTTTCTGGGTGCGAGATCCTCTTTTGCCTTTAGCTTATCCTTGCTTTTGATCTCCTCCAACTGTGCCTGATATAACTGGGTACAGTCCCGTGGAGCTCTGTTTCTCTAAGTATGGGGGTGGGGCTACGTTTGGATCTTCCAATTTTGCTTTTTCCTCAAGTTGTACTGGCATCTGCATTCTACCTCCCCTCCATACCCCTCTTCTCTCTTTCCCTTCTTGTTGGAATAGGGCTAATATCTCTAACTCCTTTTCTCGCTTTTCCCTTCTTTTGCTCGTTTTATCCTTAATCTTATAGTTCTTTATCATTCCCTTCTGGTCCTCACACCTCTCTATGGACCATGTGCCTTCCTCCGGCCACTGTGTATCGGTCTTATTTGTTCTTTTGGCCCATTTTTTAGAGACGTGTTCTATATCTCCCCTAAGGGCTGGGAACTTATCCCCTAATATCGCCACTGGTGTCTTAACTTGGTGCGCCATTACTCGTCTTTTTGGATCACTGTCGCAATTTTTGTCACTTAGTCCGTCAGAGTTAGGTATTACAGTGATTATTACTTGCTGTATTGTTTTTCCGTGCTCATTCTCCTGTTTACCTTTCCTTTGGATTTCTTTTGCCACTATCTGTAATTCTAACCGGGGTCCTGATATCCACTTCCCCGTAGTCCCCTGTCCCGGCACTATCTTCCTCTCCCGGGCCAGAGGGTAGTGGGTTTTCACTTGCTCGTCTATGTGTATAAGAATCCTGTATCGGTCAGATCCCTTTATTAATTTCTCTAGGGTTTCCAATTTTATTTCGTCTATCCAATTCCTATCGACTACTCTTTCCCAATTTACATACGGCCACTCATTCTTTATCTCCTCTAAGTTAATTATGTGTGTAATCTTTTTCCAATCCAGTGTTGCTTCCGTTTTTGATATTATTCAAAGATTAGTTATTTTCAATCTTGTCACCAGGCAGTTTTGTCAGGGTAATCTTTCCAAGTTGTTAGTTATTACCCTACCTATATTCCGACTCTCCTCTTATTTCTGTTCTCCACGCTGTTACCTCAGACCAGTTTGTTCAAATTGGTCTTTTACTTCCTCTATTCTAGCTGCTACTCCCCTTTCCTGTGGTTAAAATCCACTCCTGTGCTTTTGACTACTGTACTAGGTCAGAGAGCGATCTCTCACTGATCTCTCTCCCTCTCGGTTGACGTCCCTTACCCGAGGTCCTGGGTAGGTTTGGACTGGCAGGTTTTCCCACACTTACTCTCTTCTGGGCAAGTCGTGACCTGAAAAACCCGCTCCAAACCGCTCGACTTAACCTAATTGCATTACTTTAGCTTTCAGCCTTTTTCCCGTCTCACTTTTTACCCATTCACAGACAATACAGTATTCGCAGCGCGCTTTTGCATGCAAAAATTCTGCTCTTCAGATCAGACTCAGTCTCTCAAAAATTTTTACACAATTTGGTTTTACCTGTGCAGGATATCTTTTTGGGTTGGGGAGATCCAGGACCAGCAGAGAGCCGGGTGCACCGGGCCTCGAGAAAACCCCTTTCTGACAACAAGGATTTACATGCATGCAAGTCTGCTTACCTTGTTGACAGAAGGCCGGCTGGGGACCTCTCGGTTCCGGTTGGACCACCGTCTCCGCCACTCCTTCCAGATGCTTTTCTGGGCGATCTCTCACCAACCCTGCTAAGCAGCGCCAATTTTGTCGTGGTTCCCCAGGACGACAATTTATTCACATCAATTAAAACAGAGAGTCTGAGCAGCGATCTTCCAAGCAATAGACTTTATTTCTCAGCACAAGAGATAAAGTCGGGAACGTCCGGAACACTCCAAAGAGCCCTTGGGCTTACAGTCTTTTATGTACATTTCAGCCTCATATTTCAAGATCCTCCTCTCCCTTTTACAGCCTGTCCTTGGTTGTTATCTTACCCTACAGCCCTATCTTTCTTTGGCCACCATTATTTTTAGTTGACCCTTTATCTGTTTTCTTTGCAATCGGTCGCTCCCTGTTATATCTCTTCGTTTCTTAAACCATGGTGGTTATAACTCTTGCTCTTATCTGAACTTTTCTGTTTGTACAATAATCGTGGTTTTGTAAGCTAAGGCGAATGTGTTTAGAAGAAAAGACATCCCCCTGCTGATTTATGGTCCACTAATGTGTTTAGCAGAAAAGACATTCTCTCTGCTGGTTTATGGTCCACTATTAAGTTGAACCACCGAGCAGTCTTCCTTGTTTTCTTAAGTGACTATTGTCTGCTTTCCTTAATTAGTGATTGCTATATTACTTCTCTAGTTCCTTCACTTTGACTATATCGACTACACTTGATTATATTAGGTCGGGTCACACGAAGTTACTTTAGGTTATATACCCATCTCACTACTCACCTAAATCTGCTATATCATTTTACTAAAACCTGTGAATCTGAATTTCATACCTAGCTCATACAATATCTAATACAATTTCCCTTACACCTGTCTCTGAATGTGTGGGTGTGTGTGTGTGGGGGTTACTGAGCACCAGGCAAATGGTTTATCCCAAGGCTCTCCCTCACCCCCGCTCCCCCCCCCCCCCCCCCACTCCCAGCTTCACATCACCAGCACTGGGAGCTGAGAGAAGATGGATTTAAATGAACCAGCAGCCCTGCACTGCCAGAGAGAGAGAGAGGCCAGGTCTGAATGTGGATTGTACAACTTGTTCATCCAGGACTCCATCGGCTACAGGTTTGCACCCTTTGCTGATTCTTGCAAAATTCACTTTTCCTTAAGTTGCCTGAACTGAAACAATATCTTGCAAAGTTCTTTGTTGCTGCGTTTACAAATCCCACTTCTGATTTACAATCTGTCTGTTGTCTGTCCGGGTGTGTGAATGTGTGTGTGTGCCCTGTGCTTAGTGGTGAATGATTCACCAGAGATCAGAGCTGCAAAATAAAGCGTTTCAACTTCTTTTAACAGAAGCACTGGCTGGGGGAGGGGAGGGAGAGAATGAGAGTGAAGTTTCTGTCTGATAAATGCTGTAAATGTGGCTTTAACCAGCAGCTCTGCAGAGAGACAGATGCAGGATTTTAAACTCTCTGGGAGCTGCAGGCAGGGACTCACACACACACACACACAGATAGACATCAGCTCCTGTTTCACACCAACAACCAGGCTGGAGTCTATGCAGCTAATTTCCATCCAGAAATGTACTTGATCCATGAAGTCAGTGAGGGTTACATTCCCATGACTTCCCATTCAGTCCAATCCAGCTCAGTTTGTTGGAATGCAGTGTGGGAGCCTCTGAGGGAGTTTGGCTCTGGGGGGGGGGGGGGGTTCACTTTTCTCTCATTCAATCTCTCCTGCCTTCCACCCTCTCACAGACCTTCCTTTCGTCCCTGTCCCACCCGCCCCTTTCTCCAAACCTGTTACATTTCTAATTTCCCCAGTTCACAGGAAAGGTCACGGAGCTGAAATGTTAACTCTGTTTCTCTCTCTCTCTGCACAGATGCTGCCGAACCTGCTGAGTTTAATTCCAGCATTTCCCTGTTTTCTAAGATTTCACAGAATAGTGTTGGTGCAGGAGGAGGCCATTTGGCCCATCGTGTCTGCACCAGCTCTCCAATGTGCTGTTAAATCAGAGATTGGTGTAAAACTGGGATCTGTTCCTGACTGAGAGCGAAACGGCAGCTTTACATTTCCAACCTGAAAATAACTGGCCAATATTCTGTGCAGATTGTTCCCAGTTCCTTGCTTGTGGTCTATCCCTAACTGCCCTTGAACTGAGCAGCTTGCTTGTGTCGTGGTTCCCCAGGACGACAATTCGTTCACATCGGTTTAAAACAGAGAGTCTGAGCAGCGATCTTCCAAGCAATAGACTTTATTTCTCAGCACAAGCGATAAAGTCGGGATCTCCGGATCAATCCAAAGAGCCCTTGGGCTTACAATCTTTTATGTACATTTCAGCCTCATATCTCAAGATCCTTATCTCCCTTTTACAGCCTGTCCTTGGTCGTTATCTTACCCTACAGCCCGATCTTTCTTTGGCCACCATTATTTTTAGTTGACTCTTTATCTGTTTTCTTTGCAATTGGTCGTTCCCTGATATATCTCTTCGTTTCTTAAACCATGGTGGTTATAACTCTTGCTCTTATCTGAACTTTTCTGTTTGTACAATAATCGTGGTTTTGCAGGCTAAGGCTGAATGTGTTTAGAAGAAAAGACATCCCCTCTGCTAATTTATGGTCCACTAATGTGTTTAGAAGAAAAGACATTCTCTCTGCTGACTTATGGTCCACTAATGTGTTTAGAAGAAAAGACATTCTCTCTGCTGATTTATGGTCCACTATTAAGTTGAACCACCGAGCAGTCTTCCTTGTTTTCCCAGGTGGCTATTGTTTGCTTTCCTTAATTAGTGATTGCTATATTACTTCTCTAGTTCCTCTAGTTCCTCCACTTTGATCATATCGACTACACTTGATTATATTAGGTCGGGTCACACGAGGTTACTTTAGGTTATATACCCATCTCACTACTCACCTAAATCTGCTATATCATTTTACTAAAACCTATGAATCTGAATTCCATACTAAACTCATACAATATCCAGTACAATTTCCCTTACAAGTCCCCCCTTTGAGGCTATTCCCTAGCCTCATCCCAATTACCAAGCTCAAATAATCCCCTCGCTCGATCCCATTTGCATTTTATTTTAATCACTCTTTGCAGGCGATGTGGAGGAGCCGAATATTTTGGTCAGGGATCAATGTCCCTATTCTAACTTTATCATAATTTGTCTATCCCGGTTCTGATTTTTGGGTTGCTCCTCCAGATTGCCTGCCCCTGACAGTCATCAGCCAAAAACCTTCCCACTCTTGTCTAGGGAAGGGAAAAAGACTGATTCCTGTGTACAGACTAAGTTCTCCTGGTTTCGTGCGGACTTCAGCAAGGTGCTGTTGTTTCCACAAGGTGATCTTCCACTATTGTAGTTATTTTACAGAGTGACGAGTTTCAACTTCGACCAAGGTCATTGTGAATCCACTCAGCGGGGGCGGCTCAAGATTTTCCCATTCCTCTGTTTTTTCTCTCGAGCGTGAGCTGCTTAGCACCCGCGTCACCATCTGCCGCGCTGCCACTCTGGTAAGGAAGGATCTCAGGGCGGGTAAAAAACAACAAAATATCAATCCCAGAATGATTATTGTTGCGATTGCTACAGCTCCAGCTTTGGCAAACCACGCCCCCCATCTTCCTAATATTCTGTCCAGCCAACTCCATACCTCATGCCCAAACCCAGCATTTTCTTTCACTTCTTTCTTAAGATTTTTTAACTTATTCATGGCTTGTGTAAATGACCCCTCTGGATTAGTGTTATTAGGGATAAATGTGCAGCACTGATCCCCAAACATAACACACACCCCTCCTTTCTCTGCCAGGAGCCAATCTAACGCCTGTCGATTTTGCCACGCCATTTTGCTGGTCGCATCCAACTGCTCTCCTAAGGCCTCCAGGGCATCATTCGTATAATTAATAAACCTCTGCTGATTATAATAGATGTAATTGATCCACTCAGTATTCTTGCTGGGTGTGATCCAAACAAAGAGGGATTCAAACCCTGCAGCTATTTCGTTCCTAGCTTTGAACTCATTCGGGATGCCGCGGGGCTGTCCGATTGCGTCCAATTTTATCGTAGGGTCAGGGGTATATGCCCTCTTAACTTTTTGTGATTTAATTTCTCTTTCCACCAGTAGTATCACAATGCTCTGGGCAAGCATAACTCGGGCACATAGTCCCTTCCAATTCTGTGGTAATTTTGCCAATAGCCCTTTCTCCGGGCCACAAAGCCACCAGAGATCGGCCAGTTGATTTTCTTGATAGTCTAACACATAAGGAGGGGGTGCCCATCCCCTTCCTGAGATGATCAGATTAAGAGCATCGGTTATATTCCAAATCCTTTCACACTCTCCTGTGTAATTTCCCACACTACTTCCTGTGCTACTTTCCTTCCAATAGCAATCTTGGATTTGTAAGTTGGGCTCTACACTCCATTCCTTTGGGACCGCGTCCACTGCCGTTTTTGGCCACTTTGGACATCTGTGGGCCAAGTTGTAGATGCCCTTTTTTACCCCAGCAAACAGGATGCAGTGGTATTGACACAACGGCGGCTCACCTTTACAAAGGTTATCACATGCGGATCCGGAACAGTTTATCTTCTCATACGAGTAGTTCCGATTCCCTATCATATGATTCCGTATATATGTGTTATATGGACGGCAATTTTCCTTTCTCCAGCTTTGTTGCCTGGTTCCACAGTCTCCTGATCCCCATGGTATATCGGTTACTTGGGTGTTAGGTTTCTCTGATGCACATACTACACACTCTTTCCCATCACTGTTTCTCCAACCTGTATACTCAGCCCATTTCCACCATTTGTTTTTCTGCGCTTTCTCCCAAATAGTATTTGTGCTCACTAGTCGCTCACGTTTTGTTCGTCTTAATACTCTATCTTCCTGATTCTGCACCCTTATGTCTTCTGTATCCCATTCTCCTTTTCTATGGGTCACGGAAGTCCCTAAGGGAAATAGTTTCCAAGTCCCAGGTGGGGAATGGGGCCCCTTCCCTGTCCTCACCTCCCTCGGCACCTTGACTAATAGGCTCAGGCTGGGCATTTGTATCATCAGCCAGCTCATGTACAGAACTACTTTCATCATCCTCTATTCTTTTTGTTCTTCCTTGGCTCTGTTCCTCCTCCCCACGATTCTCCCCGTGTATTTCTATTTCTTCCTCGCTATCACCTCTATCCACTCTGTGTACTTCTTCAATTTCCCTTCTCTCCCCCACCCCTGGTACCGTTCTGGTACAATGGTTCAAGTGATACCACAGTGTACTGCCTTCTACTTGCAACGCCGTGGGAGACACTTTGGTGACTTCAAACGGTCCTTCTCGTCTCGGTTCGTTCCAACGTCTCCGGAACTTTCTGATGTATACTCGATCTCCAGGTTTGATCTGATGTTCTGTTACCGGATTCTCCTCCTCCTTGGCTTTTTCCTGTTCAAATATAGTTCTATGTATAACAGTTAATTGTTGTATATATTCTTTTGTGCTTTGATCTAAACATTCTAGCGTAGGACCTCCTGATCCCCTGATCTTAGGTACCGGCATTACTCTTCCTGTCATCATTTCATATGGGCTCAAATGTGTGATTCTGTTTTCCTGACTCCTGCATTGCATTAGAGCCAATGGCAGAGCATCTATCCAGTTTTTCCCTGTTTCATTGCAAATTTTGCTTATTTTAGCCTTAAGGGTCCCGTTTGCTCTCTCCACCATTCCTTGGGATTGAGGGTGATATACGCATCCAAACTTCTGCTTTATTCGGAGTGCCGAGAGTGTCTCTCTCAGTGCCCTTCCTATAAAAGCAGATCCATTGTCTGAACTTAATTGCGTGGGTATGCCAAATCTTGGGATAATTTCTTTTGACAGGAAGTTAATCACCGTTCCAGATCCTTGATCTTTGGATGGCGTTGCTTCTATCCATCTGCTGAATCTATCAATAATCACTAGCATGTATCTTTTCCCCCTCACCACCTTTCCCATATCCACATAGTCCATGCATAGATGTTTAAATGGTCCTTCAGGAATGGGTATATGCCCTATTGGGGCAGTAATGCCCTTCCTGATGTTATTCTGAGCACACACCTCACACTGACTTAGTATGTAGTCAATCGAGTTTTGCAGGTATGGTGACCAGAATCCTTCCTTCTTGATCTTTCTAGCCACTTCTCCTCTTGCACAGTGGTCCACTCCATGCGCTTCGCTAATTAGTACGGTTAGTAATGATGTGGGTGCTATGACTAATCCCTCCCCATTTCTCCATATCCTGTCCTGTTGTCCCTGTAGTGCTCCTCTATCTTTCCACATTGCCTTTTCAGCTACAGAGGTTTCCTCCTGTAACTGTGCTACATCCTCTAATGTGATATGAGGTTCGATATCCCCCGTACCTGGCCCTGGGTGCGGCCTTGCTATTTCTACTGGGGCTATCGTAGCCTCAATGCATCCTGACGCTTCTTTAGCTGCCTTGTCGGCTTTGGTGTTTCCCTGTGTGATGCTGTCTGCTCCCTTTTTATGCGCCTGACACTTAATTATGGCTAATTCCCTTGGACCCATCATGGCCCTTATTAAAGCCCTGATTTGACCTTCGTGTTGTATTGGTCCTCCTCCGCTTTTCCTAAATCCCCTTTGCTTCCATATTGCCCCGAACAGATGGGCATAGGCCGAATCAGTATAAATTTCCACTGCTTCCCCGTTTGCTAGCTCACATGCTCTGGTCAATGCTTTAAGCTCTGCTAATTGGGCCGAACAGGGCTGTTCACATTTCTCTGCTTCTATGACTTCAAGTGTTTCCCCTTTCTGTTCAACTATGGCATAGCCTGCGTGGTTTCCTAAGTGATTCCTGTAACATGAGCCATCTACATACAGTATCCTTTTCCCTTCTGTCACTAGTCCCTCTGCTCTTAAATCTTTTCTCAGTTTCATAAATGTTTTTGCTTCTCTTAAGCATTCATGTTCTTCTCCTTCATGAGGTAATGGCATGTAATCAGCTGGATTTACTCTGTTGCACTTTATTATCGTGATATCTGGAAATGTGGTTAGCATTCGATAATGATGGATCCTAGCAGGTGTCAGCACAAATTTTCCTTGCTCAATCAATTCAGCTACCTTATGGTATACATGTATGTTTATCGGATATCCCATTGTGACCGTGGCTGCCTTTTCGCACGCCCACCAAGCTGCTGCCAGGCCTTGATAGCACGGAGGGTATCCCATCGCTACGTCGTCTAGCTTGGTACTGTAATATGCTACAGCCTGCCTTCGTCTACCCTTGCAATTTTCCTGCGTTAACACTGCTGTAGCAAATCCGGCTTCTCTGTTACTCACAAATAAGTCAAAGGGCTTGTCATAGGTCGGTAAAGCCAATGCTGGTGCCTGTGCCATTTCTCTTTTCACGTTTTCAAATGCGTCTGAAGCATCTTTATCCCATTTTAGTTTGGCTTTTAATTCGTCACACCCTGCCTCCTTCATTATCTTTCGTAGTGCCTGCGTTTTTTCGGCATAGCTTTCCACCCATTCTGAACTGAATCCTGTCATTCCCAAAAATGTCATCATTTGTCCCACCGTCTGTGGTTTCGGAACTTTTAGTACTGCTTCTATTTGCTGTGAAGCTATCTCCTTCTGTCCTGCTGATATTTCTCTCCCCAAGTATTCTACCTTTTTCTGGCACAGCTGCAGCTTTTTCCTTGATACTTTATGACCCCCTTCTGCTAGTCTTTTCAATAGTTTTAAACTATCCTTCCTGCATTGTTCTTGTGTTCCTGTGCATAATAATAAATCATCCACATATTGTATTAGTGTTCCTTCCAACTGTATTCCTTCTAAATCTGCTCTCAACACCTGATTGAATACATGTGGGGAATGTTTAAATCCTTGGGGCATCCTATTGTATGTGTATTGTTTCCCCTCGTACGTAAATGCAAAGAGATACTGACTTTCTTGAGCTAGTGGCACACTAAAAAATGCCGAACATAGGTCTATTACAGTAAACCATCTACTTTCAGGTGGTATATTTGTCATCAAGGTATAAGGGTTTGGAACCTCTGCTGGCATATCTTCCACTACCTCATTAATTGCCCTTAGGTCATGCACCAATCTCCATTTTTCTCCGTCCGCCTTTTTCACTGGTAGTAGCGGTGTATTACACCTGCTCCGGGTTTCTTTTAATACCCCTGCTTCTATCAATCCCTTAATTGTCCCTCTAATTCCTTCAATTGCTTCTGTCTTGATTGGGTATTGCGGCCTATACGGCCCCTGACGTCCTATCTTTAATCTGACTTCAACTGGATTAGCGTTTTTGACCCTCCCTACATCCGTGTCCTGTCTGGACCACAACTCCTGCGGGAGGGAGTTCAAATCCTGCTCTAACCTCTCTCTCCACTCCAGTTCCTGTTTCTCGATTTGCACTCCTATTGTTATCTGCTTCGGTTTCCCAAGCATTTTAACATCCAAAATTATTTTCGTCATTTGTCCATTGCTGGACGTCCAAGTATCTACATTGTCTGTCTGGACAAATTCTAAATCTTGTGCTCTCAACACCATTGGTCCTAGGTCTTTTGATCTGTATCCCGGATTCACTTTCAATGTGACATGTGGCTCCGCCCCAGATACAGAGAACCATTTGTTAACCCATTCATTCCTAACAATGGTGAGGGCTACTCCCTCTAGTCCGATTAAAATACTTCCTGACTTTATTTCCTGTTCTCGTCCTGCCTCCCTTTCCCATTTCTCCTGTATCTCAGGTTCCTGCCCTTCATCAAATATCATTGTACTGTGTAATTCTGTTCTTGGCCATTTGGCTTGTGGAACCCAAGTGTTTATAAGCTTTCCCCAAACTTCCCATATCTGTTTTTTAACTTGTTCCTCTATATCTCCCAACCAATATACATTAACCCCTTCCTTTCCTGGTATTTCAAGTGGATACATTCCCATCAAATCAATTCCTTGTTCAGTGCATTCTAATTTCAGTCCTAAACCTAGGATTGCATCCCTTCCCAATAGATTTAAAGGAGTTTTATCACATACTAAAATAGGTACATGGGTTGTCTTATTTCCAATGGTAACAGGCACCGGCGTCGTCATTCGAGCTAATGTTACTTTCCCCGAGAACCCCACAGTTTTTACAAACTGGTTTGACAATGGTAAGTGATCCGCATATTTCGTTTGTATGCACGTACATGTGGCGCCGGTGTCTATCATCATGGGGACCTCGATCCCTCCTACTCTAACGTTAACTATAGGTTCCTGCTCTGCAGTTTCTGTTATCTGTACGTACTGTCCTACCATTTCGGGGTTCTCTGGGCCTCCCTATGGGGAATTCTGATGGTTTACCGGCCCCTGAAACATCGGGATGCTGTTTGGCGACCCTTGGATCAGTTGTTGGCCTGTCTGCTGCTGGTTTTCTCCCTGTCTGGGAAAATTTCGCGGGCAATTCCTTTTTATGTGCCCTGCCTCCCCGCACCCCCAACACCCACCTGAAGGGCCAGGCAGTGGTCCCTGTCTCGGAGTCTGATGATTAACCTGTCCCTGTCCTCTCTGATTCTGATAGGGTGGCCTACCACCTCCCTGTCCTTTCCCATTTCTATTCCAGTCAGTCTGACTTTGCAGGGCGTATGGGTTTTGATAATTTAGGCCATAGGCTCCTGGGTTCATGGACAGTGGGAAGGCAGAAATGTTATAGGTTATGACGGGCTGGCCTCCATCTCCGCTCCCCCCTTTGATTAGTGCAGGTATTTCCTCTGGCTTTTGCTCCACCATCATTGGTGCTATTTTTCTGGGTGCGAGATCCTCTTTAGCCTTCAGTTTATCCTTGCTTTTGATCTCCTCCAACTGTACCTGAAGGAGTTTACGTTGTATCTCCTTCAGCTGTTTGTCTGCATTCTTCTCATCTTTACGATGTCTCTCTACTGCATGGGCAACATAATCCACAAACTCTCGGTAATTTTTTGAGTCCAAGCCCACCACTTCCTCCAGCCTTGTCTTAGCTGAGACTGGCAAGCCCTCTAGGATTGCAGCCCGGAACATGGAGTTGGTCAGTGGGTCTATTAGAATGTCCCTCTCCGTGTCCCTTCTCCACCTTTTTAATTGATTCTCCACATACACCGCTGCATTCTCCTCCTCACCCAATGGCTCTCCCTTTAGGGCTTTTACATCCATTCGATTGGGGTACATATCCCGCAGTGCCTGCCAGATGACTTGGCGGTACTGGTCCATTAGTGTCCCATCCACCTCCGGGTCATAAGTTGCGGTCGGGATGCCAGCACGTCTCATTACTTCCGCCATTTGGTCCATTCCTATCACCTTTGTCAGGAGAGCTTTGATGTCGCCCAGTGCCATCCTTTTTCCCACCATTCCTGCCTCCAACTGTCCAATCCACCTTCCAGCTCCATCCAAAATATTGGGTAATTCATTAATTAAATTGGGCAAATCCTGACCTGACCAAGGGATATACTGCGGTCTGTCACCCTTCAGAATCACCGGGAATATCCTTTTCCCTCTCCTATCCACATCTGGAAACTTTACAGGTGGGCGCCTTTCCCGCCTTGATTTTCTTTGCACCCCTAACATTGATTGGCTCTCTTCGTCTTCACTACTTTCTTCTGTTTCTCCTTCCGTCTCTCTCGCCATTCTACTTTCCTCTGGGTGCTTCCACCTCCATGCTTTCCCCCATTTTCGTCTGTCTGCCCCTTTGTGCACATCCCAGCGCATTCCCTCTCCGCTCCTTTCTCTTTCTTTTTCTTCTCTGCTCACTCCGACTCTCTTTCCTTCTATTTTTCCCTGTGATGTCTCACTTCCACACTCGTGAGGATCATCTCCTGTTTTCCCCTCATATTCTTTTCTAACATTCTTTCCTCCCTCTTCTCGTTCATTTTCCTTTTTCATTACCTTCTTTGCCCATTCCAAAAGTTCTACCACCTTTACTTCGTCCTCCAACTCCTTTGGTTCAGCCCATCCAAATCCTCTTCTGTTTTCCTAGCCGCTTCCTCTATATCTTGTCTCTTTTCTCTCTCCCTTTGTGCCCATTCCTCCTTCGTCATCTGTTCTATGTCATATTCTCCCTCAAAATTCATTTTGCCTGATATAACTGGGTACAGTCCCGTGGAGCTCTGTTTCTCTAAGTATGGGGGTGGGGCTACGTTTGGATCTTCCAATTTTGCTTTTTCCTCAAGTTGCACTGGCATCTGCATCCTACCTCCCCTCCATACCCCTCTTCTCTCTTTCCCTTCTTGTTGGAATAGGGCTAATATCTCTAACTCCTTTTCTCGCTTTTCCCTTCTTTTGCTCGATTTATCCTTAATCTTATAGTTCTTTATCATTCCCTTCTGGTCCTCACACCTCTCTATGGACCATGTGCCTTCCTCCGGCCACTGTGTATTGGTCTTATTTGTTCTTTTGGCCCATTTTTTAGAGTCGTGTTCTATATCTCCCCTAAGGGCTGGGAACTTGTCCCCTAATATCTCCACTGGTGTCTTAACTTGGTGCGCCATTACTCGTCTTTTTGGATCACTGTCACAATTTTTATCACTTAATCTGTCAGAGTTAGGTATCACAGTGATTATTACTTGCTGTATTGTTTTTCCGTGCTCATTCTCCTGTTTACCTTTTCTTTGGATTTCTTTTGCCAATATCTGTAATTCTAACCGGGGTCCTGATATCCACTTCCCCGTAGTCCCCTGTCCCGGCACTATCTTCCTTTCCCGGGCCAGAGGGTAGTAGGTTTTCACTTGCTCGTCTATGTGTATAAAAATCCTGTATCGGTCAGATCCCTTTATTAATTTCTCTAGGGTTTCCAATTTTATTTCGTCTATCCAATTCCTATCGACTACTCTTTCCCAATTTACATACGGCCACTCATTCTTTATCTCCTCTAAGTTAATTATGTGTGTAATCTTTTTCCAATCCAGTGTTGCTTCCGTTTTTGTTATTATTCAAAGATTAGTTATTTTCAATCTTGTCACCAGGCAGTTTTGTCAGGGTAATTTTTCCAAGTTGTTAGTTATTACCCTACCTATGTTCCGACTCTCCTCTTATTTCTGTTCTCCACGCTGTTACCTCAGACCAGTTTGTTCAAATTGGTCTTTTACTTCCTCTATTCTAGCTGCTACTCCCCTTTCCTGGGGTTAAAATTCACTCCTGTGCTTTTGACTACTGTATTAGGTCAGAGAGTGATCTCTCACTGATCTCTCTCCCTCTCGGTTGACGTCCCTTACCCGAGGTCCTGGGTAGGTTTGGGCTGGCAGATTTTCCCACACTTACTCTCTTCTGGGCAAGTCGTGACCTGAAAAACCCGCTCCAAACCGCTCGACTTAACCTAATTGCATTACTTTAGCTTTCAGCCTTTTTCCCGTCTCACTTTTTACCCATTCACAGACAATACAGTATTCGCAGCGCGCTTTTGCATGCAAAAATTCTGCTCTTCGGATCAGACTCAGTCTCTCAAAATTTTTACACAATTTGGTTTTACCTGTGCAGGATATCTTTTTGGGTTGGGGAGATCCAGGACCAGCAGAGAGCCGGGCGCACCGGGCCTCGAGAAAACCCCTTTCTGACAACAAGGATTTACATGCATGCAAGTCTGCTTACCTTGTTGACAGAAGGCCGGCTGGGGACTTCTCGGTTCCGGTCGGACCACCGTCTCCGCCACTCCTTCCAGATGCTTTTCTGGGCGATCTCTCACCAACCCTGCTCGCAGCGCCAATTTTGTCGTGGTTCCCCAGGACGACAATTTATTCACATCGATTAAAACAGAGAGTCTGAGCAGTGATCTTTCAAGCAATAGACTTTATTTCGCAGCACAAGCAGAATAAAGTCGGGATCTCCGGAGCAATCCAAAGAGCCCTCAGGCTTTCAGTCTTTAAATACATTTCAGCTTCATATCTCAGGATTCTTATCTCACTTTTACATCCTGTCCTTGTTTCTTATCTTACTTTACAGCCTGACCTTGTTTCTTTGGCCACCATTGTTTTTAGTTGACCCTTTATCCGTTTTATTCGCGATTTGTCGCTCCCTGTTACATTTCTTTGTTTCTTAAACCATGGTGGTTATATCTCTGCCCTTACCTCAACTGTCTGCTTGCACAATAATCGTAGTTTTTGCTGACTTAGGCCGAATGTGTTAGAAAAAAACATCCTCTTTGCTGACTTAGGCCGAATGTGTTAGAAAAGACATCCTCTTTGCTGACTTTTATGGTCCAACATTAAGTTAGACCACTGAGCAGTATTCATTGTTTTCTTAAGTGACTATTGTCTGCTTTTGCTAATCAGTGACTGCCATTTACTTCCCTGTTTCCTCTGCCTTGAGCATGTCATCTATACTTGATCACATTAGGTCACACGAAGTTACTTTAGGTTACATTGGTTACATACCCATCTCACTACTCACCTAAATCTACTTTATCATTTCACTAAGACCTATGAATCTGAATTCCATACTAAACTCATACAATATCCAGTACAATTTCCCTTACACTCGCTCGGCCATTTCAGAAGCTGTTTGAGAGTCAACCACATTGCTGTGGCTCTGGAGTCACATGTAGGCCAGACTGGGTAAGGATGGCAGATTTCCTTCCCTAAAGCACATTAATGAACCAGATGGGTTTTTTGGTCAATCGACAATGGTTTCATGGTCATCAGTAGATTCTTAATTCTAGATTTTGTATTTAAATTCAAATTCCACCATCTGCTGTGGCAGGGTTCAAACCTGGGTCCCCAGAACATCAGCTGAGTTTCTGGATTAATAGTCTAGCGATAATACCACGAGGCTATCAGCTCCCCTGTTGTTATATGGTACAGATTCGATATATTATTTATAGCTCTGTAATAAAATACACTTATTATATCTGGCTGTGTAATTTTGGACTGCAGTTATATTATATATTTCCAACAATCTCTTCCCTCAGAGAATTGTTAGTGTCTAGATTTCTCTTCCATAGGGACCAGTGGAGGGATTGAATATATTCAAGGATGAGTTAGACAGTTTTTGAATGACAAGGGAGTCAATAATTATTGGGAACAGGCTGGAAAATGGAGAGAAAGCTCAGATGAGGAAGGATTTCTTCACTCAAGGACGTGGTGATGTTTTGGATTCTCTACCCCAGAGGACTATAGAGCCTCAGTCATCAAGAATTTTCAAGAGAGGGATTGATAGGTTTCTGGATATTGAAGATATCGATGGATATGGGGGACAGTGTGGGGAAAATAATGCAGAGGTTGATCAACCAATAATCTGAATGAATGGTTGAGCAGACTCGATGGGCCGAATGCTGACTGCAGCTCCTATTTGTTATGATTTCTGTGCTGGACAGGAAGCAGTGAGCATGGATCTGTCAATCAGCCTCAATCAGCACCTTCAGGAGAATTGGGAGGGTGAATATTAGATACAGAAGAGTGAGAATGGAGGGAGAGTGTGTGGGATGGAGATTTACGGCTTTTGGGGAATGAGAGAGGAAAGAATGTTCATTAGAATCACAGAATTGCTGCATCTTATCAACCGTCCCTGAGCTTTCACAATGAATCCCACTTCTGAGGACACCCTTATCTCTGACTTGTCTGTACTGCCGGCAGTCTCACAAAGCAGCTGCCTGTGTGCTGATACGGGAGGCCCTGCTCGGCAAGTTTAATGCTCCATGACTGTGTCTTTAATGAATGCTCCATAGAAACTAGAAATGTCGATTTGAATTTCGATCGTATTCTGAATTACGATGTTTTTTCTAAATTGACTTACAGGATATTAGACAAGGAGAAATCAGACAGAAATCTCCAACATCACATCGAGATCTGACAGAGTGACTCGACTTCTTGGGAACTGAATATCATTGGCCTTTGAATCTAGCAGGAGAAATGTTTGTTTAGCCTCTTGGCTTCAAAAGATTGTAAACATCACTGTGACTAGGAATGCACTGAGATACACACACCCGAGTGAGTGTGTTCCAGTGCACTGAGTGTGGAAAGAGCTTTAACCAGTTACACTGCCTGAAAATACATCGCAGCATTCATAGCGGGAGAGACTGTACCCGTGTTCTGTGTGAGATTTAACTGATTGTTTAACCTGGAGAGTCACAAGGACACCCGCACCATGGAGAAACCGTGGAAATGTGGGGACTGTGGAAAGGGATTCAGATACCCATCTGTACTGGAAATTCATAAACGCAGTCACACTGGGGAGAGGCCGTTCACCTGCTCTGTGTGTGGGAAGGGATTCACTCATTCATCCCACCTGCGCAGACACAATCTCACTCACACCAATGAGAGACCGTTTAAATGCACTGACTGTGGGAGCGGATTCAGAAGCTCTCAGGATCTGGTGTCCCACCAGCGCACTCACACTGAGGAGAGACCGTTCAGCTGCTCTCACTGCTCAAAGAGGTTTAAATGGTCATCCGCCCTGCGGGTACACCAGCGAGTTCACACTGGGGAGAATCCATTCACCTGCTCGGTGTGTGGGAAGGGATTCACTCAGTCATTCTACCTGTGCAGACACAATCTCACTCACAGCAATGAGAGACCGTTTAAATGCTCTGACTGTGGGAGCGGATTCAGAAGCTCTCAGGATCTGGTGTCCCACCAGCGCATTCACACTGAGGAAAGACCATTCAGCTGCTCTCACTGCACAAAGAGGTTTAAATGGTCATCCAGCCTGCGGGTACACCAGCGAGTTCACACTGGGGAGAGACCATTCCCCTGCTGTGTGTGTGGGAAGGGATTCACTGCTTCATCCAGCCTGCTGAAACACAAAGCCACTCACTCCAAGGAGAGCCCCTTTAATGCTCTGCCCGAGAGGCCGGCTTCAGAAGCTCTCAGGAACTGATGATCCCCGAGCACATTCACACCGGGGAGAGGCCGTTCAGCTGCTCTCACTGTTCAAGGAGGTTTAGAATATCACCAACACTGCTGAAACACCAGTGAGTTCACACCGGGGAGAAACCATTCACCTGCTCGGTGTGTGCGAAAGGATTTACTCAGTTATCCAGCCTGCCCAGACACAACATCATCACACCCAGGAGAGACCCTTTAAATGTGGGCGCGGCTTCAAAAGCTCTCGGGAACTAATGTCCCACCAGTGAGTTCACACCAGGCAGAGGCTGGTCACCTGCTCTGACTGGGAAGGGATTCACTCAGTCAGCAAACTTGGTGAAACACCAGTGAGTTCAGAAGTGATGACAGTTCTGGGATTATTCTTGTGAATCTTTCTTGCCCCTTCTCCAGTGCCTCTGTTTCCTTTTTCTAAATGGAGATCACAAATAGAACATAGAACAGTACAGCACAGGAACAGACCCTTCAGCCCACCATGTTGTGTCGAACATGATGTCAAATTAAACTCTTCCTTTCTGCCTGCCCTTGGTCCATATTCCTCTATTCCTTGCATATTCATGTGCTTATTTAAAACCCCCTTAAACGCCCCTATCGTATCTGCCTCCACCACCACTCCGAGCAGCGCATTCCAGACACCTACCACTCTCTGTGTAAAAACCTTACCTCTCACATCTCCTTTGAACTTTCCCCATCTCACCTTAAGTGCATGCTCCCTGGTATTAGACATATCAACTCTGGGGGAAAAGATTCTCTGTCTCTCATTTTATAGACTGCTATCAGATCTCCCCTCACCCTCCACCGCTCTCGAGAAAACAACCCTCGTTTGTCAGTCGCTCACACCCTCCAATCCAGGCAGCATCCTGGGAAACCTCTTCTGCACCCTCATCAAAACCTCTGCATCCTTTCTGTAATGTGGCGACCAGAATTGAACACAATATTCTAAGTGCAGCCCAAACAAAGTTTTATAAAGCTGCAACATGACACGCTGACTCTTGTACTCAATAAAGGCCAGCATGCCATATGCCTTCTTTACCGATAAATATTTGTGTGGCTAATTTCAGGGAGCTCTGGACTTGAACCCCAAGACCTCTGTACATGAACTGTATACTTATCCTTAATATTTGATCTCCCAAAGTGCAGTACCTCACACTTGCCCGGATTAAAATCCATCTGCCATTTCTCCGCTCATATCTACAGCTGATCTACATCCCACTGTATCCTTTGACAACCTTTGACATTATCTACAACTCCATCTAGTTTTGTGTCATCTGCAAGCTTACTAACCCACCCATCCACGTTTTCATCCAAGTTATTGATATATATCACAAATAGCGCACGTCCCAGTACGGATCCCTGCAGAACACCACTAGTCATGGACCTCCAGTCAGAAAAACACCCTCCACCACTACTCCCTGACTTCTATGGGCAAGTCAATTCTGAATCCAAGTGGCCAAGTCACCGTGAATCCCATGCATCTTAAGCTTCTGGATGAGCCGACCATGAGGGACCTTGTCGAAAGCCTTACTAAAATCCATGTTCACAACATCCACTGCTCTACCCTCATCGATCACCTTCATCATCTCCTCGATAAAATCGATCCAGTCAGTAAGATGTTGACGGTGCTCCCACTGCAGTCCTGTGATGAAAATATAGACTGGTTGGTGAAATGTAGATAACAGGTAGAATTGATATCTAATGAGGACTTTATACTTTAGAATTGAATACAGGGCTCAGTGTTACTAACGGGGAAAGAAGGGTTAAACCCCTTACCCAGAACCCTTTTCACACACACGTGGACATCTCTGAATCTGACGCACACCAAATGGAACGTTACACAAGGGGCTGGAATTCACTGGAATTTCTTAACAACCTTTCAATAGAAATGTCCTGGTACCGACTGTGACAAAGGACACAACAGACAGCAAGAACCAGGAGGAACCTTTAACACAGAGAATGTTAATAACCTTGTTCAGGACACCGGTGCCAGGCACAGGAGGATCCCAGGAAAAACGGAACATTTAATTTCTGTGTTTCACAATTCTAAATGACTGATTCTTTAACATAGGAATGTTTAAAAACAGCATTGTGATATTCCAAGGTCAACTGTGTCTGGGAAAGGGGCACACT
The DNA here is from genome assembly GCF_964213995.1 of Mustelus asterias. Lineage (NCBI taxonomy): Eukaryota > Metazoa > Chordata > Chondrichthyes > Carcharhiniformes > Triakidae > Mustelus > Mustelus asterias. Next base: position 2,018,530 of record NW_027590122.1, on the reverse strand, counting down.
GATGTGTTTTTATTTTAAACAGGAGGATCCATTGAAAAGCAGCTCTGGGCGATATGAGCACCTCCTGACCTACTTTCAATTCATTTCAAATCACCCATCACTTTCTGTGGAATATTCTTTATTCTTTCCTGGGATGTGGACACTGCTGGCAAAGCCCCAGCACACGTTGCTCAGCTCCTAATTGCCCCTGAACGGAGTGACTTGCTCGGCCATTTCAGAGGGACAGTTAAGATTCACCCACATCGCTGTGTGGGTCTGGATTCACATGTCGGCCAGACCGGGTAAGGATGGCAGATTTCCCTCCCTAATAGGGAGCATGAAGAGGGTGAACTGGAAGGGTTTTTACAACAGTCGATAGTATCATGGTTACCGTTTCTGAGACTAACTTTATATAATTCCAGATTGATTCACTGAATTGAAATCCCACCAGCTGCCTGTCCCCAGATCCTTTGCTGGGTCTCTGCATTACTCGGCCAGAGACATTCCCACTATCCCACCACCTCCCACTGAATGGAATATTCCACACAACCCCTTAGTTAAACAGGAAGTAGAAAAGAGAAAGGCTTTGACCTTTGGATGACCTCATCACCAACTACAGAAACCTTACAGCTGACCATTCTGTAAAAGTTTATAAACTTTATTTTTATAAAACACAGAGTAAGAAACAGGTGAAAAGTAACGATGGACGTTGTGACTGACATCAGAAACATTGATTGACCGGATAAACACTCACTACATCACAGAGCGATCCTCAACCATTAAAGAATTGACCCACAATAAGGAATGAGAGAGCCTTATAAAAAGGGGCAGGAGTTTACACAGAGAGGTGACATCCACAGCTGCTCAGGATGATGGGATTCAGTTCAGGAAGGGGATAAAGTGAGAAGCTTTTGTGATTCAAGACAGAAGTATTGAACAATCTGGAATCAGTGCTTCTCGAGCTTGCTGAAGAGCCGAACACATCAATTAATCTCATCATAAAAACCCCCAGTGTAAATAACATGGATTTGACTGGCAAATGTTGAAGTGTTGATTCAGAGACACAAGTTTTGACTTCCCATTTGAGCCTGGGACACCTTTCCGTCTCTCTATTGCTCATGTCAATGACAGCCAGGCGACGGAGCTGAGGGCTGAATTTAGCTGAGATTAACAGGGCCTGCGCCCCAGTTGGGAAACTGCCCTGGGCATTGCACTTATAGAGAGACAGGAAGCTGCTGGAGGACTGACTGGGAAATGGGCCTCCAACCAATCAGGGCACCGGAGGAGGTGACCGGGGCTGATGGTGATGTGACCCCCGGGGTTCAGTGTCCCTGTATCCAAAGCGGGGAGTCGCGGGAACAGGGTACAGAGGAGCTGAAGAGAAACCATTTGTGTCCAGAACATTGTGAACATCCTTTACTCTGGTTGTCTTTGATCCTCAAGTCATTTTCTGTTTGTTTTAACCATGTTCTGTTTCATTAATAAACTTTTATCAGTAAAAATATTTGATTTTTCTGGACATTTCCTGATGAGATTGATGCACTTTAGGGAAAGTGGGTGGGAGGGGTTGGCAGGCTCTTTAACAGAAAGTGAGTCCCTCTAAGGTAATTGGCAAAGGAACCAGAGGGGGAGATGGGATTTTATTTTTGACTCAGCGATGTTAGAAAATGGAGTTCAGGGAGTCAATTAACCCTTTCTCCCCTTTTCCCAAACTCTGAAATGATTCCCAGTGATAACCCTTATTGGTGACAGTGGTTAGATTTTATTCAGTATCAATAAGAGCCGACACAGGCTAATGTCTGAGCAGTCGTATCAAAGTGCAGCAGCATTACCATTACACTCTGGGAAGAAGCAGCATCTCCACGGAAATGCTCCCTGCTCTGCCCCAGATGCCATGGCACCAGTCAATGCAATATGTAAAACCTCGACTAATCTCTGTGCTCGGGGAATCCCTTCTTATACTTTTTTACATCACAAAGTCTATGGAGACTGATTTAACCCAATCATTGCTCAGCTAACACGTGAACGGATCAATTACAAAACCTGTCATTGAACCATCTGTACCTGCCCAAGCCATGTCAAACTCTCAAACAATTGTCTTCCCACGCTCCGTCCCTGGTACAGGGAGTCAGCATTCCCATGCCAAGCAGTGAAAACATGGTGTTCGTGACACCCAGGTGTCATCCAGGATTCAAGGCACTCCTGTTTTCTCTGTCCTCTGGGAGCTGTTTATCTCCCTGTTCCCACACAGCAAGTCGTCTGTTCTCAGCTCTGCTGGATTTCTGCTGAAGTTTGACCCCTTTTACACCTTTCGGATCAATAAAACATTTGGTTAATGAAGATCCAAACCACAATTTCCCATCCTGTCACCTGTCAACCATCCTTACCCAGAGCGTAATCACAACAGGAATAAAAACAGGAGAAGTGTCACAATCAAATTCAAAATCAATGCACAGCCAGTCATAGAATTTAATTTAATATTCACTAATTAGCAAGAAAACCCAAAGTAGGGGGTCCCCCAGGATTCTTACAGTCCACACCTTGGGGGGGGAGAACTCTCTCTCTGACCCCTCACTCAATTTCAATCCGTTATTGTCCAGTTCTGTTCTGGCCCCGCCTGGGGTAACATCTAATCGATCTTTCCTACTCCTGAAGGAGCACCGTGAGTTCTAGGTTACTTGTACATAAGGACAGATGCTTCAAGCAACAGATCAAGCATGGATGTAAAAGATTCTCCAGCTCTCTCTTTACCCCTATCTAAGTTGTGGACAGTTCTTACTGTGTTATTTCCCCCAAGCCCTTAATTGTCCCAATCTATAATATTATCCATTTTATTTTAATTTTCCTCACTGTGTGAGCATGTGCAGTGTGTTTAATTGGATCCTGATTGTTTTGAACTCAGTTTCTCTGGAGTGTGTGTCAGTGCCTTGATGATGTCACAATGTTGTCTCAATGCCCTGGCCACATGAACCATTTCATCTCCTGCTGTGTCTCAAGTAGCTGTGTGTGTTTGGGACCCGCTCTTCACTCCATCTCACCATGGATTTAGGCTTGCTATTTTTCACATGTAACACATCACATCTGCACACTCACTCCGGTATCCCAAAATCATGTCACACATTCTTAACTTTCAGATGTGCTGATGAAAAGATCAAAGTGAGTGTCTGTCTTTCTTATCTCCCCCTGTTATGGTGCTGATATTTCATGTAGTGGCCGGGCTTTCAAACAAAGTTCATGGACAAAGTTGTAAATATCTCCCAGAGAAAGTGATCAACTTATTCATCCCATCCCATTCCAGACTTTCACTCGACTGTAGGTGGATATCAGATTGATATATTCCATTCAACCACTCGCAAGGTGAGTTATTCCAATTTCTTTATTGTCCAGGACAATATATTCACAATATCTTTAAAACAGAAATTAAACATTCCCATTTGATTTCAGGTATTAACACATTCTGTTAGTTTGTTCTTTATTGTCGATGTCAGGCTGGGGTTGTTCTCCTTGGAGCAAAGGAGGTTGAGGGGAGATTTGATAGAGGTGGACAAGCTTCTGACAGGTTTAGATAAGGTGGACAAAGAAAAGCTGTTCCCATTAGTTGATGAGACAAGGACGAGGGGGACACAGATTTAAGGTTCTGGATCAGAGGCGTGGAGGGGAGGGGGGGCGGATGTGAGGAAGAATATTTTGAAGCAGTGAATGGTAATGACCTGGAACTCGCTGCCTATGAGGGAGGAGGAAGTGGAGACAACAAACAATTACAAAGGAAATTGGACGGGCATTGGGGGGTTTCAAACAGAAATGCTGACTAAATATCTCTGACCTTCCTCACATCCTGTCACTCTGTGATCCTTGTGAAATTTGAAACCAGGTATTCGCAACAAGACTGAAAGAGCATCAGCCCACTGGAGGCTGAGACCGGCCAGTCCAGCAGAAAGAAACCCTCTGACCCTCCCCATTGACCAACTGTGAGAATGAACAAAATGCAGTCCTGGATGCAACTGAGAGCAGAAACAAGAACAGCAGAATCCAACCCCTGGAATCACTCGTGAACTTGCTGGTGTCTCAGCAGGTGGGATGAAACTCTGAATCCCTTCCCACACTGAGAGCAGGTGAATGGTTTCTCCCCAGTGTGAACTCGCTGGTGTGCCCGCAGGTCGGATGATTGAGTGAATCCCTTCCCACACTGGGAGCAGGTGAACGGCCTCTCCCCAGTGTGAATTCGCTGGTGTGTCTGCAGGCTGGATAACTGAGTGAATCCCTTCCCACACTGAGAGCAGGTGAACGGTCTCTCCCCAGTGTGAACTCGCTGGTGTGTCTGCAGGTTAGATGAACAAGTGAATCCCTTCCCACACTGAGAGCAGGTGAACGGCCTCTCTCCAATGTGAACTCGCTGGTGTCTCTGCAGGCTGGATAACTGAATGAATCCCTTCCCACACTGAGAGCAGGTGAATGGCCTCTCCTCAGTGTGAACTCGCTGGTGTGTCTGCAGGTGGGATGACTGAGTGAATCCCTTCCCACATTGAGAGCAGGTGAATGGCCTCTCCCCTGTGTGAACTCGCTGGTGTGTCTGCAGGCTGGATAACTGAATGAATCCCTTCTCACACTGAGAGCAGATGAACGGCCTCTCCCCAGTGTGGCTGCGCCAATGAGCTGCCAGCAGGGATGGGTATCTGTATCCCTTCCCACAGTCCACACATTTCCATGGTTTCTCCATGGTGCAGGTGTCCTTACCTCTCTCTTGGGTGGACAATTAGTTGAAACTTCGTCCACACACAGAACAAGATTACAGTCTCTACCCGCTGTGAATGGTGTGATATTTGTTCAGACTGTGTAACTGGTTAAAGCTCTTTAGTCAGTGCATTGGAACACTCTCACTCGAGTGTGGCAGTGTGTTGATGCTTTTTCACTCACACTGACATTTCAAATCCTTTCAAATTGACAGACTGGACAATCATTTCTCCTTCTGGATTCAAAGTCTGATGATATTGAGGTCCCAAGGAATATGATTCTGTCGCGTCTAGACGTGACGTTTGAGATTTCAGCCTGTGATTCCTCTTTCAATATCCTGTAAAATGAGTTTCCAAAAGTCATCAGTGTCAGTACAGGATAGAAATTCAGAACAATTTCTATGGAACATTCTTTCCTCTCTCATTCCCCAAAAGCTGGAAATCTCCATCCCACACACTCTCTCCCCATTCTCAGCAGGTCTGGCAGCATCTGTATGGAGAGAAAAGAACTGATGTTTCAGAGCTTTGACAAAGGGTCGTCTAGACAAGAAACATCAGCTCTTTTCTCTCCTTACAGATGCTGCCAGACCTGCTGACATTTTCCAGCATTTTCTCTCTTGGTTTCAGATTCCAGCATCCGCAGTAATTTGCTTTTATAAGGCTGCAGATACCTCCTCCCAAGTAACATGCGTGTGCCCAAGACATCACCACTTGTTTCCCTTATTTCTTTAGCACCCATGGTGCTCTCCGCAGTAAACACAGAGGAGAAGTATTCATTAAAAATCTCACCCATCTCCTGTGGCTCCACACACAGATGGCCATACTGATTTTTAAGGGGATCTATTCTCTCTCTAGCCACCCTTTTACTCTTAATATATCTATAGAACCTCTTGGAATTTTCTTTAATCTTACCTGCCAGATCCATATCATACCCTCTTTTTGTCCTCCTGATTTCCCTCCTCAGTATTTTCTTACACTTTTTATAGTCAGAGTGATTCACTTGTCCCCGATTTCCTAAACCCAATGTATGCTTCCTTCTTTTACCTGACCAGAGCCTCAATGTCCCTTGTCTGCCAGAGATCCTTAAATTTGCCATTCTTTCCCTGCATCTTAACAGGAATATACTGCCCCTGGATTCTTGATATCACACTTTTAAAACCTCCCATTTGCCAGTCATTCCTTTCCCTTCAAACAAACTCACCCAATCGACATCTGCTCGATCCTGCCTAATGCCCACAAAAGTGGCCCTGTTCCAGTTTAGGGCCTTGACCTGTGAACCTGTCCTATCTTTTTCCAGAACTATTTTGAAACTATTGGTGCTCCCAATCGTGGTCCCTGACTGACACTTCAGTCACTTGCTCCACCTCGTTTCTTAACTGTCTAATAGAAAGTGAGTCCAGGAATTGATAATGAAAAATAAGGAGCTGGGAGATGAATTGAACAAGTATTTTGCCTCGGTGTTCACAATAGAGGATACAGTTAAAACTCAGAAACAGCTGGAAATCAGAAAACAGAAGTGTGGGATGAACTCTGAAAAAGCACAATTCCCAGGGAAGTGGTCCTCAGCAAACTGTTGGAGCTGTGGGCTGATGAGTCCTCGGGTCCATAAGACCATAAGACATAGGAGCGGAAGTAAGGCCATTCGGCCCATCGAGTCCACTCCACCATTCAATCATGGTTGATTTCAACTCCATTTACCCGCTCTCTCCCCATAGCCCTTAATTCCTCGAGAAATCAAGAATTTATCAATTTCTGTCTTGAAGACGCTCAACGTCTCGGCCTCCACAGCCCTCTGTGGCAATGAATTCCACAGACCCACCACTCTCTGGCTGAAGAAATTTCTCCTCATCTCTGTTCTAAAGTGACTCCCTTTTATTCTAAGGCTGTGCCCCCGCGTCCTAGTCTCCCCTGTTAATGGAAACAACTTCCCTACGTCCATCCTATCTAAGCCGTTCATTATCTTGTAAGTTTCTATCAGATCTCCCCTCAACCTCCTAAACTCCAATGAATATAATCCCACGATCCTCAGACGTTCATCGTATGTCAGGCCTACCATTCCTGGGATCATCCGTGTGAATCTCCGCTGGACCCGCTCCAGTGCCAGTATGTCCTTCCTGAGGTGTGGGGCCCAAAATTGCTCACAGTACTCCAAATGGGGCCTAACCAGTGCTTTATAAAGCCTCAGAAGTACATCCCTGCTTTTGTATTCCAAGCCTCTTGAGATAAATGACAACATTACATTTGCTTTCTTAATTACGGACTCAACCTGCAAGTTTACCTTTAGAGAATCCTGGACTAGGACTCCCAAGTCCCTTTGCACTTTAGCATTATGAATTTTGTCACCGTTTAGAAAATAGTCCATGCCTCTATTCTTTTTTCCAAAGTGTACGACCTCGCACTTGCCCACGTTGAATTTCATCAGCCACTTCTTGGACCACTCTCCTAAACTGTCTAAATCTTTCTGCAGCCTCCCCACCTCCTCAATACTACCTGCCCCTCCACCTATCTTTGTGTCATCGGCAAACTTGGCCAGAATGCTCCCACTCCCGTCATCTAGATCGTTAATATATAAAGAGAACAGCTGTGGCCCCAACACTGAACCCTGCGGGACACCACTTGTCACCGGTTGCCATTCTGAGAAAGAACCTTTTATCCCAACTCTCTGCCTTCTGTCTGACAGCCAATCGTCCTGCTGGGCTCCATTCTCGGGTCCTGCTGGGCTCCATTCTCGGGTCTTAACAGAGGGAGATCGTTGGTGTTCAATTTTCTAAACCGTCCGTCGCCATTACCCGCACTGCGCATGCTTCAGGTCCCGCCCCTCATTCACTCCGATTGTTTGGAGGACCAGCCGCTCCCGCTCGGTCATCCAGCCCCGCCCCCTCTTCCTATTGGCCCGGAGCTGCCGTCAATCAGTCCCCGGGCATTGTGATGTGGAGCATGCGCAGTGTCATTGCTGTCCTTGGCGCTTGTTTGTCCCGGAGAAGCGGAGTCAGCGTTAGGCGGTGGCTGGGAGGATTTGGAAACACTTTGTGGATCCGCAAACCCTTCAGAATCATTGTCAGCTCCCTGGTTTGCAGCTGCGGGGCTTCTCCCTCCCTCCCGGGAACAGGCCCAGGTTAACGGCCCCATCCTGGCTCAGCCACTGGAGGATGGTTCACATCAGAGGATGGGGGAGGGGGACAATAAATAAGAGGTTACACTTTGGCCTCAAATCAATGAGGACTCTGATCTCTGGGAAGGAAGGAAACCCTGGGAGGTGGGCGGGGAGGATTCACAAACACCCGCTGGAGGCTCCAACATCCCCAGTAAAAAGCTGCAGCTCCCTGCAGTGACCAGGAGAGAAAATAATTGATTTTATTTTCACTCTGTACAAAAGAACTGAACCCATCCAGAATAGAGAGTGGGAGAAAAGATTTGTGAAGATATTTCACACTGGGTTTGCCAGGCTGACCAACTCTCTCAGAGAAAATGAAAGGACATCCTTCAGGAGTCTGTCGGAGCAGGTGAGCAGTATTGTGTGCGGTGCTGTTGGAACTGTGTGGGTGGGCACGGGCTGGTTGGCAGCCAGAACAGTTGGAAGAGGGTGCTGCACACATCCATCTTATGGGTGAAACAGCGCCCATACACCATGCAGCCTGGCACAGTGGAGTCAAACACGGCACAATCCATTGAAATATGAGCTGGTTGGTCAGTGTGGGAGTTGGTTGCAGGACAGGGAGGAGGGAAAGTGTTCAGGATGAGGATTTACTGCTGCACAGGAACAAGTGAGGAAACGATGTTCCACAGAACATAGTTTCAAATTCCAGCATCCGCAGTAATTTGCTTTGATTCCAAATAAACTTATTGGACTTTAACCTGGTGTTCTGAGACTTCTTACTGTGCAAACTCCAGAGAGACAGTCACCCACCGCTGGAATCGAACCCAGACTCAGTGAGGCAGCAGTGCTAACCACTGTGCCACAGTGAAGGGAGTTTGCCGCAAATTTCGGGTGATAACAATGGGCTGGATGTTGCTCAGAATGTGGAGCACTGCAGCAAAGTACAGAGAGACAGAGCAGCAGACTGGACTGAGAAATGGAGTCTGCAGACTGGAACTGGCAGCATGAGGAGAGGTTATTTAGTCTAACACTCACAGCAATCTACAACCCACCCCCATTACCGAGACAGTGAGACAGAGATTACAAACACTCACCAACACAGCTCCACTGAAACGTCCCAGGAAAAAGGGGGAATCTGTGGCAGTTCCTGTCCTGAAATAGCCCCAGGACTGTCACTCAAATCCCCAACCCGGCCCAGTTCACAGCTCAGCCTCTCAGCTTGCAGCTTCCTGCACCTTGAGCCAACCCTGTCCAGGTGTGGGAGGGATGTGGAACCCCAGAGTGGGGGGAGGGGTGACCTCCTGCTGTGTCCCAAATAGTTTCTCCTTCCCCTCCCCCTTGGCGCTCGAAGGTCTCAATGTGGATGTGTTGATGGACATTGCAGAGCCTAACTGAGCTGCGCCTGTCCCTTATCCTGGGTCAACCCCTCCCCTTGGGTTCAGTGTGTTCAGTTCGCTGCTTCTTTCCCTGCTGAACCTTCAGTTAATCAAAAACAGAAAGTGCTGGAAAACTTCAGCAGGTCTGATCGCATCTGTGATCATCCAGACTGGAAGCATGAACTCCATTCTCTCTCCACAGATGCTGTCAGACCTGCTTTGATTTTCCAGCATTTTCTGTTTAAGATTCCAGCATCCGCAGTGTTTTGCTTTTATCTTCATTTAAACAAGCATTCTTTGATGGCCTTTACCCTCCGTGCTCCTTTCCAGAGCTTCCCACCTTCTGCTATTGTCCCTGACTCCCACATTAACTGTCATTCCTTCCCTTTATCCCGCTCACATCCCGCTCGAAACTCAGGCTCAGAGTTTTACCGCCATCTCCCCCTCCCCCAGCTCCCACATCCCAACACCCGGAATCTCTAACCCAGCGGTTCCAGTTTATCTGGTTTGAGTTCAGATTTGCCGCAGCACCGACAGGATTTCACTTCAAACCAGCCGGAACTGACTGCTCACAAATCCCTAAATGTTTCTCCAGCAGCCCGGGCTTGTTAATGTTGTTTAAAGTCAGCGCCCAAATGCAGTTACTCTCCTCAGTTTAAAAAACTTCTCCGTTTAATCCAAAGTATTATTCGCACCAGACATAAACACAAAATTGTGAACGTTACCCACCGCCCCCCCCCCGCCCCCAACTCCCCCCGCCCCCCCCCCTCCTCCCCCGCCCCCGCAACCAGACCCGAGCTGGGGTGTCCTGAGGAAGAGACATCTGTTTCGGGTGTGACAATTCTTACACATTCTCTGGTTGACATCAAACGGAAAACGCTGGAAATTGCCCCCATTACCGAGACAGTGAGACAGAGATTACAAACACTCACCAACACAGCTCCACTGAAACGTCCCAGGGAAAAGGGGGAATCTGTGGCTGTTCCTGTCCTGATATCGCCCCAGGATTGTCACTCAAAACCTCAACGCCGCCCAGTTCACAGCAAATTGCTGCTTTTGTCAGAAGGGTCACTTGGACTCGAAACGTCAGCTCTTTTTGTCTCCTTACAGATGCTGCCAGACCTGCTGAGATTTTCCAGCGTTTTCTCTTTTGGCTGGAAATACTCAACAACAGGTTTATTTGGTAGCAAAAGCCACACAAGCTTTCGAGGCTCTGAGCCCCTTCTTCAGGTGAGTGGGAATTCTGTTCACAAACAGAACTTATAAGACACAGACTCAATTTACATGAATAATGGTTGGGATGCGAATACTTACAACTAATCCAGTCTTTAAGAAACAAAACAATGGGAGTGGAGAGAGCATCAAGACAGGCTAAAAAGATGTGTATTGTCAATACACATCTTTTTAGCCTGTCTTGATGCTCTCTCCACTCCCATTGTTTTGTTTCTTAAAGACTGGATTAGTTGTAAGTATTCGCATCCCAACCATTATTCATGTAAATTGAGTCTGTGTCTTATAAGTTCTGTTTGTGAACAGAATTCCCACTCACCTGAAGAAGGGGCTCAGAGCCTCGAAAGCTTGTGTGGCTTTTGCTACCAAATAAACCTGTTGGACTTTAACCTGGTGTTGTTAAACTTCTTACTGTGTTTACCCCAGTCCAACGCCGGCATCTCCACATCATGAATACTCAACAAGTCAGGCAGCCTCTGTGGAGAGAGAAACAGACTGAATGTGACCTGTCATCGGAACTGGGAAATATAATATTATTTCCCGCAACTGAAAGAGACACTTTACAGCCTTCAGAACAAAACTGAGCTCAACAATTTTACACCACAATCTCTGCCCCCATTGTGTTCTGTGTTTCGTTGCTGCTTTTTTCACCTCATTTCCCACTTGTTTACTTTACATTCAGACTATCGCTCACCAGCTATTCACACCTCATCCAGAACATCTTTTGTGTCTTTACTTGTCCCATTACCACTCGTTTTGGTCTTGGGCCGTGAAACATTTTGTCATTTTGCAGATCTTTCATTTTGTCCTTTTCCACCTCCCTCTCTCAATTCTTCAGAGGTCAGTCTTTGACAAAGGGTCATCTGGACTCGACACGTCAGCACTTTTCTCTCCTGACAAATGCCCGTGACCGCTGAAGTGCATCATGGGCATTCAGCCTCTGATCTTCGGGTAAGCGTTCTCCAAGGCGGCCTTCACGACACACGACAGCGCAGAGTCGCTGAGCAGAAACTGATAGCCAACTTTCGCACACATGAGGACGGCCTAAGCCGGGATGTTGGCTTTATGTCACACTATCAGTAACCCCCACAACTTGCCTCCTGGACTTGCTGGCTGTCCTGTCTGGAGACAATACACATCTCTTTAACCTGTGCTTAATGCTCCCTCCACTCACATTGTCTGTATCTTTAAGAACTGGTTGGCTGTAGAGATTTGCATTCTAATCAGTATTCTGTAACTTGATTTTGTGTCTCTGTGCACTGTTTGAGAGCAGATTTCCACTCCATCTGACGAAGGAGCAGCGCTCCAAAAGCTAATGGTATTTGCTATCAAATAAACCTGTTGGACTTTAACCTGGTGTTGTTAAAACTGTTACTCTAAATATTTCCCCATCGCTCTGGGTGGGAGTGGAATTGATGATTTCTTGACTGTCTGTCTGCACTGCTGCCTCACAGTGCCAGGGACCCGGGTTCAATTCCCAGCTTGGGTCACTGTCTGTGTGGAGTCTGCACGTTCTCTCCGTGTCTGTGTGGGTTCCCTCCGGGTGCTCCAGTTTCCTCCCACCGTCTGAAAGATGTGCTATTTAGGTGCATTGACCCAAACAGGTGCTGGAGTGTGGCGACTCGGGGAATTTCACAGTAACTTCATTGCAGTGTTAATGTAAGCCTTACTTGTGACTAATAAATAAATTTAACTTTTAACTTTAATTTTGTGAACTCATAGAATCGTAGAATCTTACAGTGCAGAAGGAGGCCATTCAGCCCATCGAGTCTGCACCAACCACAATCCCACCCAGGCCCTATCCCCGTAACACCACATATTTAACCTGCTAATCCTCCTAACACGGGTCAATTTTGCATGGCCAGTCAACCTAAGCAGCACATCTTTGGACTGTGGGAGGAAACCGGAGCACCCAGAGGAAACCCACGCAGACACAGGGAGAATGTGCAGACTCTGCACAGACAGTGACCCAAGCCAGGAATTGAACTCAGGTCCCTGGCGCTGTGAGGCAGTAGTGCTAACCGCTGTGCCACCATGCCGCCCTCATCTCCTTGAACAAATAGTAAATTGTAGAGATTATAAAGTTTGAATTGTAATATCTAATGGTGTAAAATATCTGGGAGCAGAGTGGATGTGATAAAGGCTGGAATACAGACTGTGGGAATGAGGCTGAAACTGCTGTGCTCAGTGAATGGTTCTTATTGGAGGGAGGGATGTAGCGGGATCTTCCTTGTTACTCCACTTACAGGCCGATGTTTGAGGGTCTGCCGATAGCTGTGAGTGTCTCTCTCTTACAGGCCTTGAAATTTCAAAGGCTGGGGAATGCTGCACTGGGGCAAGTCCACAGGAGAGAGCGCTGAACCAGGCTCACCGTTTATAGCTGACCGGTAACCTGATACTTATATCACACAGCCATCCCAAAACCCCCACCAAGGCCTGAGTGATTCTCTCCCTTGTTGGTGGGACAATGGCCACCCTGCACCCACTCCACTCGAGTAGGTCTCCAAGAGAGAGAACAGAGAGACTCTGTCCCTTTTATCTCCTGACCAGCAGTCTCCCTTGAGTGAGCGGGTTCGAATCACTCAGATCACCCTCGGTTCCAGACTCCGGATTTATGGTAAGGGATATTGAAACTGTGACCTCGTCAGAGTGCACTGATGAGAGAACAAGAGGCAAGATGGACTCCAAATGAGTTTCAAAACTTACAGTGATTTATTTAACAATAAAATCAACCTCTTCAATACCCCACCACACATGAATAAAACTTATACTTCATACTACACTATGGGAGAAATGCTAATGGGTACAACGTATTACTGAACTTTAAAATTACAATACACCACCCCTCCCCTTGCCTCAACCTCTATCCTATCCTCGGGAGCTTCACAAGGTTGGCTGGGATACTCACAATTCTAAAAGGGGTTCCTTTGTGGTCGGCTCGAATGTCTTAGTGCAGGGTCGAAACGGAAGAGAGCTCGGTCCTGCTTGTCTGTGTCACTGCTTGCGATTCTGGAAGAGAGCTTGGTTCTGCTTGTCTGTGTCCCTGCTTGCGATTCTGGAAGAGAGCTTGGTCCTGCTTGTCTGTGTCACTGCTTGTGATTCTGGAAGAGAGCTTGGTTCTGCTTGTTTGACTCTCAGCTCAATTTAACAAAAACACCTTCCCTGCCCCCGTAGGTGATTTTCAAGGACAATGGGGCTTTCAATCACCGGCAGTTTCAGTTTAATTTAGTCAAGTCCACACACAAAAGGCTGGAACTGCCTTGACCCCCTGTGGGTCGTTATTTCAATGTCTTCTGTGGATGGGCCGATTTCTGTGGCCATGGACTCCCTGCTGGTCTGTTTACTGTCCTTTGTCCTTCTGATGATTCGATCACTGGTGGATCTGCCTTTTTGGCCACTTGCATATTCAGGGACCTCACACCTTTCTTTCTCTTCGCACAGCCCACCGACAGGTTATGTTTGTCCTGCCGAGCCTTCTGGGGGTTTTTATCAGCCAGCAGCCAGAGTTGGCCACTTTTAAACTGCTACGACAACGGATGAATGAACACCGCTCGACAATCATCAGGCAAGACTGTTCTCTTCCTGTGGGGGAGCACTTCAGCAGTCACGGGCATTCAGTCTTGGATCTTCAGGTAAGCGTTCTCCAAGGCGGCCTCACGACACACGACAGCGCAGAGTCGCTGAGCAGAAACTGATAGCCAAGTTCCGCACACATGAGGATGGCCTAAACCGGGATGTTGGATTTATGTCACATTATCAGTAACCCCCACAGCTTGCCCCCTGGACTTGCAGAATCTCACTAGCTGTTCTGTCTGGAGACAATACACATCTCTTTAACCTGTGTTTAATGCTCCCTCCACCCACATTGTCTGTACCTTTAAGACCTGGTTGGTTGTAGGGATTCGCATTCTAATTAGTATTCTGTAACTTGATTTTGTGTCTCTGTGCGCTGTTTGAGAGCACATTTCCACTCCATCTGACGAAGGAGCAGCGCTCCAAAAGCTTATGGTATTTGCTACCAAATAAACCTGTTGGACTTGAACCTGGTGTTGTGAGACTTCTTACTGGGTTCACCCCAGTCCAATGCTGGCATCTCCACATCACTTTTAAACTGTCAGGTTTCTCCTGAGTCCTTTTAAAATATGGAGGATTGCCCTGAAACTTACAGGGATGGGAGGAGGGAGAAAGGGATGGATGGTGAGAGGGAGGGATGGAGAAGGGAGGGAGAGTGAGGTGGATGGAGGGAGAGAGGGATGAATGGGGGTGAATGTGAGAAGCTGAAGTTTACATTTGAAGAGGTTCCCAGTCTCTCTGATCAGCTGAACTGGGGAAGCTTTTGCGCAGACTGCACTGCTGCTGTTTCCCCTCTTGTAAGAAGTCTCACAACACCAGGTTAAAGTCCAACAGGTTTATTTGGTAGCAAATACCAATATGGTATTTGCTACCAAATAAACCTGTTGGACTTTAACCTGGTGTTGTGAGACTTCTTACTGTGTTTACCCCAGTCCAACGCCGGCATCTCCACATCATTTTTAAACTGTCAGGTTTCTCCTGAGTCGGGTACACCTGTTCGGGTACACTGAGCGAGAATTCAGCATGGCCAATGCACCTAACCATAATGGTATTTGCTACCAAATAAACCTGTTGGACTTTAATCTGGTGTTGTGAGACCTCTTACCGTGTTCACCCCAGTCCAACGCTGGCATCTCCACATCATCCCCTCCTGTCCACCAGAGGTCGCTGTAGGCCTCCCAGCTGCTGCTCCTCCCAGTGTCACCTGTTGCCCACTCCAGCCCCTCCAGTACACCTCACTGGAGCCCCGGGCCATTCTTGCCATCCTGCCAGGTCTCGGGTACTGAGGCCAGTAGTAAAGTTTATTTATGAGTCACAATAAGGTTTACATTCACACTGTAATGAAGTTACTGTGAAAATCCCCGAGTCGCCACACTCCGGCACCTGTTCGGGTAACACTGAGGGAGAATTCAGTTTGGCCAATGCACCCTAACCAGCACATCTTTTGGACTGTGGGAGGAAACCGGAGCACCTGGAGGAAATCCACAGACACGGGGAAAATGTGCAAACTCCACACAGTGACCCAAGCCGGGAATCAAATCCAAATCCCTGGTGCTGTGAGGCAGCAGTGCTAACCACTGTGCCACTGTACCACCCAGTGCTCTGAGGTTAAGTTTCTTCTTCAAACCTAAGAAGATTCAGTGTCACATCAGGACGGGGAAAAAGGAGTCCATTGGCTTCAGATGGATAATGATAAAAGTTAATATCCCAATTTATTCACTTTATTCCTTCAAGCTGAGGTTTACAAAGTGAGAATTCCGCTGTTTATAGCAGTGACTAAATAAGCAATGACACTCATCCTATATTTAAATTAGTCTGGAATACACCTCAATTTCACACAGGTTAACATTTTTCAAGCATTTGGAACCCCAAATGTCTGCTGACGTGTCATCCAGAGCTGTTTTCCTGGCAGTTTGTGTCAGTAGCAGGCTGCCGTTACCATCCACTCTTGGGCAGGGTGAGGAGACAGCTCCGACACCGACCTCAGCTGGAATGGGAATTGAACCATACATTAGTCCGCAGGCCAGCAATGCTGCAGGAATTGCAGAGGGGCTGCACAGAGGTCCAGAATTGGAAGAGGGGGTTGTGGAGATGGAGGAAGCGTCTGCAAGACATGGGGACATTTTGGATTATCTCAAAATTACAGAATGCGGGAGACCAGTCAGGAATGTGTTGAAATTGTCAAGTCTGGCAGTAATGTGTGGATGTGGGATTCAGCAGCAGATGAAGGGCTGCACGGTGGAACAGTGGTTGGCACTGCTGCCTGACAGCAGTGGGTTTCTGTGTACGTTCTCCCTGTGTCTGAGTTTCCTCTGGGTGCTTCCGTTTCCTCCTACATTCCAAAGATGTGCAGGTTAGGTGGATTGGCCATGTTAAATTATCCGTTAGCGTCCAAAGATGTGTAGGTTAGCAGGGTAAATGCACATGGGTACAGGGCTCATCGAGTCTGCACCGACTCTCCAACAGAGCATCTTACCCAGGCCCTATCCCAGTAGCCCCACATATTTATCCCGCTGTTCCACTGTGTTACTTGTTCATTACAATAGGGACCAGAGTCTGAGGTTATAAATGGGTGAGTTTACTCCAATAGTAATTCTTTCGACATCTGACAAGTTTACAGCTATGAACATCCTGCCTATCAAATAGCTCCAGCCTACATATGAGAGGACCAACATTCAGAGCTTTCACATCCTCATCCTGAAGTTACAAAACAGACTTTAGTCATCGGCCTGCTGATACATCGGCACATTCACACAGGGGTGGATTGGACTGTCATCTGTTTATTATTCATCTTTAGTTCAATACAGTTTCTGAGTGATTTAAATTTAAAACAAGGTCTGCAGGCGTGAAGATTTATTGACACATGAATGAGAGATGCTGTGGGGTATTCTACAAGTCCAACAGGGCTGATTTACATCAGAAAAACTCCAACTATCAGTATAAACATTATTTAGTTGGGATGTAATTAACAGCAGCAATAACAGCAGAATCACACCCCTGTGATCACTGGTGAACCCGCTGGTGTCTCACCAGGTTGTATGACTGGGTGAATCCCTTTCCACACATTGAACAAGTGAACGGCTTCTCCTCACTGTGAACTTGTTGGTGTCTCAGCAGAATGGATGACCGGGTGAATCCTTTCCCACACTCAGTGCAGGTGAACGGTTTGTCCTCAGAGTGATTTCGCTGGTGTGCGAGCAGAAGTTTTCTGCTTTTAAAGCTCTTCTCACAGTCAGAACATCTGAACGGTCTCTCATTTGTGTGAACAAGTTGGTGT
This sequence comes from Mustelus asterias, assembly GCF_964213995.1. NCBI lineage: Eukaryota > Metazoa > Chordata > Chondrichthyes > Carcharhiniformes > Triakidae > Mustelus > Mustelus asterias. The sequence continues at coordinate 2,001,268 of NW_027590122.1, read as the reverse complement.
GAAGTGAGAGAAGATAAACAAGTGAATCTCTTCCCACACACAGGGCAGGTGAACGGCCTCTCCCCAGTGTGAATTCGCTGGTGTACAGTGAGGTCGCCTGATCGCCTGAAGCCAGTCCCGCAGTGAGAACACATGAATGGTCTCTCGTCAGAGTGAACACGTTGATGGTGATGCAGTTCCTCAGAACTTTTATAGCCTTTCCCGCAGTCTGGACATTTAAACAGTCTCTCTTCACTGTGAACTCGTTGGTGTTTCTGCAGGTTGGATGTTCGGTTAAATCCTTTCCCACATTCAGAGCAGGTGAATGGCCTCTCTCCAGTGTGAATGCGCTCATGTGCCACAAGGTGGAATGATGTCCTGAATCCCTTCTGGCAGTGGGAGCAGCTGAACGGTGTGGAACCGGTGTGAATGTACTGGTGCTCCCGCAGTGTGCGTGGAGTTTTAAAACTCTTTCCACACTCAGTGCATTTAAACTCTTTCCTGTCGGTGTGAACTCGCTGGTGTCTCTGCAGGGCAGAGAAATCTGTGAATCCCTTCCCACACACGGAGCAGGTGAAAGGCCTCTCCCCTGTGTGAATGTGCCGATGTATCAGCAGGGCCGATGACTGAGTAAATCCTTTTCCACATTCGGAGCAGGTGAACTGCCTCTCCCTGCTGTGAATGCGCTGGTGAATCAACAGGCCAGCCGTCTGAGTGAATCCCTTCCCACACACAGGGCAGGTAAAAGGTCTCTCTCCAGTGTGAGTGCGTCGGTGATTTTCCAGGTCAACTGGGGAATTGAATCCTTTCCCACAGTCTCCACATTTATACGGTCTCTCCCTGATGTGACTGCGCTTGTGTCTTGACAGGCCAGACGATCGTTTGAAGCCTTGTCCACACACATGTGTATGTTTTCTCCCCACTGTGAATGGTGCTTTTTTCTTCCATGTTTAATGGCCTATGATATTTAGATCCTGATGAATCGAGGCACTCTGTCTGATCTTGATGTGATCCTTGATTTACAATTGTCTGTAATTCCTCACCTTCTAATCCCCTGAAAAATGAATTGAAAACAGAAAGAGGGAAACATAAGAGACAAGCCATTATAACACAAAGGCAAGATGTGAAATTGAGCTGAATGAATCTGGTAAATTGTGGGATTAGGAATAGGAAAAAGGATATGAAAGCTGCTGGATTGTCATAAAGCTTCAAACTGTTTACCAGTGCACTGAGGGAAAGGAACCCTTCACCCTTCAGAGCCCACAACAAAAATCCAGCCTTTCTGTGTGAAGAGGGAGAGGTCGGGAGGAGGGTGACGGAGAGAGACTTTATACATCAGCAACTCAACCAGCATTTTGGCAGAATCTCCCAAACCCACAATCTTTCCCACCTGGAAGTACCAGAGCAGCTGGGACATGGGAAAACTACACAACTCCCTGACTTGGACAAATATCACTATCCCTTCAATGTGACTGGGTTAAAATCCTAATACTGTTGCATTGTGGGAGCACCTTTACTATATGGACTGCAGAGGTTTAAGAAAAAGGCCAACTATCACCATCACAAAGGATAACTGGTGATTGGTAACATATCACTGTCAGTGCAGGATAGTAATTCAGGACAGATACCTGAGCCTTGTCAGTAACGTCCACATCCTAAGAAGTTTTATTTTTTTGCAAGTCTATCTGAAACTTGCAATGAAACAAAACCCACGACCACTACAATCTACAAGGACAAGGACAGTGGACAGATGGGAAACCACCATTTGGAATTCCCCCTCCAAGCCACTCACCATCTTGATTTGGAAATATGTCGCTTTCCTTCACTGTCATTGGATCAAAATCTTGGAATTCCCTCCCTAACGTCACTGTGGGTGTACCTACCACATGGATTGCAGCGATTCAAGAAGGCAGCTCACCAACAACTTTTCAAGGGCAATTAGGGATGGGAAATAAGTGCTGGTCTAATCAATGACACCCACCTCCATTGAATGATTTTGAGAAGTGACCTGGAATATCCATGAGAATACAATCCTGACAATTACTCAGTGAAATACTTCACTCAGTCACACCATTTTCTGAGTTTACATTTGACTGGAGCTCTTGGATTCCGCTGTAATTGCTGCTGCTTGTGGAAGACTTTGGGACATTTACAATTCTCCACCTATTACCACTCCCTTTCTTTCTGATGGATAATGAAAGATCTATGCATAGATTTCAGTATAACTTGGTTCCTCTTTTAATTAATTTATCGAACCCGCCCCCGTCCCCCAATCTACACACAATAGTAAAAACATCACGAGCTACTAATAATGACTTTCAATGGCAGAGCCCTGACCCAGCATTCCCCGCGGTGCTGAATGTCCCCTATTCACACCAGAGGCAGGCACCGCACAGGCGCATTAACCCCTCATATTGGAGCGTGCGCACTGTCAGTAATGGCGATGGGGTTGGGCTGTTTTTGCCTCTTTGCAGGGGGGAAGAAAGAGAAAACTCTGATGGAGCGGGTTCTGGATAGGGAGAGTTTCTAAACAATTGGTGAGTGCCTCAAACCGCGATTGAGACTCTGCCGCTCCCGTGTTTGCAGCTCTGGGTCTTTTCCCCTCCGAGGCCCAAGTCCAGGCTGACGGCCGCCATCTTGGTTCAACGAGGAGCGCATGCGGCTGGTTATTCTTGACGCAACAGTATGGGGGCGGGGCTAAGGTTATTCTCTTCACACCGGGTCCTAGTGTCCGATACAGCCACCAGAATTTGAGTTTTTTCAACATTTTCACCCACTCTCAAGCTGCAGCTGATGTTTTGCAGCCGCGAGGAATCCATGAACCATGTTTATATTCAGTGTGAGAGGTTGCAGACCTTGAAGGAGCTGCCTCTCCCCTTTTAATTACACTTCTTTTCTGCCCCACACTCCTATTCGTTGGCTGCCCAGTGTGGAGCAGGCTAGGGAGGTCAGAGGATCTTTTCCTGGACCTGCTCTTGGGGCTGGTTAAAACAGTAATTTGTAGATCAGCAGGAGGTAACTTGGCTGTCGGCTGCTCTTCCGTGGTCTTGTCCATGCTCGAATGGTCCTGGAGAGGGAGTGTGCGGTGTTGACTGGAACACTCGATACCTTCCACAACTCAGGGTACAGAGTGTCTCATAGACACTGGAAACAAATTTCTGGTTTAGTTGAGATGGAAGTTTGATTGGACCACAAGATTGGAGAAACAAGAGAGAAAAGAATGTTCTGTGGAAACTAGAAATGCTTGTTCTGAATTTCTATCCTGTACTGACAGTGATACTGACTCTGCCAATGGAGTTGAGGATTATATCAGATCAACCATGATCTCATTGAATGGTGGAGCATTCCGGGTACACAGGTACACAGACGGGAAACTGAAAACAAACATCACATCAAAATCTGAAAAAGTCACTCCATTCATCACAACATGAATATCATCGACCTTTAAATGTGAAAGATTTCAAACATCAGTGTGACTGGAAAAGCACAGAACAAACATACACCCAAGTTCCAGTGAGCTGACTGTGGAAACAGCTTTAACCAGTTACACAGCCTGAAAAAAACATCACACTATTCACAGCAGCGAGCCAAAGGATGGGAAGACCTAGGATCAGAGTTAGGCCATTGGGCCCATCGAGTCTGCTCCACCATTCAATGAGATCATGGTTGATCTGATATAATCCTCAACCCCACTTTCCTGCCTTATCCCCATGACCCTTGATTCCCTTACTGAGAAAGAATACACAAGTTCTTTGTGTGGGCAAGGCTTGAACAGATCATTTAACCAAGAGAGACACAAGGATACTGGCACCATGGAGAAACCATGGAACAAAGAACAAAGAAAACTACAGCACAGGAACAGGCCCTTCGGCCCTCCAAGCCTGCACCGACCATGCTGCCCAACTAAACTAAAATCCCCTACCCTTCCGGGGACCATATCCCTCTATTCCCATCCTATTCATGTATTTGTCCAGACACCCCTTAAAACTCACTATCGTATCTGCTTCCACTACCTCCCCCGGCATCGAGTTCCAGGCACCCACCACCCTGTGTGTAAAAAAACTTGAAAATGTGGTGACTGTGGGAAGGGATTCAATTATCCATCTCTGCTGGAAATGCATCGCCGCAGTCACATTGGGGAGAGACC